>NC_134874.1:56686985-56986985 GCF_049852395.1 Peromyscus maniculatus bairdii
GTCATCTATGACCATCTATGACTATCTATGACCTGACCATCTATGACCATCTATGACTATCTATGACTATCTGTGACCATCTGTGACCATCTATGACCATCTGTGACCATCTGTGACCATCTATGACCATCTGTGACCATCTGTGACCATCTATGACCATCTATGACCATCTATGACCATCTATGACCATCTATGACCTGACCATCTATGACCATCTATGACTATCTATGACCTGACCATCTATGACCATCTATGACTATCTATGACTATCTGTGACCATCTGTGACCATCTATGACCATCTGTGACCATCTGTGACCATCTATGACCATCTATGGCCATCTATGACCATCCATGACTATCTATGACCATCCATGACCATCCATGACTATCTATGATCATCTATGATCATCTGTGACCATCTGTGACCATCTATGACCATCTGTGACCATCTATGATCATCTGTGACCATCTATGATCATCTATGACCATCTGTGACCATCTATGATCATCTGTGACCATCTATGACCATCTATGATCATCTATGACCATCCATGACCATCCATGACATCCATGACCATCTATGACCATCTGTGACCATCTATGACCATCTGTGACCATCTGTGACCATCTGTGACCATCTGTGACCATCTATGACCATCTATGACTACCAATGCTATGACCCACTTGTGATGCCCACTGTGCAGTCATATCTTTGTTTCAGGAGGTGGTTATAACTAACTTGTTACGCTTATGTTCTGCTTCTGTTACCCACCTCTTTTGCTCACCAAATCCTCCATTTGGAAACCCCCGACTCCTGAGCTATAAAAGCCTTGTTTTCCACACATCCAATGCTGACCTCTCAAACCCCACCTTAAGGGGAAGCAGCCTGTGTACATGAATAAAAAAGCTTGCTTTAATTAATTGCTTGCTTTAAGTAATTTGGCCATAATCTGGGTGGTCTTTCTCCTTCCACCTTTGGAATTAATACTCCCACCCATACTGGCTTGAAAAAGCATTGGTTTCCATTGAGAAACCATGGCTACTGCCTTGGGCCTCCTTTGGCACTTGAAGAGTACAGCAATTCATTCTGAGCAGGGCAGTGCACACCTGCGATTCCAGCATTCAAGAGGCTGAGGCAGGGGCTGGAGAAATGGCTCAGAGGTTAAGAGCACTGGCTGCTCTTCCAGAGGTTCTGAGTTCAATTCCCAGCAACCACATGGTGGCTCACAACCATCCACAATGAGATCTGGTGTCCTCTTCTGGCCTGCAGGCAGAGCTTGGTATACATAATAAATAAAATATATTTAAAAAAAAAAGAGGTGGAGGCAGGTGGATTGATAGTTCTATTATACATAGCAAGATCCAGTCACAAAACAACAACAACAAAATAAATAAATAAAGGTAAAAAAAACACTCAAACAACAGCAACAATAAAAACCCCAAAACTTTAAGAAGGGACTGGGGAGATGGCTCTATGGTTTAGTGTACTTGTTACTCTTGAAGAGGTCCTCAGATCAGTTTCTGGCACCCACATGGTGACTTACAACTGTCCTTAACTCTGGTTCCACGGTACTTGGTGCCCTCTTCTGGCCTCGGTGGGTACCAGGCATACATACAATGCACATACATATATTCAGGTAAAGTATTTATACACACAAAATTTAAAGACAAAAGGCTCCAGTGATTAAGAGCACTGGCTGCTCTTGTGGGGACCTAAGGTTGGTTCTAGTTTCCAGATTAGTGGCTCACAACTTCCTGTGACCCTAGCTCCAGGGCATCCAGTGCTTCTGGCTGCCACAGACGCTGACCCACATGCACAGACCCACAGGTATAGACACAATTTGTTTTTACTTAAAAGGTAAAAATTAAAACAAAACAAAACACCCGAGATCATTTATCTGGGAGGGAAAAGGGTGTCTAGCCAATGGTTCTAGAAGCTTCAGCCTAAGATGGGGAAGCTCAGACCTTTGGGCCTCCGGTGGGCAGGCTGTATGTCAGGAGGGAAAAGTGTGTGGCAGAAGAAACATTCACCTCATGGCCAAAGAACAAAAGGAAGGAGCAAAGGCCAAGTCCACAGTTCCCTTCTAGGGCGTGTCTCCAGTGGCCTGAGGACCTTCTAAAGGAGCCGCGACCTTCCAACAGTGCTATCCGGAGATGAAGCCTTTACTACTTGGGCCTGTGGGGGACATTCATGATTTGGCCTGTGAAAACAAGCTTCAGTCTTCTCTGAGGTGAACAACAGGTGGGGCAGTCTCTCCCCAGCTGACTGCCCCTCTCCCTGTATCATCCTGGTTTCCTCATTTTTTTTTATTTTTTTTTTTTTACTAACGAGAGTTTTATTAAGATAAGAGAAAAGGACAGACAAGTGATCAGGCCTGCGGAAGAGACACGTGTGTGGAGATGAAGGAAGAAGCCGGGAATATGGCTATGGCTTATAAAGGCTGGGTGGCGCATGCACGCATGCATACACAGGTCGATGTGGCTACTCCACACATGCACCCAGATCACATGGTTCGGTTTCCTCATTTTTTTCCTGCTTCCTGCCCCACTTGTGACCACAGCCTGCCCAGGCTTCCCTCTAGTCACAGCTAGTATTCTTGCTCCTCTAAGAGGGAACACTCTGCATTGCGGCAGAGACCACACCAGGTGGGGATGTTTGCTCTGGTTCTGTGGGCTGACCTGAGACAGGGACCAGTCAAGGGAAGAAGGTCTCGGTCAGAGGGGGCTCGGGGCCAACTATTAACGGTAACAACTAAGGCATTTCCCAAAGCAGCTCTCTGACCCTCCTGCTTTTCCTGAGCAGAGATGAGTCTGGTGTGCATGGGGAAAGGAGGGAAATGGGAACTGGGTGGAACAAGCGAGATCATGTGGGGATGCTCCCAAGGTCTCCCTTGATTGCTCCAACCACAGTGATGCCAGATCCCATGGCTTCTCCTCCACCACGGCTCTCAGGTCCACCGCGGCTCTCACGGGTCCACCGCGGCTCTCAGGTCCACCGCGGCTGTCTCGGGTCCACCCCGGCTCTCACGGGTCCACCCCGGCTCTCTCGGGTCCACCCCGGCTCTCTCGGGTCCACCGCGGCTCTCTCGGGTCCACCCCGGCTCTCACGGGTCCACCCCGGCTCTCTCGGGTCCACCGCGGCTCTCTCGGGTCCACCGCGGCTCTCACGGGTCCACCGCGGCTCTCTCGGGTCCACCGCGGCTCTCTCTCGGGTCCACCGCGGCTCTCACGGGTCCACCCACTTCACGACTTTGCAGTCGTCACTGCTGTTCTACGGTCCTGTGCTTCCACGTGCTTCAGTCAACGCTCTCACACCTGCATTGCCAAGCTGCAGGAGAAGAAACTCATGGAAAGGACCTATCTAACAAGGCCACAAACGACAAAGACTAAAGGTGCTATTTAGGCAGGGCAACTGGCAATGACTTCTGGGAGAGGAGGTGACATTTTTACTGGGAGCTGAGGGTGTGAAAAGGTGGCCCTACTAGCTGGGGGTGGTGGCGCAGGCCTTTAATCCCAGCACTCGGGAGGCAGAGGCAGGTGGATCTCTGTGAGTTCGAGGCCAGCCTGGGCTACCAAGTGAGTTCCAGGAAAGGCGCAAAGCTAAAAGCTACACAGAGAAACCCTGTCTCGAAAAACCAAATTAAAAAAAAAAAAAAAAAGAAAAGAAAAAAAGAAAAGGTGCCCCTAAGGAAAGCCAGGAAGAAAGCTCCAGGCAGAGAGAACACTATGGGTGCTGGGTAGGGTTTCTTTTTGTTTGTTTGTTTGTTTTGTTTTTGTTTTTCAAAACAAAGCTGTCACAAGCTGGCTTTTGGAAAGAGGGGACTCTCAATTGAGAAAATGCATCCATCAGATTGGCCCATAGGCAAGTCTGTGAAGGCATTTTCTTGATTAGTGATTGATGGATGTGGGAGGACCCATCCCACTGTGGATGGTCCTGGGTTGTGGGATAAAGCGAACTGAGCAAGCCCCGAGGAGCAAGGCCGTAAACAGCACTCCTCTGTCATTTCTGCTTGGGATCCTGCCTCCAGGTTCCTGCCTTGCCTGCTTTCCTGCCTTGGCATCCCTCAGTTATGGATGAGGACTGGGACACATAAGCCAAACAAGCCCTTCCCACCCTAATGTGCTTTGGGCCATGGTGTTTCATCAAAGCAATGGAAAAACAAATTAATACAAATGGGCAGAGGCCTTGGGGAAGACGGAGCTGGGATACCAGGGCGGCTGGGGCAATACAGGGGGGTCAGGAAGGGGTGCTCTGAAGCGATGGCCAAAGGCTGGGGTGGGAAGGGCAGACTTGGAGAGTGCGAGAAGGAGTTTGGAATTCGTTTGCAATAAGCTAGCTTGACTTTGAGGAAGAGTTTGCTCCTGCACTGCATCAGTGTTTCTAACCCCACTGCTTTCTAGAAACAGGAGACTGCCCAGGAGACTTCGCACATGCAGGACAGAGGGCCACTCTTCTGCCCCCTGCCCAGCAGTTACTGTCCCCGACCCTCTGTACTGGACAGTGTGGAGTTTGGCCTGAGGTTATTGCTAGGTTGCCCAATCCTGCCTGCCTATCAGTTGCCCCATCCACTACTCCTCCCAGCCCTGGCGTGTCGGGGAGGGGGTCCACCTGAGAACTCCAGGACTTCTGTAAAATCCAGTAAGTCTACACGGACTTCCGAGATAGGCAGAGAGAACCTTCTAAGTCTACAGAAAGTTACTCTTAGGCTCAGAAGTTGCACCTATTTCTAGCTAAGCAGATACCACGTCTTGTAGTTGGGCTTTCTTGGTACCGCTAGCTCTTGAATAATGACATACAGACTTATTATTAATTATGAAAGCTTGGCTTTCACTTAGGCTTGTTCCCAGCTAGCCCTCAAAACACAAATTAGCTTGTTTATATTAATCTACCTTCTGCCACATGGCTCTTTACCTCTCCTCAGTGCAGTACACCCCACTTCCTCGGCTTCTCACTGGCAAAATGCCCACTGCTAAGATTCTTCCCTTGAGTTCCTCTCTCCCCGGAAGTCCCACCTATCCTCTCCTGCCTAGCTATTGGCCATTCAGCTCATTAGTAAACCAATCAGAAGGTGCCTTGGTAGAGACAAATCCTCACAGTGTATGAAAAGATCATCTCACAACATCTTCTGACATACCACTTGTACACAGAGTGGCCCCAAGACTGAGCACCAAGCACAATTCAGGGGGTGCACCACCTGACAAGTTGGAGTAAGAGCAAACGAGGATCCAAACAACCGTTCAATGAAAGGGAGACCAGATATCCACACCTAGGAACACTACCAATGACCTAAGCCCAAATGCCTAGTCCAGTCACAAAATCCCAAGCAATCTGAATAACCAAGATACCAGGTCTCCTCCAGAAATGAGCACCCTCGCTGGAATCTTCTCTGAGAGAAGCAAGTTAGCTAATGCCCAGGACAGCTATAAATATGTCCAAGGGACTCAAAGAGGGCACAAGCAAGTGTCTGAGTGAGGAAGCAAGGCAGGAGAGAGATTGGCAGCTTTCAAGAGAAAAAAAGGAGGAAGTTGGATTCTGTTTATTTCCCAGAAATGTTGATGGTTACTGCCATGATGGACAGCCACCATGACGGATTTTTCTACTGGGCAGCTGGACCATGATGGGAACTCCGTTTCTTGAGAGGAATGTTAGATACGGAACTCACAGGGTTGATTCCATGTAGGGGAGGGTTGAAACTCCCTGTAAGCCATCTCTGGCCATTGCGCTAGCCTCCGCCTGTGCATGGAATCTTCTCTATGCCATTGACACACCTGTACCCTAGATACCACCTACCCAGGAAGGCTGGCTCCCTACGACCTGCAGCATTTCCAGTTCCCACAGACAGTACTGCCCCCTCCCGTCACAACACCCGATCCCTGCCCCCCATGCAACACTGGGGCCCTCCTCTGGGAACACCCTCACTTCACCCCTCCCCAGGGGCACCCTTCTATTATGCATGACACTGCCTTTCTCCCCTGAGGAAGCCCTCTTATTCCACACAGTCCCTCTCCTAAGAACACGTCTCCCTGTCCCCCACAACATTGCCCTTCTCTTCTTGAAGCCTGTGATGCCCGCTACCCATGGCCATCATCTAAAATAAATGAATTACAAAACCTTTTATGTTGATCGTCGATTGCCCTGGAATTTGGGTTCCAGAGAGGGGTGACTTGGGCCTGGCCTGTCTTCCACACTGGAATGAGAGCACCATGAACAAGGCCTGACCCATAGCTGCCATTCAGAGACTTGATGGATGGGTGGATGTCTCCGGCTTGGGTTGCTGAGAAGGCTTGAGACTAATGATGGTGTTGGTAGGAGAGAAGAACCCAGTCCTCATGACAGTCCTCAAAAGGCCCAGCAAAGGCCTGAGAGGAATTTCCCACAATGCAAGGGGACAGTGGAGACAGATGTCCTCATGGAGGTAGAGAGGGGGAGACCAAGCTGCTTTCCAGTTAGTGACTTTTCCAGTGTCCCCCATGGTCTTGTCACATTTTAGCTTAATTTTTGTGTGTGTGTAGTTTCTCATTGACCTCAGGGCTCTTCCAGCCCCTCCCATGGTGGTCTTACACACTGCTGGCCTTGCCTCTCTTCCTGCCTCCTTGTGTGCCCTTCTGAGAGTGATGACCGCTTCTGCCCTCTGCATAATGGCAAACATCAATGCTCCTCCTTCCTGGGGCTCTCAGCTCAGGCTTCCTCCAGCAGAGCTCTTGGACCTGTCTGCTGCACAGCTGCCCTGCAGGCGGCGTTCACGTGATCAGTGGCTTCTCCTCTGCCCAGGAAGATGGTCTTCTGCTTCTTGATGCATCTTGGGTCCTCTGGCTGTGCCCAGTGAGCCTATAGAGATATTTGAGGAATGTGGTTGAGCCAGAAACTGTGGCAAGAGGGGTCTTCGTCCTTGCAAGCTGTGGATGTCTCTGATGCCATATTCCATCTCCTCAGGGCCATCTCCTCCCCTTGGTCCCTATTGCCATCCTTTCTGCCTATAAGACTCCGGATACCTATGCCAGCCGTCTGCTCCTCCTTAAGCCAATGGGCATCTTTGGAATAGCCATTTTTGGAGAATTGAGGCATATCATCCTGGAGGGTGGAGAGATGTTCACACAATTTGCCAGGCTCTAGAAACCCCTCCCCAAGGTTGAAGAAGTGGTAACGATTGCTGGGAAAAGAGGATGCTCCGGCTGGCCCTGCTTTTGGTAATTTATTCAGGAGGTTACAGGAATACACCCCATTGGAGTCTGTGGTGGTATTGTGTTCCCCAAAATAGTGCACCCTAATAAACTTACCTGGGGTCAGAGAACAGGACAGCCACAATATTAAACACAGAGGATAGGCAGTGGTAGCACACGCCTTTAATCCTAGCATTCCAGAGGCAGAAATCCATCTGTTCAAGGATACAGCCAAGCATGGTGACTCACACCTTTAATCCCAGAAAGCCAGCCTTTAATCCCAGGGAGTGGTGGTAGAAAGCAGAAAGGTATATAAGGCGTGAGGACCAGAAACTAGAGGCATTTGGCTGGTTAAGCTTTAAGGCTTTTGAGCAGCAGTTCAGCTGAGATCCATTCTGGATAAAGACTGAGAGGCTTCCAGTCTAAGGAAACAGGATCAGCTGAGGAACTAGCAAGGCGAGGTGGCTGTGGCCTGTTCTGCTTCTCTGACCTTCCAGCATTCACCCCAATACCTGGCTCCAGGTTTGTTTTTATTAATAAGAACCTTTAAGATTCATGCCGCAGGAGTCCCCCCCCCCCCTGCTGCTGGGGTTCAGTGATGTGGCTGCCTTTGTATCACCACACTCCTGTGAGTAGCCTTTCCTCCGTGTTCCCTTAAGGGGCCCTCAGAAACTTACCTCAAAAACTTACCAGTTAATTAAGTTAGTGTGAGGAACGGGGGGTGGGGGGTGGGACAAAACCAAACAACCAACCAACAAAACAAAACGAAAAAAACGCCCTCACCAGTTCATTGAGCTGGATGAAGGTGGGATCTGTCGTCTGGGGTGCCTGGAGTTTGTTCGAGTCTCCCCAGGAAAAGTCACACAGCGCAGCGGCATCACCAAGCTAGCAGGGCTCAGTGGTCCCCTCAAGCGACGTCTTTCCCCACTGTGTCCTCTGCCTCCCCGGGCGGACCATGAGTGGCAGCACTGGCCGAGATTCCCCTCCTCACCCAAGTCTCCGCTCCTGTCCTGACACATGTCCCCACGTAGCGGTGGTGGTGGCTTTGCCTGTGGTTGCCACAGGGCCCTGTGGTTCCAGCCACCACCAGCTTGGCCCCGCCCTCCAGCCCGTGTGCTTGCCTGGCCTCTTTCCCTCAGCTCTGTTCCCCTTAGCATCCTGGATGACCCTTCTTCCATAGCACACACCAGGTGGCCTGCTGGGGGATGTCTTTCTCTATGCTGTAAATATATGTTGTTCCCATTGGTTAACAAATAAGCTGCTTTGGCCTATGGCTTAGAGGCAGGCGGGAAATCCAAGGAGAGAGACAGGAAAGAGAAAGGCTGAGTCTGGGGAGATGCCAGTCTGCTGCCCAAGGAACAACATGCCAGCTGACTGGTAAGCCACAGAACACGTGGCAAAACAGACATTAGTAGAAATGGGTTAATTGAAGATATAAGAGCTAGCTAGCAAGAGACCTGCCATAGGCTATACAGTTTGTAAATAATATAAGCCTCTGTGTGTTTGCTTGCGTCCTGAAGCCAAGAGAGATTTGTCTGGATCACCGGGGGCTGGGCGGGACCAAGAAACTTTCGACTACAGTGGCCACTCTCCTGTTAAAAATTATCCAGTCATAGATTTTTGTTCTCATAGTTTTATTCTAAAGATCCAGAAGCAGGCATGGTGGTACCCTACACCTAGAGTCCCAGCTACAGAGGAGAGGTTGCCTCGTGCCCGGGATGTTTTATTTTTCATGATTACTTTCTATTTTGATTTATGTGTATATGTATGTGTGTGTCTCAGTGTCTGCTGGTGACCTCAGAGACTGGAAGACAGGATCCCCTAGAGCTGGAGATACAGGTGTTTGTGAATGGGAGCCGGGGCCAAATTCATGTTCTCTAGAAGAGCAGCAAGTGGTCTTAACAACCGAATCATTTCTTCATCCCCGTCCATGAATAAATGTTTTAAATTAATTCATACAATAAAATCTAAAGCTCTGACCGACCAGTCCTCCCAGGATCCGCTGTCCTCTCTGCCCTCCTCCCATTATTACAGATCCCTTTTTATTTTAAGATTTATTGATTTTTATTTTATATGTAAGGGTGTTTTGCCCTGTGTGTGTCTGTGCACTAGGTGCATGCAGTACCTATGGAGGCCAGAAGGGGGTGTCAGACCCTCTGGGACTGAGGTAGAGATGATTGTGAGTCATGGTGTGGGTGCTGGGAATTGAACCCGAGTTCTGTGGAAGAGCAGCCAGGGTTCTTAGCCTTTTGCCATCTCTCAAGCTGAATTCCCATCACATCCGTCCCCACCTCTCTTTGCCTCCTTTCTGATTGATTCTTTTCTTGTGCATTAGTGTTTTGCTTGCATGTATGTCTGTGTGAGGGTGCTGGATTCCCTGGAACAGGAGTTACAGACAGGTGTGAGCTATGTAGGTGCTGGGAATTGAACCTGGGTCTCCTGGAAGGGGAGCCAGAGCTACTAACCACTGAGCCATCTCTCCAGCCCCCCTTTTTTCTTTTCTTTATTAAGATTTATTTATTTATGTATGAGAGCTCTATCCACACACACAACTTTATGCCAAAAGAGGGCATCAGATCCCACCATAGAAGATTTTGAGCCGTCATGTGGTTGCCGGGAATTGAACTCAGGACCTCTGGAAGATCAGCCAGTGCTCTTAACCGCTGAGCCGTCTCTCCAGCCCTTTGACTGATTTTTTTTTTTTAAGTTTTCCCTTTTCTTTTTATTTATTTATTTGTATCTGATATACTTGGTGTTTTGCCCACATGGCCCAGGAACAGGAGTTACAGACAGTTGTGAGCCACCACGTGAGTGCTGGGAATTGAACCCCGGTCCTTTGGAAGAGCAGGCAGTACTCTAACCACTTAGCCATCTCTCCAGCGTCCCTTTGATTAATTCTTAAAACCTCAGTTTTTTGCAATCCCTTTCTGATTTTCTCCACCGTCTGTCATGATTTCCTGAGGTCTGTTACCTCCTGAGTGTTGTAAGCTTGCAAACCTGTGCCCTGATGGGCAGACCCCTTGTGCTTGACGAATAGTTATTGAATAAGCAGATTCGTCAGTGGGAGAGGAGGGTCAGAGGCCCCAGAACTCTCCAGAGAGGATCGGGAGCCTGATGGCTGTCAGTGACTCCTTGGCCTGGGCATGGCAGGAAGATTTGGAACACTGCGTAGCCGTCACCCAAAGGCGGCCATGGCGGCTGTCTTCGGATCCCTCCGTCCGACAGGGGAGGCCTGCCTGTAGGCTTCTGCTGAGCATGTCCCACGGCTACTGCTGTGCCAGCCGGCAGCAGCTGCCCTCGCGGGCTGGGTATGAACGCAGAAGTGTGTCCCACAGTTCTGAGGACTGGGTGGCCAAACTCAGGGAGCTGATCCTTCTAAGTTTTCCGAGACCTTTCTCCTTGGTTTGCAAATGCCAGCTCCTTGCTGTGTCCTCCGTGTGTCCCCTTCCTGGCACGTTCCAATCCCTTCTTCTCATAAGAGCTTGACCCCGCTCCAGCTCAAGCCAGTCAGAATCCTGACATGGAGACGGGGAGACCAAGTCCCATCCTGGTTGAGGAGCCATTGATAGCTGCTGGGAAGGACGGGTTTTCTTCAGGGATGTGACGCTAGTGTTGACTGTGCTCCGGGGTTTGGCCCCCAAGAGGAGGAGGGGGAGGAGGAGGGGGAGGGGGAGAGAGGAAGCTGAGTGAGTAGGGAAGTAGACGTGGATCCCAGAGGAGTTGAAGGAGGAGTGAACATGATCCAACTACATTGTATGAAATTCTCAAATCTTATTTTGAAAAATATGACTTAAAAAAGAACTTGGGTCAGCCCAGGGACACCCTAACATCTAATTTTGCTTGGTCATCCCTTTCAAATCTCTCCCACACATTGTGGGAGCAAACTTCAACACACTTGTCTCAAAATGGTCAACCCAACAAGGTTTGATGAAAATGTTTTCTCATGGCTTGTTTTTTTTTTCTTTTCTCCCCCCCTTTTTTTTGGGGGGGGTGTTCGTGTGGTGATTTGAAAGAAAATGACCCCAAACGGAGTGGTACTATTAGGAGGTGTGGCCTTGTTGGAGGAAGTGTGTCACTGTGGAGGCGGGCTTTGAGGTCTCATATGCTCAGGTCATACCCAAAGAGACAGACCACTTCCTGTTGCCTATAAGCTACAGAACTCTCAGCTCCTTCTCCAGCACCACGTCTGCCTGCACACCACCATGTCCCACCATGAGGAAAATGAACTGAACCTCTAACACTGTAAGCCGCCACTTCAATGAAATGTTTTCCTTTATAAGAGTTGCCGTGGTTGTGGTGTCTCTTCACAGCAACAGAGACCCTGACTAAGTTGGGGGTGGGGGTGGTTGTTTTGATTTGTGTTTTGTTTTGGGGACAGGATCTCACCTGGAACTCACTATGCAGACCAGGGTGGCCTCATCTGCCTTAAGTGCAGACACTACCACACTCTGCTCTGTTTTTGAATAAGAATCTGAATGACTCGTTTTTTTTTCCAAAAGCAGCGCTGTGGGGCTGGGAGTCCTCTGGGAGTTCTTCCCCATCCTGGCTCTCTCACACACACACCTTTAGTGGCATATAGACCATGAGCTGTGTGCTGGGAGGTCACCTCCCATGTCTGATACCTCAGGTGATAACACGTGGGTCTTTCCACAGCCCAGGCACCTTTTCACTGGTCTCAACTGGGCTGCCGGGGAATACATTAAATGGCTACTACCAAGCTGGTGTCATTCTTGTCAAAGGGATCTTCAGGGATGGCTTCAAGGACAAAAGGCTCTTCAAGATAGCTGGCAGAGGGGCTGGAGAGATGGCTGAGTGCTTAGGAGCACTGGCCGCTCTTTTCGGGGACCTAGCTTGAGGTCCCAGCACCCACATGGTTCCTCAGGATTGTCTGTGACTCCAGTTCAGGGATATGAGTCCCTTTCCTGGCCTCCACAGGCGCTGAACTTATGCAGGGCACAGACACACATGTAGGCAAAACACCCATACACTGTAAAAATAAAAAACAATTAAGCCGGGCAGTGGGGAGGCAGAGGCAGAGGCACTGTAAAAATAAAAAACAATTAGCCGGGCGGTGGTGGCGCACGCCTTTAATCCCAGCACTCGGGAGGCAGAGCCAGGCGGATCTCTGTGAGTTCGAGGCCAGCCTGGGCTACCAAGTGAGCTCCAGGAAAAGGCGCAAAGCTACACAGAGAAACCCTGTCTCGAAAAACCAAAAAAAAAAGAAAAAAAAAACAAAACAAAAAAAAAAAAACAATTAATCCCAGCACTCGGGAGGCAGAGGCAGGCGGATCTCTGTGAGTTCGAGGCCAGGAAAGGCACAAAACTACACAGAGAAACCCTGTCTCACAAAACAAAACAAACAAACAAAACAATTTAAAAAAATTTTTTAAAAGACAGCCTGCAGAATAAGAGAGAATATTTGCATTGATATCTGGGATACACAAAGAACTAAAGAAATCAGATATAAAGACATCAAATAATGTGAAAATGAGCTGATGAAGTGAGCAAGGAGTTGTAGAGAAATGAAGTGCAAAGGGCCACTCCACATATGGGGAACAGGGTGTCATTAGACACACAGTCAACACTGAAACAAATGACCACACGTGTGGGACAGACATCAGCAGAGGCTCATCAGACAACAAAGAACAGATTTCCGGGAGCTGGAGAGAGGGCTCAGTGGTTGAGAGCACTGGCTGCTTTTGCAGAGAGGGTCTGGGTTCACCCCCCCCCACACACACACACCCATGTGGCAGCTTACAATGGTTCTTAGCTCCAGTTCCAAGGGATCTGGAACACTCTTCTGATCTCCACGGGCACCAGGCACTTCCTCACTGCAGGGACATATATACACTTATACATATAAAATAAAAATAAATCTTGAAAAATAGCCTTTTCTGTATGATGCAGCCATTCTGTTCCTGGGCATTTGTGCAGAGACTTACATATCACACATACATCATGTTATGAATTATGCACGCGTGGGAAACCCCCAGCTGGCCCGGCCAGGGTATCGCACTCATGCAGGGACCCATGCTGGCATGCTGGGCAGATGCAGCGGTGGGCTGGAGGGCGACCCACTCCATTCGGCATGGTGGCGGGGCGGCGGTGAACATTCACAACCCAGACGCTACATCCATGCGGAAATGCTTTATTATAATAGAGGAATGAAGAGCAGATAAGAAAGAAGAGAGAAAGAGAGAGGGGTCAAGGGGTGCACACCTCATGGGAGTGGAGAGAGAGAGAGAGAGAGAGAGAGAGAGAGAGAGAGAGAGAGAGAGAGAGAGAGAGAGAGAGAGAGACACGGAGGTTTTCCTTAAGAAGAGGCTTTGGGGGGTTGGGGATTTAGCTCAGTGGTAGAGCGCTTGCCTAGCCCCGGTCCTCAGCTCCGGGAGGCCCCAAGGGGCAGGTCAGAATATTAACACACCACATACGTCAGTGTTCACTGCAGCCCTTTCTACTATACCTAGGTTGTGGAGCCAACCTAGGTGTCCAGCAACAGGGATGGGTGAAGCAAACGGAGCTTATATGCACAGTGGAATTTTTTTCAGCCGCAAATAATAAATTACATTGCATTGTTCCTAAGAAAATGGATACCACCGGGCAGTGGTGGCGCACGCCTTTAATCCCAGCACTCGGGAGGCAGAGCCAGGTGGATCTCTGTGGGTTCCAGGCCAGCCTGGTCTACAGAGCAAGATCCAGGACAGGCACCAAAACTACACAGAGAAACCCTGTCTCAGAAAAAAAAAAATAAAAATAAAAAAGAAAATGGACACCACTGAGAAAATCATATTAAGCCAATTAAGGCAGTCTCAGAAAGATAAATATATCTTTTCAGTCACTTTTGGCTCCTAGCTCTTACACAGACATATAAAAGCGTTTATTTAGCATGACAGGGAGGCAGGACTGAGATTGACTGGGGGACGGGGGATTAACTGGAGCAGAGGGTTACAGGGCATGTGCACAGAGGACAAATAGGCACTAGTTTGGAACCGTCCTTCTGTGGTGCACAATTCTGCGGACAGTCAATACACGCAATGAAAATTAAAGCAAAACAGTGTAGGTTTTGGGGGCGGAGCTCGGTCCCACTTAGCATGCACAAAGCTCTGGGTGTGATTCCTGCATAAAAACATGCACCCTGCCTCCAGCACTCAGGGAGGTAGAGGCAGGAGGATCAGAAGTTCAAGGCCAGCCTAGGACACATGAGACCCTGTCTCAAACCAAACCAACCAACAAGCAGACAAACAAAACCCCCAAGGGCTCTTAGAAAAGGAGGGCCTTGAGAAGGATTGATTGATTGATTTAGAGATAGGGTTTCACTGTGAAGTCCTTAGCTGGCCTGGAACTAGATCTGTAGACCAGAGTGGCCTCCAACTCACAGAGATCCACCTGCCTCTGCCTCCCGAGTGACTGGATTAAAGGCGAGCGCCACCACCGCCCGGCTGAAAAGGTATCTTTATAGAGTGTGGTGATATTTAGGATCCTGGTCCCTCAGGAGAGAGATATGTTAGGAAATGGCAGAGGCGTTCTCTAAGTAGGACAGGTGATGTGGTTTTGATATGGTTCCAAGGGCTTCCTGACCAGTGGGTGGTGTTTTGGGGGACCCTGTACAAGATGGAGCTCAGCTGGTGAAAAGATAGAATGCTGTGGCTACATCAGGCCCTTGAAAATTGTAGAGCTGTCCCTGGCTCTGTCTTCTGTCCCCGCTTCTTGGCCATCATGTCATGATGGACTGAAATCCTGAGCCAAGTCTTTCCTCCTGTGAGCTGTTTTTCTTTGGAACTGTGGTCAGAGAGATCCAGAAAATGCATAGAGGGGTAGGCGAGGATGCAGAAAGAAAGTCAGGGCCAGAGTTCAGGGTTTGTTGTTGACTGTCCAGGTAACAAGGCCAGGGGCTGAGAACGCATGGGTAGCATCCTCCACTAGCGCCCCCAGCAGCGAGACCCGGGCTGGAGAAGGCTCAGTCTGTCTGCAGCATCACTGTGTCTCGAGATGGATGGCATCCTCTTGCCGGTCACCTCGGTCAGCATCCAGTCTGCACAAATGAACACAGGTCAGATGTTAGGATCCTACCCTCACTCTGGCACATGCGCAGATGGCATCATCTTGCTGGTCACCTCGGTCAGCGTCCAGTCTGCACAAACGAACACAGGTCAGAGGGAACAGACGGACAGAACCCCTGGGCTGGAGAAGCAGCTCTGCCTGAGGAGTCCAGGAAGGAGGAGATCTCCTCAAAGAGGCCAGGCTGGAGGTGAAAGTGGACAGGGTTTTTCAGGCAGAGCCGCCAAGGTCATGGCCATCCCACAGTGGGACACAGGTCCACACAGAATTTCTTAATTGCAGCCCACATCTCACTGGGGTCCTCTGAGTTTCCCTCAGCCCCAACTCCCTACATTGCAAACCTAATTGCGCATGCCTGCTTGTGCCCCCTTTAAGGCCTGCCAGACAACCTTGTCAGGCATCCAAAGACGGTGTGGCTGGCAGCTTGGTATTAAGCCGTATTACCAAGTTCACAAATTCAACTTTCAGAGATCTAACCGAACAAGGGATTTGTAACAGTTTCAAACAGGGCAAGCCGACTACATTTCCCATGACGATCAGCTTGTTTACCACCCCAAGGTACACAGGAACCGCTGTTGACAAGCTCATTTGCATCCCAATACCCAGAATGCTTTTCCAGCCCTACAACGCTAGGATTCTGCCAGTGAGCTAAAAGGTTTATTTACACATTCAATACCTGACAGCTTCATTCTCTGAAGCATCTTTCATAGCCCCCAAATGCCTTAAGTTGATGAAAGAATTTCAAACTGCTGTTTAAGTTAGCACCCTTCTTTCTGGGCTAGAGTTAAGATAAATTATGCATGGCCAAATTAACATTTTAATTAAAAGATACTTGAAGGAAAGGGGGTGTCTGTTATTCAGTGAATGTCATATTAAGCTTGAGACACTGGGCCAGGATTATGAAGAGAAATCATGTAGCCACACACATATTAGAGCATGCAAAGACCCCCAGGACATTGGCTGACGGTCACCAGAAGGCCTTGGACTGGGCAATGTCATTATAACTGGAATTCTCTTGAACTGTGATCTGTATGTGACCTCTGTGGTGTGTGTGTGTGTGTGTGTGGTGTGTGGTGTGTGGTGTGTGGTGTGTGGTGTGTGGTGTGTGGTGTGTGGTGTGTGTGTGTGTGTGTGTGTGTGTGTGTGTGTGTGTGTGTGTTGGTTTTTCAAGACAGGTTTCTCTGTGTAGCTCTGGCTGTCCTGAAACTCACTCTGTAGACCAGGCTGGCCTCGAACTCAGAGATCCGCCTGCCTCTGCCTCTGCTGGGATTAAAGGCGTCCGCCACCAGTGCTTGACCGGATGGTGTTAATATTAAGGGACACTGGGGCTGTAGATGTGGCTCAGTGGTAGAGCACTTGCTTAACACACACAAGACCTTGGGTTTGATCCCCCGCATCGTAAAGATGCAGGCATTGAACAAAATTGCAAAAGAGGCAATAACACGCATAGCTGCTACCCACATTTGCCAATTTTAAGAGCATAATAATAACAATAATAAGGTGTGAACTGAGATCCAGGGTGGTGGCACACACTGTAATCCCGGCACTGAGGAGGAGGCGGCGGGAAGACTGAGAAGTGAAGTTGTATAGAGAGTTTCAGGTCAGCCTGAGCAGCACAGGGAAGCCTGGTCTCAAAACCAACAAAACAAAGTAGTCATCGCCAGCGGCTGCATTGGGGGTTCTTGACATTGTGTTCCCCGGGTCAGATTTGCAGATGGTAAGAAATTGTGAGCTAGGCAGTGATGGAACACTCCTCTAATCCCAGCACCTGGGAGGCAGAGGCAGGAGGATCTCTGTGAATTCAAAGTCAGCCTGGTCTACAGAGAGAGTTCTAGGACAGCCAGGGCTACACAGAGAAACCCTGTCTCAAAAAAAAAAAAAAAGAAAGAAAAGAAAAGAAAAAAGAAAGGAAGGAAGGAAGGAAGGAAGGAAGGAAGAAAGAAAGAAAGAAAGAAAGAAAGAAAGAAAGAAAGAAAGAAAGAAGGAAAAAAGAAAAGGAAGAAAGGAAGAAAGAAATTGGGAGGCAGAGGCAGAGGCAGGCAGATCTCTATGAGTTCAAAGCCAGTCAGGGCAACATAGTGAAATCCTGTCTAAAAAAATAAAATAAAATAAAATATTTTTTTTTTTTTTTTTGATTTTTCGAGACAGGGTTTCTCTGTGTAGCTTTGCGCCTTTCCTGGAACTCACTTGGTAGCCCAGGCTGGCCTCGAACTCACAGAGATCCGCCTGGCTCTGCCTCCCGAGTGCTGGGATTAAAGGCGTGCGCCACCACCGCCCGGCTAAAATAAAATATTTTAATTATAATATTTTATAATAAAGAGAAGAAAGAGATTATGACTCTGTGCTCAATACAACTTTAAAAATTGTTTGCAGTTTATTATATTCTCAATTTTTTTGCTTTCTTTTGTTTTGAGACAGGGTCTCTGTGCATAGCCCAGGCTAGCCTTGGAACCCACATCCTCTCTATGGGGTTGCATGCATGCCTCGTCAGGTATAGCAAGGGTTGGACTTACTGAGTTTGTATTTGAGTTTTTGAGACCAGATCTAACTATGTAGCCCAGGCTAGCCTCAAACACTTGACTCTCTTCCAGCTTAGCTACCCAAATGCTGGGAATATAGGAAACGACATCACTGGCTAATATTGTTTTAATTTAAAATTATTTTTTGTAGCTACTAGGTTTAGAGACTGGGTAGTAGAAGGGCAGGGCATGATGTCAGGGCTTCCTGAGCCTATGAAATCGAGTGGGCACCCAGACTGTGGCTCCCAGAGTTAGTCTTAAAATTTTTAAACTTTAGTGCTAGAAATGGAGCCCAGGTCCTTGTACACAATGCACCACTGAGCACACCTGTGCCCAGGAGCAGCAGTTGAATACATTTGAGAAGATGGCCCTGGAATGAGGCCGAGAGCCCCTCAGCCTCTGTGCCCCTCCCATCATTCGTGGATCCTGATTCTCATGAGACAGAGAAAGACAGGGCCTTGAAGATGCTGCCAAGATGGCTCAGTGGTTAAGAACACTGGCTGCAAGCTGGGGTGGTGGTGGTGGTGGTGGTGGTGGTGGCGGCGGTGGTGGCGGCGGCGGCGGCGGCGGCGGCGGAGGCGGCGGCGGCGCACGCCTTTAATCCCAGCACTCGGGAGGCAGAGGCAGGTGGATCTCTGTGAGTTCGAGGCCAGCCTGGTCTACAGAGCAAGATCCAGGAAAGGCGCAAAGCTACGCAGAGAAGTTCTGTCTGGGAGGGGGGCAGGAAGAAGAACTGGCTGCTCATGCAGAAGACCCGGGCTCAGCTCACAGCCACCTTTAACTGCATGGCGTGGGGCCAGATGGCCCTTTCGGTCCTCTGCGGGCACCAGGTGTACACACAGGAGAATACCCATATGCATAAATTAGTAATTTTTTCTAAAGACATGGATTTGGATCATGCCTAGGACACGACCACAGCCCCGCTCAAACTTTTTGGTTTCAGGGATGCTGGCACTCTGAAAAATGTAGAGGGCTCCAAACCTTTTCACCACTGAAATCTACGTGTGCTTTAAAAGTGAAACCACTTCTGTAATGTCAGCCCTGGGGAATCAGAGACACATCGTTAAATGGTCTTATTAAGAAAAAACTCGGCGGAGCCAGATATTAGGGTGAAAACTGAGAGATCAGAGGAATAGGACAAGCCACAGCCGACCTCACCTCACCAACTCCTCAGCCTCCAGAGAGAGCTACTTCCTGTCTACTCACGCCTGTATGCCTTTCTATTCTCCCATCTCATTTCCTCTCTCTGCCCAGCTACATCACTTCCTGTCTGTCTGCCTGCCCAGCTCTATCACTTCCTGTCTGTCTATACAGACCTCCAGACCTTTATAGTTAACTAGTCCTGGAATTAAAGGCGTGTGCTACCACACCTGATTCTGTTCCCAGTGTGGCCTTGAACTCAAGAGATCCGGATGGATCTGTGCCTCCCAAATGCAAGGATAAAGGTGTGTGCTACCATTGCCTGACTTCTATGTTTAATATGGTGGTTGGCTTTTTCCTCGGATCTTCAGATAAGCTTTGTTAGGGTGCACAATATATTGGGGGACACAACATATCACCACACAGGAGGGTAAAGAGCTTGAGGCTAGCCTGGACTACATAGCAAAACCCCAAATAAAATCAAATAGAAAACTCCCAGCATACTTAAAAGTATTTCTCTTTTAGGTGTTTATCATTGTGCAGAGGGGCACACATGTCATGGTGTGCAATGTCAGAGCTCCACTGTATGAATCCATGTCCACCGCAGATGGCCACTCAAAAGGGCACAGCCTGTAAGATGATATATATGGCTTCTCGGTACAAATGGGGAGGAAGCCCATCACTGCTGTCCAGAGAGCTGAGGGTGTGCCAAGGAGAGGTCGGTCCTGCTCTAACTGTGACCCTGGATCACCCCTGCCTATATGCTCAAGGAGCCCTGGACAGAGAAGCCTATGTGAGTTTGACTTACACCCGTCAGGGCACAACTCGTTTCCAGGAGGAATCTGGTGCATCCCCCAGCCTATTCACCAACCTGTACAGGTTCTACGGGACTTGATCGTGGTGTAGGTTACCACGTCACTCCCAGTTCGTGACCGCAGGCCACGGAAGCCAGTTCTGGCTAGTGAAGTAGAAAAGGAAGTGAAGCCATCTGGTAGTCAAAGGGGAAGCCGAAAAAATGGGCTTAGAAGTCAGGCAGAAGGAAGACAGAGTCTAGGCAAGGTCTCTGTTGTGGGCATGCAGCTAATGGCCACCGCCGAGGTGTCCGCTGGGACAATGGCTTTACCATCGGGCGTTTGCCATCATGTGGAGACTCAATAGGGAAGAGTTGGTCCATGGCACCGCGGAGTTACTCACCTCTCACTTCAGATTTGTGGGGAGAAGGTCCAGATGGCTAGCCCCGGGTCCAGCTCCCAGGCCCGAGCATCAGGTGAGGTGCACAGCTTGTACCTAGGCTCCATTTGATTTGGTAGTAATGTCCCACAAGGCCCAAGAGTCTATTTCAGTAGATGCTCTTTTCTGAAAGAGATTTGTTTTGTCGGTTTTTGAGACAGGGCTTCTTGCTGTAGCCCTGGCTCTCTTGGAACTTATTTTGTAGCCCAGGCTGGCCTCGAACTCCGGCATCCCTGCTGCCTCTGCCTCTCAGGTGCTGGGATCAAAGGTGTGCGCCACCACCGCCCAGCAAGATTTTAATTCACATCTGACAGAACACAGTCTAGGTGGAAGGATCTGAGGAAAATGGAGGCTGAGCAGAGAAACAAGAGCAGAACTGGAGTTTGTCACATAGCCTGACTTCAGAGAGAATTCGTCTGACCCACCTAGGGCCACCTTAACAAAGGACCACAGAACAGGCAGCTTAAACAAGGGACATTTCTTGTCTCCTAGTTCTTGAAGCTGAAGTCCAAGGCCACAGCGGTGTGGGTCCCTCTGAGGCTCCTGTTTGGCTTGCAGATGTTACCTTCTCCACGTGGCTTTGTTTTTGTTTTTAATTGAGATAGGGTTTCACTCTGCAGCCCAGGCTGACCTGGAAATCCTGATCCTCCAACCCTGCTGCCTTCCCAGTTCTGGGATAGCAGGGGGCGCCCAGCTCTCCCTGTGCCTTTTCTGAGTGTGTCTGTGTCCTTAACGGACAGCCCAGCCCAACAGAACCAGCAGAAGAAACCCCTCCCTGTAAGGATCCCCAGAGTAAATGCTGGCTGACTCTACACTCAGGTCCAGTCTGACCCCGGGGGCAGGGCAGGCAGGACTCCTATGGTAGCCCTGAATGTGTGCCAAAACACATGGACCCCGTCAGCCTTTGACACCCCCACACACAAGGGCAACCCTGACTGGACTCAGTAGGCTGTGAAATGAGGATAGGAGGTTGACGGGGCGGGGGGGGGGGGGGGATGCAGTAAGAGAAGGGGCCCTGAGAGGGGTTGGAGGGAGAATGGGGGGTTGGTATGATCAAAGAGAATTATATGCATGCATACAATTTTCAGAGAAGGAATAAAAACAAAAGCCTAAATGCCTCCCAATTTGGACGTGGCGGGGGCTTCCTGCCCTTGAGCTGGGGATGCACACTCACCGAAACAAGCCCAGAAGGCTGCTGTCAGGATTTCCCAGCCTCCATCTTCCCTGGTGCTTCAAAGACAGCAGGGACAGCAGGGTTGGAACCACAGAGGGTGACAAGCTGTTTGCTAAGTCGGGCGCTTGGCCTAGTCTCCTTAGATTCACCAGTTGTGTTTTGTTTTTAATTTTTTAGGGCAAGGCTTTATGTAGCTCAGACTGGCCTCAAAATTCACTATGCAGTCCAGGATGACCCTGACCCTCTGATGTTCCCTCCTCTACCTCCCCAGTGCTGGGATTATCCTGGTGTACGCTGTGCGTGGGGTGTATGCGGGATGGTAGCCAGGGCTTTGTGCAAGTGAGGAAACACTAAATCACCTCAGCTAGAGCCCCAGCCCCCTTTTAACTGTTTTTCATATATATGTGTATGTATATCTTTTAAAGATTTGTTTATTTATTATGTACACAGTATTCTGTCTGCATGCATCCCTGCAGGCCAGAAGAGGGCGCCAGATCTCATTACAGATGGTTGTGAGCCACCATGTGGTTGCTGGGAATTGAACTCAGGACCTCTGGAAGAGCAGCCAGTGCTCTTAGCCTCTGAGCCATCTCTCTAGCCCCCTTTTTCTTATATTTTAAAAACATTTCGTGCCAGGCGTTGTGATGCACACCTTTAATCCAGCAGTCAGGAGGCAGGGGCAGGCAGATCTCTGGTTTTGAGGCCAGCATGGTCTGCAGAGTGAGTTCCAGAACATCCAGGACTACACAGAGAAACCTTGTAAAACAAAAACCAAAACCCATCACCACCCCCACCCCCACCCCCAACAACAACAACAAAAAACCCCTTCGTTTTGGCTTAGCCTCCCTCTAACACACACACACACACACACACACACCACATGCTCACAAGCACAAACCTATGAGTACAGTAGTCACCCCTTTGGGTGCTGTTTTATATTCTTTGGCCTCAGTTACCTGTGTTCTACATTAGCCAAAAAAAAAATTAAATAGTAAATTCCAGAAGTAAATAACTCACAGGTTTTAAATAACTTTTATTGCCATAGTCTTATAAATGCTCTGTTACTAATGATTAGCCTCTTGGTTAATTTATAAAGTAAACTTCACTGTGTGTGTGTATTGTATAAAAACATTACGTATATGGTTGAGTTCTGTTTGTGTTTCAGGCCTGGGACAAGAGAGACCACCGTATTAGGAACTTACGCCATGAGAGGTTGGGAGAGGTGGATTTGTGTGGGGTTGTCTCGTTGGAACCACTCATTTAGTCTGGGGGTGATGTTGGCTCTGCAAGAGTCTGTTAAACCAATTCATACCCTGATCTTGTGAGTGGGGGGCACATGACCCCAAGAAACACAGACTGGTGCCAGAGTGGCATTCAGAACCCTCCAGGACCCGTGATTCTTTTCTTGCCCTTCCAGCTCTTCCAGGCCCCTCCCCTCTCCTTATACCCCCAGTCCTCAAGACCCTTCTACATCTTTGCCCTTCTAGGGCCTTCCCAGAAAAAGTCAAGAGCTGTCAACATTCATGCACAGGTGTGTGCATGTGAGTTTATTTATTCATTTGATTTACTTATTTGTCTTTTCAAGGCAGAGTTTCTCTGTGCAGCCCTAGCTGTCTTGGAACTCACTCTGTTGATCAGGCTGGCCCTGAACTGAACTCAGAGCCCCACCTGCCTGCCTTTGCCTCCCAAGTGCTGGGCCACCACACCCTGCCTGTATGTGAATTTTTGATGGCTCTGGTTTGAATCCACAGCCTTGCATATAAACAGCATGCATCCTGACACTTAACAACATCATCAGCCCTGTTTTCAGAAGTTTCTGTCTTTGAATAGAAGATGAGGGACTTTAATCAAAGAGAATTGAGTTTTAGCTTCAAACTGTCAAGCACTTGGGAGGCAGAGGCAGGAGGATCTTTGTGAGTTTGAAGCCTGCTGGTCCACAGAGGGAGTTCCAGGACAGCCAGGGCTACACAGAGAAACCCTGTCTCAAAAAAAGGCCCCCCTCCAAAAAAAGAGAAAGAAAGAAAGAGAAGAAGAAGAGCCGTAATGGAAGAGAAGAGGGGAGAGGAGAGGGGAGGGGGAGGGGAGCGGAGGGAAGGGGAGAGAAGGGGAGAGGGGGAGGGGGAAGGAGAGGCGAGGGAAGACAGGTTTGTTGGAACACACCTCCGTTTCCAAAATAATTTCCCCGGAAGGTTCCCCTGTGAGATAGCACGGACATTATGGACAGCACTTGCTTCATGAATCCCAAGAATCTACAAGCCCTGAGCCATATGCATAGTAAGCTCTGGGAAGGCAGTGGTGGCTTGCAAGCCACTCATCCAGCAAGCTTTCAAGCATCCCAGCCTCCCCCTGAACTGTTCTGAGGATGAGAAGAGATGCCTTTGTTGGGATGCCCCGCCCCCTCCCTCCAGCCTCTATTTCTCTTTCCCCTTCCTCCTTACACAGCACCCCACAGTGCAGGTCCAGCACCCCACAGTGCAGGTCCAGCACCCCACATGCCACATGTCTGAGACAGAGAACTGAGAGAGAGGAAGGAAGAATGCTCAGATTTGGGATGTGCAATCCTGGCCATTTGGGACTTCAACAGGGACGTTTCAGATTCGTATTAGTGGTTTTCAGCCTGAAACTGTTCTGCCCTCCAGGAGACTTGGCAACAACCCTTAACTGTCACAAGTGAGACAGAGATGGATGGATGGATGGATAGATAGATCTACTGGCAGTTAAGGGTAGAGGACAAGGATGCAGGTTAGCATCCTGAACAGGGCACACCCCTAAAAGAATCATCTGAACTAAGACATCAGCAAGGCGGGGTGGAGGAGCTGGTCCACCAGAAGGTGGGGGGACACCCCTGTTTGAAGTGATTCCCAGCTTTGATGGAACTCCTGCTTCCTCTGCCTCAGTTCTGGGATTAGGGTGAGCATCCTCACCACACCCAGTTTATGCGCTGGGATTCTTCTTGCTTTTTTGTTCAGGGCAAAGCTGTGTGTGACTGGTCACCTCAGTACTCCCTAAATAATTCAGCACTAACTACACTCCCACCACAGATGTGGACGCTACTGGTAACCATTTCAATGCAACAACGACAATGTCGATTCTCACTGAAATTTGGCGGGCATTGTGTTTAGCGTTCTATGTGAATTCTATCCTTCAGTATTGCACAGAAACCGAGCACCATTACCCAGTTTAAGTAAACGGTAGAAATGGTTTGCAAAGCCAAGACTGAATTCTAGTTACTCAGACCCCTAGCCACTACCCTCTACTGGGAAAAGGACTCTGTTACCGAAATAAACTTGGCGATCTATTTGTGGATTCTCCAACTCAATGATAATTCACAGGAAACCTCATCTTGATCATCCGGTTTGAGTCTAATTTTACAATTTGCCTTACAAACTCCAAATTCCAGCTCAAACCATGGATTTAAAGGCTGAATTGTGTCTCCCAGATGGGGTTTGCAACCCCAACCCATGCTTGGAGGACTGACTTTGGACCCCTACTTCAACCTTGAGACTAGGTCCCTATAAAACCCAGACTATTTCTGCATTCAGGCCGGAGTCTGTAGGCTGTTGCGAGCGGAATCCTGTGGGACCTTTCGGATGCGGGATGCGGGTCGCTGTGGTTCAGGCCGAAGGACGCTGAGCCCTGTTGCTCGCCATCGCCACCGAAGCCGCTTCCGCACTTCCTTCGCTGCGCTTCACCAAGGTCTGGGGACCCGCCGGGGCTGGCAGGAGCAGGCTGCGCTCTTATCCCACTGCGCTCCAGGGTCGCCCACCAGAATGCCAAAAGCCTAGCGCTCTGGGCCCCAAGACTGGCAGGAAAATGAAGCCCTGGGAAAGAGATCAGAGGAAGAAACCTGGCTCCTGGGAAAATCGAAGCGGTGTGGGCTCGGCGGCGCACTACAAACCATCACTGCCCGTGCCATAGAGGACGAGAGGAGCAAGACTCAGAGACCCCAAATAAAGGTGGAGACCAGGGGCCTCCCAGTCCCAACTCGGCTCTCCCGCGGTTTTGAAACTGTATTTCTTGTGGAGGGGTCTCCCACGGAGCCTGTCCTTCTGCACAGAAGTCACCCATTCAGATAGTCCAAGCGAAGACCTGGTTTTAAGCGAGCCCTTTGAATCCACTGCTGACTTCCGCACACTGAGGGTCACTGGGGCAGTCCGCCCCTGAATCCTTGCCAAAGACGCACTGGTGGGTTTCATGGGGCTAAAGGACCCATCAGCACGCTCGACAAACCCTACGTGGTCATGTCAGCCAGGAAGGCACCGCAGTCGCCCCAACAACAAGACGCCAGTCGCTATTCTATCAGCGTCAGTCCCGAGAGCCTTGGCTGCCTTTAGGTTGGCACCGTGCCTCCTCCAGGGAGGTTGGAGAACCAGCCCAGGGAGACTGAAGTTCAGATAGATGGGAATGGGGGTGGGAGGCAGGGCCAAGCCAACCGTTTCCCTCTCTATCTGAATAAAAAGGGGGAGAATCAAAACCGGGTTCTCCTAGGGGCGCCCGCCCGCTGTTCTGGGGGGAACTGGAGAGAGACTCTCGCACTGAGAGCCCGGTTTCAATGAGAAGACAAAACAAGAAAAAAGTACGACGAATGTTGAGCAACCCCTCCTTCATGTCTTTTTTTTTTTTTTTTTTTTTTTTTTTTTTTTTCATGAGAGATGCTTTGCCTAGATACAGCGAGTTCGGGGTTCTTCTGCGTGTGTTAGCTGAAGGGTGGGTTTCCGGAAGGAAAAGAAGGATCCTAGGTGTCAGATAAGAAATATCAAGTCTTCCGGAGGTAGCACCTGGGTCCTCTCTCTGCCCTTTTTTAAAATTCCGGACTGCAGAAATACCTGTCACTGGGTGTCTAGCGTTTATGTGCTCACGTCTTGGCGGAACTCCATGCTCTTCATCTAACACAGACGCATAAAAAAACCACACGCAGACCAGCCCCCCAGGAAGACTCAAGAGTAGAGTCTATGCCATAGCGACTGTGGGGGTTTCTAATAGAACTGGCCAAAATGAGAGGTCCCCGAACCCCAGGCTGGCTCCCTACTGCTCCAGCAATGAGGTCGCTTCAGGCCGTCGGAATTCTCACCTGGAATCGGGAGCCATTGCAAGGACTTTTGCCTGGAAACAAAACAAGGTGCGCCCTTTCTAAAGAAGGCAAAGTCAAGACTAGCCTCTAGTCTCATACCTTGGGGTTAGCCACCAAGGTATCGCATCCTTTGCTGGAGAGCAGCACCATGTGGGGCCCGCACAAGAACCCTGGGAAGGGTGCGGAGCTGGAGCAGAAACCCGGAGCTCCAGGGGGGCCTGGGGGTGTGGGGAGGGCGGTGGCTGGCTGTAAGGTGAGACGCTGCTCTTGGACTTCTACAACGCCCCCGGAAGAGTGTCAGCCTATGTCCGTGCCTGCCTAGCCCACATTCTAAACCTAGGCACCCAAAGGCAGAGGAATTTCTAAGAAAAAAAAAAGTTTATTTAAAATTTTGTACATAAATAAATAAATAAATATCTTCTGGCATTACAGAGACCATACAATTACACAGTCAGGTACCCCGCGGGCTTGGACCTGGAGGATGGGGAGAGGTCGTTTATGGCGGAGGAGAGGGGGGTCGGTCTTCATCTGAGGGACTGTGGAACGTGTTGGAAACAAACTAAATCAATTTCCCCAACGCAACGCCCCGGGAGACGTTCCTCTCTGCTAAGATGACTTGGAACAGCAATACCTGTCCCTGGTCAAGGGGCAAACGGACTGAAGGAAGAGGCTCCCTGAGGAGGGGGGAGGGAAGGAAAAGGGAAAACTTCAGTTCATAAGCGCGTTGCAGAAACGACCACTGTGGGAAAACAGTTGAGGACAAGGGGGAAAATGTTAAAAGGGAAGCAAACAGCTATTCGCGGAGTGAAAGGCCCAGCTTGACCGAGGAGGAGCGGGGAGAGGCAGCAAGAAAGCCTGGACCAGCCCAGAAAGGGTGGACGAGGAGGCGCCGTCGGCCAGCAAGGCGCTGGGCTCGGGCCTGCGCGCCTCCGGGGAAGGCTACGTCCTGGGAAGAGGACCCGGAGAACTTGGGTTCAGCGCTTGGAGTCCTCCTAGACACCCTTGGAGCCTAAGGGCCAGGGGCACTGTCTTCAGGTCTCTGCTAGAGTCTTAGCTCTGTCTGGAGCTGGGTACCACGGCGAAGCCCTACCCAAATCCATCGATTGGCGGCGGGTGCCTGGGGAACCAGTCTTTGAGGTGCGGGAAGGGCCGGGGAGCCAATGGTCCTCTGAAGGGCGCACCTACGGAGTGACTGTGAGATCTCTGTCATCCTTCCCGGAGGAGGATGGAGACATGGGCAATTCGTCGTCATCCTCTGAGCACTTGGCCGAGGAGAGCGAGGAACACTTGCAGCCTGGCGCTGCGCCCCCGCCGGCCCCCGCCCCCGCCCCGCCGCGGTGGCTGTTGCCTTTGCCCTCTTTCTTATGCTTCACTCGGCGGTTCTGAAACCAGATCTTCACCTGCTTCTCGGACAGGTTCAGATAGGTTGCGATCTCGATGCGCCGCAGGCGGGACAGGTACATGTTGGAGGCGAACTCCCGCTCCAGCTCGAGGAGCTGCGTGCTGGTGAACGCCGTCCGCATCCTCTTGCTGCTGGGCAGCTGGTTCGAGCCGCTGTCTGGAGGGGCGACGCGGGGACAGAGAGAGAAGTCATCAAACGTCTGAGCCACGGGCCTAATTTCCCGCTGAGCTGCGGTTAGCTTCAACCTTGGACCCCCCCCCCCCCCCCACACACACACCCTTTCCACTCACCACGGGCGGGCACCTCCTTGCCAAGTCACAGAATCCCTTATTCTCTGTTAGGTCGTCCCTAACATCCCTTTATGGAACTCCCTGAAGCAGACCTCAACCCCCAACTCCCCCCCCCCAAAAGCCCCAGACCCAGGATCTTCAGCCTTCACCCCGGTTCCTGCGTTCTGCCCCGGCCCACCACTGTGAGCGCCCCTCGAAGATCCGGGACAGGATCCTCACCGCCTTCATAGCGCACCTTTTCCCGATCCCCAGCTCGCCCACTTGCCCCCTGCCATCACCGGTTCTTCCACGCCAGCTCGCGCGGGGGGACCCCGGCTTACCCACGGAGATGCAGTGGAACTGCCTGGGGTCCGGCAGCGGATAGGAGGTCTGGTAGAGCGCGGCAGCTGCTGCGGCCGCAGCCGGGCCGTGGGCGACTCCAGGAGACACGGCCGAGTGCTGGCGGCCCAGGGGCGCGTGGCAGTACTGCGATCCGAAGGGAGGGAAGGACGCCTTGAGTAGCGGCAGCGCCGGCGGCCCGGGGGGCCCGTGCAGCTGCGAGGCGGTGACGCAGAGGGGACACACGCACAGCAAGCCGGCCTTGCGCGCGTGGCAGGCGCCGGGCGAGAGGCCATGCAGCGCGTGCGGCGGGGGGACCGCGTAAGGGAAGAGCGGTGGCGGGCTGCCCTCGGGCGCCTTCTTGTCGCTGGCCTCCCGCAGCACCAAGGAGTCCACCAGGAAGGAACGCGGCATGGCGCCGGCGCGCGGTCCACCCGCAGCCAGCCCGCCCCTGGCGCCTAAGGGAGCTGCGGGTCCTGCACTCGCTTCCCCCGGCCGCGGCCTCCCGCAACTGCCCGGGCCCCGGAGGCTCCACGCGCGACTCAAGCCGCAGCTGAAGTCACCTCGGCTGCTGCTTCTGCTGCTGCTTCTGCTACTGCTGCTGCTGCTGCTGCTGCTGCGGGCGCCGCCCGGAGCGCGCGAGGTGCTGGCCAGCGCTAGTGGTGCTGAAAGACGCCGGCGCCGCCGCTTAAATAGGACTATTGCCATGTGATGGGCTACGCCAGGAGCGGCCGGGCCTCTCAATAGGGTTTTTGTGCCCTTTCTCTTGGCATTCTCTCTGCACGCTTCCTCATTATTTCACTTGTTAACTAAATGAACTGCATAATGTACTCTATTCTTGTCAACCCCACCCACGCCGTAACAGGCGCACTCGCCCCCTCCACTCCCCTTTTCGGGTTTATTTTCTCATTCTCCCGCGATTTAATATTCTTTTCTTTCTCTTTATTTCTTATTCCCCTTTGGCTTTGCGCTGGCAACCGGCCCATTTATCTCATTGATTTTGCACCCGTGCTGCCTCGCTTCCACAGATCCCCGTGGGCACACACCCATCTCCTCTGCCCAGTTGATCTCGGTCCCTGGCGCTCTGTTACCTCTTCCTTGAGAGCCCCCCCACCCAGACCCCCAGACACAGCAAGTGTAGTGCTTTCTCTTAGTTCTCTCTGTTCAGCCCTGCATCCTGCGAGCTCCTAGCAGCCGGCCCTCATTCCCACCTGTGGAGTCCCTTCTCCTCTAGCGTTGGAGACAGAGCAGGGTTTCTGGATAGGAGATGCGCCCCAGAGGAGGAAGACAGGTTCACTGTTCAAGACTGGCCTCATTTCTGTCCCTCTGTTTTCTCTGAATTTTTCAAATGGTCTCAACCTTAGAGTTGCATCCGATCCCTAGTCTTTGTTCGGTGGCCCGTGGTCAACCAGACCTTTCCTTCAACACCAGGGCCGCGGATGTCAAGAAACAAAATAATAAAACGAGCACCGGGATGGGTAGACTTTGAAAACGGGGACAGATACAGAGCGTGGGGCGTGAAAGCCCAGTCATTCACCGAGCGTGGCGAGTGTGGACGGTCTAGACTCGCACAGACGTTGCCCGAGCACTCTCCACTCGCGCACACTCCACTAGATTCGTGGATGCCCTCGGGACCGTCGCCTTCCCGCGGCTGGAGAGAAAGAAAGGGCTCTCTTCTGTCTCTCCCAGCTTCGCTCGCCCTTTGCTTCTTCCTCCCATCGCGCCAGTTTTTTTTTTTTCCCCCCTGGTCACACAATGGTTAAACAACTTCAAATGCCCCGCTCTGTGTACACATCTTCAGTTTTTTAAAAAAAAAATCACTCGCGGTTCAGAGCTGTTTCCGTTCCTGTGCGTTTTCCATACAATGGGGAATTAGCATAAATATTTCGAATTTGCTACTTTCGATTTTACAAATCGCGGCCGTCACCTGCTCTCAGTCGTGAACAGAATCGTGAGACCAGGAAGGGGGAGATTTTCGAGGATGGGGGTGGGGGGGAACCAGGACAAGGCTACCCAAACCCGAGGCGTCTGCACTGGTTTACACTGTTCATGACATCCGTCCAGTACGAGCCGCCACAAACAACTGGTTAAAAAAAAAAAATCAAAGATGATTTGTTATGGGAGAGAGGGTGTGTGTGAGAACAACCGCTCCCACAATGGGAGAGCCGCAATAGGGGACTAACCTGCACCGAGGGCGTGCCATCTCGCCATCTAGCTGGAGCGAGGGATCAATGGTTCCCTGGTGCTTGGCATGGGGTGCCCCCAAGCCACGGTCTCGGCCCCAAAGCTCCTGCAAACCAGCCGGTACGCATCAATGCAGCCTAATTCCCGTTCTAATTGCTCTCTGGGAAATTGGGGCTGGGCTGGGTGGTGGAGAGCTGCGAGTGGAGAGGGGCACCCCGCTGGGCTGAGGCGGGCTCCGGGGGAGTGGGTGTGGATGCGGCCCGAGGGTAGACGGAGAGGCCGCTGAGCCCTAGAGCTGGCATGCCCCCGGAGATGCCAGTGCGGGGCCCTCCTGGGAGCTGCCCAGCACTCCAAGCTAGGAAGGGGTTAAGAGCCCTTGAATACAAGCAAGGCCAAAGCTACTGGGAAAGAATATAGAGGGGTGTGTGTGGGGGAATAACCAGTTTCCCCCTCTCCCTGCAGCCCCTGGACCTTATTGAATGTCATTGAAGAAAGTTTTGAATGCCAGATAAAGAGAGGCGAATTAAAGTGTGTGACAGCGGAGGATAAGCAAACACAAAGAGAACTCTGTCACACTTGGGGACAAAATCCGTGGGCTTTTTACCAAGTCTCTTCGCTATGATTGAATTAAGTAATAGGAAAACATTTTCTTTCAGTTTAGAACCATTAGACAAAACCTTCAAAGCGAATAACACTTTTTAATGTGCGGCCCCACAGTGGACGGGGTTTGTGGCGAAATGATGAAACGGTTGGTTGTGCAACTCGGAGCGGGAGAGCCCTGGCGCGGGGACCGTCCTGTCCCGGGGTGTTTTCACGACCCGCCAGCTCCAAACGAGGCGATGGGCAGGGGGCTCCCTGCTCGGTGCTCCTAGGCCACCGCTGCCGCCCGGTGATCACTGTCTAGTCCTGCGCCCCGGAGAAGCGTGGGTTGCTAGGCCGGGGCCCCGGGCGCACGGTGGCCCAGTCGCCCTGCCGGTCGCCTCTGCAGCAGCCTCTGTTCCCCAGTCCCGTCCCTTCCGCGGCCGCTCTGCTTTTCTGCTCAAAGCGCCTGGCAGAGCTCGCTTCAGCTGAACTGTGCTCCGCGAAGCAAACGCCCCCTAGGGAGGGGCAGGGTGGGAGCAAGCAGCCGGATTAGCCTGACAGCCCCGCGACAGCCCCCGCCCCCCGAGAGCCCCTCGGCCCCCAACGCCTGCTTCCCGGCTCCCAGACGGTTTTCAAGTGTCCATCAGAGACAGCTCAAACTGGAATCATTTCTGCGATCCGGGCCTTTTCTGCCCTGTGCACACCGCGGCCTCCCTTGTGAGATATTTGCAGGGGGGAAAAAAAGCACAAATGTGGATTTCCTTCTCTCTCTCTCTCTCTCTCTCTCTCTCTCTCTCTCTCTCTCTCTCTCTCTCTCTCTCTCTCTCTCTCACACACACACACACACACACCAAGGTCATTTGCCTTCTCAGAGAAGCCTTGTTTAAAACACCTTCTCCTCCGCCCTCGCTGAAGGGCTCCTGGCCTTGGATGCAACTTCTAAGTCTGTTGTTTGCCTCTGCTCATTCTCTTTTCTGTCTCCCTCACCATCCTGAAATGCGAGCTCTGGGAGAACGAGGGTCCGCAAAACGTCCATCCCCAGCTCATAGCAGATGCTTAATATGCATTTGTTGGATGAATCCATCAACGAGAAAGAACTCACTCAGGAAACAGGACCTCTCAGGATTTTCTACCTGGACCCTGAGGCGCCTGACTGGAGTGACAGACTCTGGGAGACCCTGGAGATCAAGGGTCTCTGAATCTCCCCGTCCTTCCTCATCCCAAAGGCCTGGATCATCATCAGAGCTCAAAGTGTTTGTTAACTGAATGTCAGACAAATAAGTCAATCAATGCCCCACCCACCCACCCACCCCAGCCTCCAAGGCAGATTCTCATAGAGACAAAATGGATTCCATTCAAGGTAGTTCCAGTCACCTTTCTAGATGTGGGAAATCCTCATGTCTCAGACCTTTCCTCTTATATAAGAGCAGAGGGTGGGCTGGAAAGGGAAGAGATACATACAGTCTGCAGCTAGGAAATAGCTGCCTTTCTGGCTGAGGGGAGTGAGAATTCCTCTAGTACAGAAAATGCTTCCTGAGCAGCAGGTGTCTAGAGAACCAGCGGAGGGGGGTGGTGCTTGCCAGCTGTTCCAATGAGCAGAGAGGCAGAGGATGCCTGGGGTGCCAGAGAATGCTGACTGGAGCCAGGGGAGGAAGACCTAAGATGGGTTTGGCCATGAGTGTGCACAGGAAGCCGAGGCCAAGTCATGGAGGCCCATGCTAACACTCTGGGTTTCTGCTCATGTTTCAAGAGTTATTTATTTATTTATTTATTTATTTATTTATTTATTTATTTATTTATTTATTTATTTATGTATTTATTTATTTATTTATTTGAGACAGGCTCTCTCTATGCAGCCCCTCCTGTCCTGAAATGGGATATGTAGACCATGCTGGCCTCAAATTCACAAAGATCCACTTACCTCTTGACTCCTGAGAGCTTAGATTCAAGGAGCGCACCACACCATGCCTTCCTCCCTCCCCCTCAAGATTTTATTTGTTTGGTTTGGTTTTTGGAGACGGTTTCTCTGTGTAGCCCTGGCTGATGTGGAACTAGCTCTGTAGACCAGGCTGGCCTTGAACTCAGAGATTGGCCTGCCCTCTGCTGCTGTGGGATGTTCTGTATGTCCTGTGGGAGCCCATTCTCGGGTTCCTAGTGGCTTTACCCAGCAGGTCCGCATAGAGGATGATTAGGACCATGAGCCTGAGTGCAGGTGTCTGAGATGGTCTGCACTTGGCTGTGCTGTGGGATGGTCTGTATGTCAAATTGCTCTGATTGGTCAATAAATAAAACACTGATTGGCCCGTGGCTAGGCAGGAAGTATAGGCAGGACTAACAGAGAGGAGAAAAGAAAGAATAGGAAGGCAGAAGGAGTCATTGCCAGCCGCTGCCAGGACAAGCAGAATGTGAAGATGCCGGTAAGCCACGAGCCACGTGGCAAGGTATAGGATTAATTTAAGATATAAGAACAGTCAGCAAGAAGCCTGCCATGGCCATACAGTTTGTAAGCAATATAAACATTGTTTACTTGGTTGGGTCTGAGCGGCTGTGGGACTGGCGGGTGACAAAGATTTGTCCTGACTGTGGGCAAGGCAGGAAAACTCTAGCTACACTCTGCCTCCTGGATCACTGGAATTAAAGGTGTGCACTACCACTCCTGGCTAATTTTTTTAAAAATGTATCTGTGTTTTGCCTGCACATATGTCTGCATACCATATACATGCTGGTGCTCTCAGACGTCAGAAGAAAGCATCAGAACTGGAGTTACAGATGGTTGTGAACCACCATGTGGGTGCTGGGAATAGAACCTGGGTTCTCTGCAAGAGCAGTACATGCCCTTAAACACGGAGCCATCCCTACAGCTCCACGTTCCAAGATTTTTAAGCCAGGGGAGTAAGTGAGTCAGATGTGAGTCTGAGAAATGTGATTCAAGGTCTGTTGGTGGAGACAGAAAGAGCCCAACAAATTCGTTTGCGAATTAGTGAGTGAACAGGGAGAAGAAGGAGACTGTGTCAGGCCAAGTGATGAGTGATGACCGCCTGATGTGGGGTAGGGGCAGCAGGACCAGAAAAAGGAACTTCTCCGAGAGACTGAGGGGAATTAAAGGCTAGGGCTGATTAGAGATGTGTGCGGGGTTGGGCAAGTGTGCAGGTGTACGTACACATACGTGCCTTGGAGTGAAACACCAGGAAAGAAGGAGCTATCCGTCATGCCTGCCACCTCCTGATTGCTCCCTAGAAAAATGAGTGGTGATGGCATCAGAGGCCGGAACAGGAAACTTACCCATGGGATCTATTGATAGCTCTGCTTTGGAGGTACACCACACTGAAGCCCATCTCGGTGATGCATTTTTAAAAATTTATTCATTTTAATGTACATTGATGTTTTTGCCGTGGGTGTTGGGTCCCCTGAAGGTGGCATGTATAGTTGCAAGCTGCCATGTAGGTCCTGGGAATTGAACCCGGGTCCTCTGGAAGAGCAGTCAGTACTCTTAACCTCTGAGCCATCTCTCCAGCCCTGCATTTTAGTTTCTAACGTTCAGAACACTTTGCTAATGTCCCTCAGGCAGAGGAACACATAGGTCTAAGATTGATTAGAAATGGGGGGAGACTTGAAACATATGTATGCCAAAATGGTAGCATTAATCTTAGAATGGATGGAGGGAGGTAAAAGGGGATTATAGACGCATTCCTAGGGGACCCCCACATCAAGGAGACAAATGGGAGTGGGAGAGTCTTCCTAAAAGATAGTTGTGGTAGTTTGAATGATATGGCCCATAGGCTCATGTATTGAATGACTGGTCTTTAGTAGACAGAACTGTGTGGGAAGGATGAGGAGGTGTGGCCTTGTTGGGGGAGGTGTGTCACTGGGGATGCCATTCCCAGTTGGCTCTCTCTCTCTTTGCCTCGTGGTTGTCTCAGGATGTGAGGTCCCAGCGTCTGCTCCAGTGCCATGCCTGCCTGTCCGCTGCCATGCTTCCCACCATCATGGCCATGGACTCTAACCCTCTGCAACTGCCAGCCTCCAAATTAAATGCTCTCTTTTATAAGTTGCCGTGGTCATGGTGTCTTTTCACACCAATTGAAAAGTAACTAAGGCAACTGGACACAGAAAAAGGACTGAGAAAAAAAGAAAAACTGAAGCATTATATAGGCCAGTTCACCCAGAAAGGTCTGCCATATTTAGCAAATAAAATACAGGACACCTAGCAAATTTGAATTTCATATAAACAAAAGAATTTAGTGTCGTTTTGCCTCCAATATTGCGTGAATGTGCATAAACACTTGTTTGTTTAAAATTCAAATTTAACTGGTGTCTTCCGTCTAACCTGGTTTTTCTAACCTGAGTGCAATAACTACTCAGAGCTCCAGCACATCACCCGCCCTAGACGCGGAGAAGCTGGACTTGGAGGTGGAACTGTCCGTGACCACAGAGTCTGCGGCGGCCCTGCGAAGGAAGTCAGGTTTTTTGAATGCAAAGTGGGATGCTGTCTCCTCTAGTGGGGTGCTGACTTCTGTGTGAGGGGTGCTGACCGCTGTGTGTGTGTCTCACAGCTCCAGGTGATGATGACATTTCATGGGACTGCTGGAAGGACCTGGAGCTCTCCGGACAGCAGTTCCAGTCTAGGTGGAGCTATCATCACTGGTATCAATTTTTATTATTATTTTGGTGGTGGGAATTGAACCTAGAGCCTCATGCACGCTACATAAGCACTCTATCACTGAGCTACACCCCCAGCTACTAGATAGAGTTGTTAGAGACCTACCTCTGAGGGTCCCATAGCAGGACTGGACCAAAGGAGGAGGGACAAGGCATTTGCCTTAGGATCACATTGTTTTTGTTTTTGTTTTTTTGCCCTTTTATTGCTCTAGAATTCTAAGTATTTGGAGGTAGTGGGGGAAGGGGCATATTGGAAAAGAAGGGCCATTAAAAAATTCTGTCTAGTTTTTAAAATATTAAGAAAAAGCTGGGCGTAGTGGTACATGTCTTTAATCCCAGCACTGGGGAGGTAGAGGCAGATGGATCTTTGTGAGTTTGAGACCAGCCTGGTCTACAGAGTGAGTTCTCTGTGTCAGAGAAACACAGAGAAACGCTGTCTTGAAACAAAAAACCCATGGTTAGAAACACACACGATATCAAATGCTTCATCTTTTTTGTTTGTTTGTTTGTTTTTCAAGGCAGGATTTCACTGTGTTGTATAGTCCTGGCTGTTCTGGATCTCACTTTATAGAACAGGGTGGCCTCGAACTCACAGAGATCTGCCTGCCTCTGCTGCCCAAGTGCTGGGATTAAAGGCGTGCGCCACCACACCTGGCCTCTTTCTCACTCTTAAAGTAATTACCTTACTTAAAGATTGTGTGTATGTGTGTTTATGTTTGTGCATGAAAATGAATGTAGGCGTCCACGGAGGTCCCCCTGGAGCTGGAGTTACAGGTGGTTGGGAGTTGCCCAGGATGGGTGCTGGCAACGGAATGTCCTCCACAAGAGCAGCACATACTCTTGACCATCTCTCCAGCCCCCTTTCTTTCTTGAGTCTCACGGTGTCGTCCTGGAGGGCCTCTGAACTCCAGGAACCCTCCTCCCACTTCAGCCTTCCTTGAGCACACACGTGCCTTCTCATACCCTGCTGGAGGATGCGTTGGGTATGTTGGCTGTGAGAATCAAACCGAGAGCCTTAGGCATGATAGGCAAGCTCTCTGCCGAGAGAGGCCATTTTTATATTGGGACACAGTGCTGGATTCTCACCCAGGGGTATTCAGGAGTCAAGCCCTAAGCTGTCTGGGACACTGTATTCCTTAGGACGTGACTGTGTTGGTAGGCAGCATTTCACCTGAAAACCTACAATAGAAGTGTAAAGAAAGAATCTTCTAAAAGGAATACTGCTTAGGAGACAGACGTCTGAAAGCAATGCAGAGATGCCCCAAGCCTGGAGCTTTCCATTGTGTTTAAGATTGGAGATTTATACACTCCCGCCCCCATCAATAACTATAGCTCACTGGTAACATGGAAGATCTGAAAGGTTTGGAGAACCCTTTGGATTCCTGCATCTCTTAATTTTAGAAAACAGGAACTTTCCCCTTATTTTGTATTATTACCTGTTGCTATGGTTTCTATGTGTCCCCTGGATTCCATGTGTTGAAAGTATTCCACGATGCCATAGAGTTGAGACCTTGAAAAGGTGACTAGGTTCCAAGGGGCCTGCCTTCATGAATGGACAATGTCATTATTTCGAGAGTATATTCGTTGTAAAGGTGACTTCGGCCGCTGGAGAGACCACTCAGGAGTTAATGGTTCTTGATGTTCTTGCAGAGAGCCCAAGGTCAGTTCTCAGGACCCACATCAAGTGGCTTACAATCACCTCTAACTCCAGCTCCAGGGCATCTGATGCCCTCTCTGGCTTCTGAGGGCATCTGCACACACACACACACACACACACACACACACACACACACACACACACACACACACACACACCACCTGTCTTTAGAAAGTCCCTTTAGCCTTTCCCTGTTCTCTTTCTTGCCCATGCGCCTGCTTGTTCTTCTGCCTGTGGTCATGGGACAGCATAGCATGACATCTCTGGCCGGAGTGACGACCTCACACTCCTCCCCTTGCACAGAGACATCTGAGTTCATGGGCTTGGCCTGGGATGAGATCTGCGACCTCTTAGGTCTCGATCCAGGAGTCACTGTCTATGCATTTGTAAGACTCCGAGCTCACTGTTCAGGACGGAATGGGCTCTCAGTCGGCGGACACTGTGTCTCATTTTCTTTCCTGTGTGAGAAGATGTCTGACCACTGGCGAAGCTGTCTCTGGGTGTGGCACTTCCATCTGGAGGGACGTGCCTCAGCCTTCCCCTTCATGTTGACACTACCTGGAGCAAAGGTTGCTTTTGTTAATGTAAGGGTGTTTGTCAACAGTAAGGATGAAAGGGCGAGAAGTCTGTAGATTTAAAGGGTGAGTAGTCGGTCTGAACAGACAGACACAATCCACTTGAGGTGATTTGTATTGAAAAATGGCCACCTTGCCAGAAGTAGATCTTGCCTTTGGAACATTCCATTTGCCCGTTACGGGTGAAAGTGATCTGAGTCACCAATCAGATATGTTCGTGGCACGTTGGGGAATTCCCACCAGCAAGCTTGGTTTTGAGACTTTCTGGGGGTGAACTACTCCATCTTCTCCCCTTTCCTCCTCTGCCGCTCAGCCAGGTAGCAGCATGCAACAGCAACAGGCCGGCAGCCACCTCTGGAGATGCTCTGGCACACTCCGCTCTTCCCATCTTTTATCGGGGCAAAACCAGGCCAGAGCCTCTCTCCCAGCTTCCCACAGCCTCTCCAACAGCCTTCAGCTCAAAACCACAGAGGGCAGGAGGTTGGGAGAGAGAGAAAGAAGTTGGGAAGACAGAGTGAGGGGGGATGTGTGAGTCTGGGTGGGGATATGATGGAATTTGGGGGCGGGTAGAAGGTTTGGTGGGAAAGCTTCCCGTGAGACTTAGAAGACAGAGTTCAGTTACAGAGTGAAAGTTGGCTCTGAGGATGTGGCCAGAACACCAAACTGCCACCGCACATTCCCATCCCCTTCTTCTTTCCCATGAACTTGTTTTTCAGCCTAGGAGGTTCCTGGGAGAAACAGACAGCCTTCTGCAGCCCAGGAATTCTAGGAAGAGAGGAAGGGTTATCATTCAGTAACTCCCAGCACATCTCTGAAGGCCAGGGAGGGAGCCTCGTCCCAAACTCTCCACTGCAGGACCAGTAGAAGAAAGGCGTTAGCATAAGATGGAGAGAGAGCATTGAATGTACCTCACATTAGCAGACAATATTGCCTTGATTGCAGACAACACACATGAATTGAATTGATAAAGGAATCTTCCCATCAAAGCCAGAAATGAGCGGAAATTAACTTTAACAAAGTAAGTGACTGCATGGAAAGACAGATAGAAGGAGCCCACTGTATCCTCCGTGTGTCGCCGCCGCAGAGGAGCAAAGTGTCCGGCCCATCAGCGAGCACGAGAATGATTAATAAACACTTATGGGGACATTCATCTGACAGGGACTGACAAAGCCCTCCGATGATAGGGAGAAGGGGGCATTTCTCTTGATAGATGTATCTGAAATGCTCATTTACTCCTTTTTGATGGATTTAAATGTCCAGGTAGTCTTTCTCCATAGAAATTGATTTGGAAATGGTGCTGGGTTAAAAAGAAGGGGTAGAGACTTAACTACATCGGCGTGGAAGGAAATGTATTCACCCCCGTCATCAATGCACAGATTGAGATGTGAGGAGGCTGGGAGAGGACCCACTCCTTCTCGGATCTACAGCAAGCTAGACCGGCATGAAATCACCCTGTAAATGGCATTAGTGATTAAATACTGCACAGGGCTTTTTCTTCCAAGTCCAGAACAGGTGCGGGGCAGAAGTAGCCAACATAAGTCCCTGTTGCAGGCAAAACACTCATACATATAAAAATAAAATAAGTCTAAAAAGAAACAAAATGACAGTTAATAGAAAAAGAAATTCTTCAATCCATCACTCTCAGGTAACTACCACTACTTTGGCTTATTTTATTCCAGATTTTTGTTGTTGTTGTTGCTGTTCTGGATCCTGGGAATAGACCCTGGACCTTTATGTGTATGCAGATACCCTAAAGAAAGTTGTTATTCTGTGTGCTAACAACAGACAGCCCCCAGGCTTTGCACATGTTAGGTAAGTGGTCTGCCACTGAGCTAAATCCTTAGCAAGATCCCCACCCCTACCCCATGGATTTTTCCATGTGGAAAATAGATCATGGATTTATTAGAATTTGGTACTTTTTACTTAATAAAATACTTTTACTCATTAATATAACCAGTTAAAATAACATTTATTTATTTATCTATCTATTTGTTGACAGGCTTTCACTGTGCAGTCCTGGCTGGCCTGGAACTTGCTCTGTAGACTAAGCTGGCCTGAAGCTCGCAGAGATTCTCCTGCTTCTGTCTCTCAAGTGCTGGGATTAAAAGTGTGCACCACAACACTCGACAGCCAAAACAACATTTGAAATACCCATGGATGGTTTCATTGTACAGATCTACATAACCAAAGCTGTGCGTGATATCTAGCCCCTGCAATCTCAGCTCTCAGGAGGCTGAGACAGAAAGAGAGCATCATGAGTTTGAGATCAAATGGGTGACAAAGTGAGATCTGGGACAGCTTGCCCTACAGGATGATGCCCTGTCTTAAACAAACAAACAAACAAACATTTTTTTTTCTGAGACAAGGTTTCCCTTTGTAGCCCTGGCTGTCCTAGAACTCACTCTGTAGACCAGGCTGGCCTTGAACTCACAGAGATCCTCCTGCCTCTGCCTCCTGAGTGCTGGGATTAAAGGCGGGCACCGCTGTGCCCACCAACAAACCAACAATTTAGCCTATTGCTTGTTATTAGGCATTGAGAAATGTTTTAACTGTTTAATATCATAAAGAACTAAATGTTTGCAAACCGTTCTTCTAACTTACAGTTCACATGCCAATAAATGCTGTGGGGATAACTCCTAAAGCCGAGGAATCAAAACCGACTCCTATTGTGAAGGCTTGGAATGCATGCAGCTGCACTGAATATTTCAGTTTACATCCTGCCACCAGGACTCCAGAATATGTATTTCAACAAATTGTCAGCAACTTCCAACATTGAAGTTTTGCTTTGTTTTTATTGCTATGAAAAATAGAAAGTTAGTTAAGTGGTGTTATTTTTCACTCAGGGAACTTACTGATAAAACAGTTACAGAGCCAAGTAATTCCCTTCTAAAATATGTTGGTCATGGTTTAACATGGACAGAAACATACATTCCATATATAGGGACACAGAGGAAGAAAATCTGTAATATTCCTTATGTTGGTAAATGGCTGATTCTGCAAATGGGATGGACACCCCACCTCTGCCCTGTTTCAGACACAAGCATGGTTGTCTCAAGCACCTCCAAAACCTCCCCTCTGGGTCAGGATGGGCCCTTGGCTCTGTAATGGAGAGGGGGACATCACAAACATCTAAGGGTCTTAAAAACGTTGTGCCCTTGAGAACATCAAGAGGCACACCGTTTCCAAATGAGGTTGTCCCTGCTTATCCCGTAGCATAGAACTATCTGCTGTGGGAACAAGAAGCTTCTCCACGGAGAAACCGCTCTGCACACTGGAACTGGCTGCCTCAGCCAGCTCCCCCTCCCCAGCAGTTTCTGAGTGATTTCGTAAGCACTACTTGGTGATGTTACTTCAGCTGGTTCTCTCAGTTGGGCTACTCCAGGCATCTCTGCTGGATGCCATGGACACGGGATCTGATGATGTTTGCAGTCCGGCTGCTTCTCTCCACTCGCGACTTGCTATTGATTGTTTTGCTTTTGCTTGCTCTAGGCTTACTAAACTCACTCCCACAAATCCGGAAGCGTGGCTACCTCGGATGATTCTCCTTACTGTGTAGAACAGCATTCAATCCAAACTTGGTGGTTGTCTTAGGCCTTTTTGTTTGTTTGTTTATTTTTGTTTTGTTTGATTTTTCAAGACAGGGTTTCTCTGTGCAGTTTTGGTTCCTCTCCTGGATCTCGCTCTGTAGACCAGGCTGGCCTCGAACTCACAGAGATCTGCCTGGCTCTGCCTCCAGAGTGCTGGGATTAAAGGCATGCACCACTGCTGCCCGGTTGTCTTAGAGTTTCTATTGCTGTGAAGAGACACTATGACCAGGACAACTCTTACAAAGGAAAAAATATTCAACTGAGGCTGGCTTACAGTTCAGAGGTTTAGTCCATTATTGTCATGGTGGTGTGCAGGCAGACATGGTGCTGGAGAAGGAGCTGAGAGGTCTACGTCTTGATCCACAGGCAGCAGAAGCAACCGTGTGCCATACTGGGCATAGCTTGAGCATATGAGACCTCACAGCTCACCCCTACAGTGACAGACTTCCTCCAACAAGGCCACACCTACTCCAACAAAGCCTACTCCAACAAAGCCACGCCTCCTAGTAGTGCCGCTCCCTGTGGGCCTATGGGGCCATTTTCATCCAGACCACCACAGTGGTGACATAGATGGTGGCCCCAGAGCTCCAGTGTTCTGTGATTGCAGCTCACCCACCAAGAAGCTTAGTTGCCTAGCCTTTGCATCCAAACTGATCTTGTCACTTGTCTTGGCCAGTGACAATAAAGGTGATGAGGCACTGATTCCAAGCCCTGTATACTCCTGTGATCTCTAGGAGCCCTGCCTTCACCTCGAGGACAAACCCAAGCTAGCCACGAGGAGGTTCAGAGGCTGTTATGTGACACTATTCTTTGAGAGACATGAGCAATGTCTACTAACCTCGGATGAGAAATTGACAACAAAGGAAGTGTGGACACCACCATCGTCCCACATAGTGAACTGATGGGTTCTATTGGTGTTACTTAAAGGAATATGGGTGAGGGGTTACTTACAGGAGCAGAAATGCCTCAAAGACAATGGCATCACCAAAAGCCCACCCCAGCATGGGTGACAAGAGCTGGAAACCTGGAGCACACTGCACAGCGTGCAGGAAGTTCAACAGGTTGGTGAGTGTCCTTTTCAGGCAGATCAGTTGGACAGAGCTCCTTCCACCCATCTTGGTTAGTCTCTGCTTAGTGGTTGGTCTCTGACTCTTCCAGGTAGCTTGGCCCAGTCTCTGCTTCCAGGCATCTCAGCTCGGCAGAGTGTCTCTCAGTAGACCTTATTGCTTATGTATGCTTGGGGAGGGAGGGGCCTAGTGTGTGTGGTCAGTTTCAGGGACTTCCTGGAGCCTTTGAGTTGTGTGCTTTCTGAACTTACAGGGCTTCCCTGCCAGATGGAATGTTTCACCCCATTTTAATACATCCCAAGTCTTAGTGAGACCCCTGTAAGATAGAGGCTTTGGGGGAAATTGCTATACAGCAGAGTCATGTAGAACAGAAGCTACCTTAGCCAAGGCTCACCTAGACCATTTGGATCCCAGAGGACCTGCCAACTGCCTGTAGATACATCAGTACACCCAACAGATATAAGTCAAGCCAAGCCTAGATGGGCACAACCACGTAGCCTAGCCATACAGTGGTTGTGATTTACAAATGCTGCTTCTGCTTCTCCTCTTCCTACTTCTTTTCTTATTTATTTATTTATTTATTTATTTATTTATTTATTTATTTATTTATTTATTTATTTATTTAGAGACAGGGTTTCTCTGTGTGGCCTTGACTGTCCTGGAACTCACTGTGTAGACCAGGCTGCCCTTGGACTCAGAGATCCAGCCAGCCTCTGTCTTCCCAGTGCTGGGATTAAAGGCGTGCACCACCACTATCCAAGCTTACAAATGCTCTTAACTTGTGTTAAAATGGATACAAAGTCCTTTGAGCTAAATCTTGGAAAAGGAGTGGAATTTAGAAGTCTCTCTCTGTTGAGTTGCTATGTGAGGAAGCTGGTAGTGTCAGTGCGGATCTATCTTAATCTTTAGAGGCTATGATTGGCATGATGAAAACTGGTTGGCACTTGAGACTCTCTTAACAGTGCTTTATCTTAGCCTATAATGATTTACTATTGTTAAATTTGTTGTAAACGGAGGTAGAGTTTTCTTGTCCCAACCACTGGTTCCCAAATAAACACACAAAAGCTTATATTAATTACAAAGGGCTTGGTCAATAGCTCAGGCTAACTAGCTCTTATATTTAAATTAACCCATTTCTATTAATCTATGTGTTGCCTCGTGGCTGGCGGCTTTACCTGTCCTCTAGCGTTTTGCTTCTTGGGCAGCTCATTGGTGTCTGTCTGGACTCCACCCTACTTCATCCCAGTCCTCAGTGTGCTCGTCCCACCAACTGTATTCTGCCTTGCTATAGGCCAATCAGTTTTATTATTAGCCAATGAGAGTAATACATATCCACAGTGTACGGGAGGATTATCCCACAGCAGTTTGTAGTAATAAGTGTTATTTTAACTTCTCATTTTCATTCTTTTTTTTTGTTTGTTTGTTCCTTTCTGTAGTACTGGGAATGAAACCCAAGGCCATGTGCGTGCTGTGCAGGCACGTAACTACTGACCATGTCCTAGCTGCTTTGGTAATCAGACCCCAGATGCCAGCTCCACATACCCAAGACAGCACAGATAAGTCTATGCTGGTTTGCAGGGGTGGGGTGGGGGGAGGGGGCGGCGGCTGCTTGTGAAATGACGTTTGCACGAAATGCAGTGAATTCCGCCTGCCTCCATGGCTGATATCTCTGGCACTTTACCTATCAAATTTACACACTTCAGAATAAATCTCCATCAGTCCTCAGGTTATTTTTTTCTTCCTTTCTTTTTTGGTGGATGTTGCTTATTTGTCTGACTGTCTGGTTTTCAGTGCTGCAGGTGGAAACTGGGACCTTGCATATGTTAGCCAAGTGCTGTGACACTGAGTTAGACCCCCAACCCAATTCCTGGAATTGTGTGTGTGTGTGTGTGTGTCTGTCTGTCTGTCTGTCTGTCTGTCTGTCTGTCTGTGTATCAGAGGTAAATATTTAGTGTCTCTCTCCAGGAGCTAGCCACCTATTTTTTAATTTTCATTATTATTTATTTATTTGTTTCGTTTTTTGAGACAGGGCTTCTCTGTGTAGCCCTGGCTGGCCTGAAACTCACTCTGTAGCCCAGGCTGCCTTGAACTCAGAGGGATCCACCTGCCTCTGCCTTCCCAGTTATGGGATTAAAGGTGTACCACAGGGGGCTTTTCTTTCTTTCTTTCTTTCTTTCTTTCTTTCTTTCTTTCTTTCTTTCTTTCTTTCTTTCTTTCTTTCTTTCTTTCTTTCTTTCTTTCTTTCTTTCTTCCTTCCTCCCTCCCTCCCTCCCTCCCTCCCTCCCTCCCTCCCTCCCTCCCTCCCTCCCTCCCTCCCTCTCTCTCTCTCTCTCTCTCTCTCTCTCTCTCTCTCTCTCTCTTTCTTTGTGACTGGGTCTGCACCATGCAAACTTCGAGGACCTGCCTGTCTCTACCCTGCCAGTGCTGGACTCACAAGCTCACGTCATGCCTGGCTTTCTACATGAGTGCCGGGGAGGAAACTTAGTTCTCACACTTGTACAGCAGTCCTCTACTAACTGAGGGGCCTCCCAGTCCTCTCTACTAACTGCGGGGCCTCCCCAGTCCTCTCTACTAACTGAGGGGCCTCCCCAGCCCTCTACTAACTTCGGGGCCTCCCCAGCCCTCTACTAACTGCGGGGCCTCCCCAGTCCTCTACTAACTGAGGGGCCTCCCCAGTCCTCTACTAACTGAGGGGCCTCCCCAGCCCTCTGACCCCTGACCCCGCCACACACTCGGGGGCCTAGGCTGCAACAGAAGTCTGACAGTTGTACATGATGCCATCATTGACATTCAGAGACCCAGAAAGTACAAACGGCCTCATGAATCTTTATGGTTTTTTTTTTTTTTGCATGTGTATGTGTGTGCATGTTGTTTATGTGTGTGAATGTTTGCATACCTGTAAAAGGTGTAGGTGCAGATGTAGCAGGCTTTCCTTGGGCCACCAACCAGCTCCCAAATAAAGACACGGAGATTCATAGTTATGAATGCTCGGCCCTAGCTTGGGCTTGTCCCACTAGCTCTTATGATTTAATTTAACCTGTTTCTCTTCATCCACATTTTGCCTCAAGGCTTTTTACCTTTCTTTCATTCTGTATGTCCTACACATTTTTACATTGTTTTTTTGTTTGTTTGTTTGGGTTTTTGTTTTTTTCCAAGACAGGGTTTCTCTGTGTAGAAATCTCACTCTGTAGACCAGGCTGGCCTCAAACTCACAGAGGTCCGCCTGGCTCTGCCTCCCAAGTGCTGGGATTAAAGGCGTGCGCCACCATCGCCCAGCAGATTGTTAAACGAATGCAGCATAAACAAACATATTACATAGTTAAACACATATTCTATTCCACAACATGCAGAGGCTGACACTGGGTGTCGATCACTCTCCATTTTATGTATTAGGCAGTCTCTTATTTGAACTCTGTGCTCACTGAGTCTGCTAGTCTCGTTAATCAGCTTGTTCTAGAGACTCCCCTGACACTGACTCCTGAGTGCTGGGATTATAGGTGAGCTGCTAGACCTACGGTTGCCAGAGATCTGAGCTCCAATCTGCGGCAAGTGCTTCATGCACTGATCCACCACACATCTTGGGTTTAGACGTCCGTGGATACCATGGAGCCACATGCAATTCATGACTGTTCTGTGCTGGACACCTCACCCCATCCCAAGGACATAGCACTCCTGTGATGTGTCCTCTGAAGACTCATGTATTAGAGATGTGGCCCTCATCCTGTTGCTTTATTAGGACATGGTGGGACACTTGAGGAGGTGTCCTATCGGAAGGACATTAGATCATTATAGGCATGGACATACAGGACAACAACCTCTTCTTTTCTACTTAGCTTCCCAGCCACCAGTTTGTGAGACGCCTTCAAACCTCGCCCCCCCTTTACATTGACTCTCTCAGGTATTTGGTGGCAGTAATGGAAGACTAAGTAACGCACTTAGGAGGGCTGATGTCCTCCAAGGTTTTCAAGGATCTTGCAGCCTGTTCCAATCAAGTTTCTCTCCTTTCTGCACAGCTTCTCCCCCACCTCTCAGCTCCGTCTTGTTGCTGGAGAGCTTTTCTCCAGGTTCCACCAAGCCCCGCAGTCCCACAATCCACATATAAAATAATCACTCAGACACTTATATCACTTATAAACTGTATGGCCGTGGCAGGCTTCTTGCTAACTGTTCTTATATCTTAAATTTACCCATTTCTATAAATCTATACCTTGCCACATGGCTGGTGGCTTACCAGCGTCTTTACATGCTGCTTCTCCTGGCGGTGGCTGCAGTGTCTCTCCCCCCTTCTTCCTGTTTCCCCAATTCTCCTCTCTCTTTGTCCCGCCTATACTTCCTGTCTGGTCACTGGCCATCAGTGTTTTATTTATATAGAGCGATATCCACAGCACTTCCCCTTTTCTTTTTTTTTTTAAAAAGGAAAGTTTTAACTTTAACATGGTAAAATTACATATAACAAAACAATTGAGCAAGAATTACAGTTACAATATTAAGATGTCCTATCTATCTTATATTTGTGAGTTTAAGGTTTTATATCTAACTTATCTTTTATCATAACTGAGGAAATTACAACTATCTAGTCTTTAACCACATCAAAGACCTGAGAAGGAACATAATGGTACCTGAGAAATGGTAGATGGATGCAAGCAACTTTCGGGAATCTTGCAAGAGTAGACCAAGACAGCTGGCAGCCTGGACAGTCACCTAATGTTTCTCGGCATTGTTGGTGCATTCAAATTGGCTACAGGCCTAGAGTATCTGACAGACCATTTTCAGAAGCAGGAATTCTGAAAGAACATCTTACCCTGTCTTGGCAGAGTACAGTGGTCGCTTTCCTTGTGTCCCGCTTGTCCAGAAAGGATAGCATTGCATTCATACTGTTAGCCATCAAGGCAAGGGCAGTTCTTTGCCCAGTAGGCCATTTTGTGCCAAGAAGACAAACTTCCAAATGGAAATGTCTTAGAAGCCCAACATTCTCTCGGGATCAAATTGGTGCAGCCAAGAGCAATTGTGTCTCACGTCAACAGAATTCTAAGTTATTTAAATGCCATATTCTCTAGGTTTATGAAGTGTTTGAAGATTACCTATCTATCTGAAATGTATCTATGTATACCTAGAAGACTTAACTAACATGGCTACAAATATGATTATCATAGATGACTAATTATTAATCTATTTTTAATTATCCATTACAATTTCAAATGAGTTACATAAACATAATACCTCAAACAAGAATAGAAATATATATATACAGTATAACAAAATTAACTTTAAGTTTGTATCAATAAACTAAAATTTATACCAATGTAAAACATTTTAAACATAAACTAAAATCTATACCAATGTAAAACATTTTAAACAAGTTGTTCTTTAAAAGTAGGTTCATTAATCTACCCTTTTATCTTATCATCTCTATATCCTCCTATATATCTATATCATATCCCCTTTTCTTTTTTAGAAAAAGATCACATTTATAATCAACCTGTTTTAAATAAAAATATTGGTTTTTCTCTGTCCCACACCAGAGGGCTCTTCTGATTTGGGACACAAGAATCTCTTAACCATTTTTTTTTAAAACCAGTATGTCTGGGTTTAGAGGGGGAGTGAGCCAATTCCACCTCTAAAGCCAGCTTGGTATATTTGGGAATTTGGGCGTAGCATCTCTTACTACTTCCTGCTGGAGGGGGTGCTGTATCTTATGTGGACGCAAAGAAAATTTTAGGCCTATGGGGTAGTCCTTGAGGCTGTATTGTGGGAGCCAGTTGCCTTGAAACCGTTCTGGATGTTGGATCATCTGGGCCATGGTGTCATCGGAGATCTTTCAGGTGGTCTTGGCTGGTCAAACCTGATGTATCTTAATATGGAACAAATCCATAGCCTCTGGCTTTCTGTGGAAACAAAAACAGAACCTCTTTTCCAAAGTAACATATCCTTATATCCAAATTTTGAAGTCAAGTTACCTTTAAAATTTACATTTTGGCATAACTGAACAGCTTTTACAATCAAATGTTTTTCTTCAGTTACAAATATCAAAGACAACAGAATCCAGATTTTCTGTGTGATAGCTATCTTTACGTGGCTTATTACCTTTACTGGTTTTTTTAAAACACTTTATTTATTTATTTATTTTTTGAGTAACAATGCTTTTACTATGTATTATTTGCTTATCAAAAGTTTGTGTACATATTCTTATTATACATTCAGTGTGTATACATTGTAATTTGAGTAGCATAAAAATAAATGGACTGTGACTTGTACTGCACAGCTCTGATGAAGCTATTATTCAAATGATGCTTTCTGTTAAGGCATTGATTCCTTGTCTTCCTTCTTAAAAGAATGACTTGCAAACATAATTCACTTCCCTGCCATTGAGGTATATTGCTTATGAGCACGTAATGATCATCAATGCATTTTAAGCTGTGATTACTTACAATGTTTCACTTCCTTAAAACTTCCAGATAAGTTAAATAGATCCAGAGGCCCATATGTATCAGCTTGCACAATAAAATTACCTTCCATGTTTAAACACTTTATTTTTATTTTTATTTATTTATTTATTTATTTATTTATTTAGGTTTTTTTTTTTTTTTTTTTTTTTTCGAGACAGGGTTTCTCTGTGTAGCTTTGCGCCTTTCCTGGAGCTCACTTGGTAGCCTAGGCTGGCCTTGAACTCACAGAGATCCGCCTGGCTCTGCCTCCCGAGTGCTGGGATTAAAGGCGTGCGCCACCATCGCCCAGGCTAAACAATTTATTTTTAGATACTATTTGTTTATATAACGGTATATATATTTTTTGTCTTTTAAGCCTACGTACATTTTTACATGCGTTATAAACTATTTCATCTGAATCAGTCGTATTGTGAATGTATTGCTTTAAACTGTAGTCTTCTAAGCCTGAAACGCTGTGGCTGCTGGCTCCGCCCACTTCAGCTTCCCAACATGGCAGTGGTATGTTTTGTCCAGCTCTGGGAGTCATCAAGTCTCAGAAATAGTAGGTCTACGCTTTTATCAAAGCAGTGTGTAGCCCAGAAACCTCTTTTTCTTTTTTTTTAATACTAGAGAAGACTAAATCTACCATACAGTGTAATGTGCCCCTGGCAGACGCCTCATTCCTGCCATACTGCTGGTCAAATGCACACTCCAGGAACCCGCCAGTGTTCAAACCTGCATTTTGCAGCGTCTAGCTGCCTGTATGAGACAAGAAGCAGGAACCTGGTTTTGGCTCTGTTTAGAATTGGTTATTAAATATTCCCAGGTTTAAGGTGGAAACTCGAGCTGTTGGGCACCATTTGTTGCTGGAGGGCTTCTCTCCAAGTTCCACCAAGCCCCACAGTCCCACAATCCACGTATAAAATAATCACTCAGACGCTTATATTACTTATAAACTGTATGGCTGCGGCAGGCTTCTTGCTAACTGTTCTTATATCTTAAATTAACCCATTTCTGTAAATCTATACCTTGCCACGTGGCTGGTGGCTTACCAGAGTCTTTACATGTTGCTTGTCCTGGCGGTGGCTGCAGTGTCTCTCCCCCCTTCTTCCTGTTTCCCCAATTCTCCTCTCTCCTTGTCCCGCCTATACTTCCTGTCTGGTTACTGGCCATCAGTGTTTTATTTATATAGAGCGGTATCCACAGCACCGTCTTCCTTCAGCTTTCTCTAAGGTGCACCAGCACAGGCTTCTTGCATATAGCCATGTTTTATTTTTGTGTTCTTTTGACACAGAGCCTCTCGACATAGTCCTGGCTCGCCTGGAACTCACTATGTAGATCAGGCTAGGCTTAAACTTATAGAGATTCACCTGCTTCTGCCTCCTGAGTGCTGGGATAAAAGGTGTGTGATATCATGCTCACCCCCTTAAATAAACACCCCCCCACACACACACACATTGTTTTTTCAAGACAGGGCTTCTCTGCATAGCTTTGGTTGTTCTGGAACTTGCTTTGTAGACCAGGCTGGCCTTGAACTCATAGAAATACACCTGCTTCTGCCTCCTAGTGCTGGGACTAAAGGCATGTGTCACCCCTGCCTACCCAGTGATTTTAAAAGAGCATTTTCTGAAGGAAGATTGACCCTTTCTTCAGGGTTCATCCAATTCACATGGGCTTTTCAGAGCAGTTCCTGTTTCCCTTGATACATTTTTTCTTGCTCTTTAAAACAAAATTGTGTGTGTGTGTGTGTGTGTGTGTGTGTGTGTGTGTGTGTGTGTGTGTGGTGTAATAGCCTCCAAAGGCCAGAAGAGGGCAGCAGATCCACTGGAGCTGGAGTTTCAAGCAGTGAGCCCCCTGAGAGAGGTGCTTGGGAACTGTATGTGGGCTCTCTGAAGATCAGCAAGTCCTCTTGACACCTGAGCCAATTTCCTAGCCCCTACTTTTCCTCACTGAAGATAGAGAGTCTTGCTGTATAGTCCACATGACTAGAACTCGGTATGTCACCCAGGCTGGGGCTTGAACCTGCAGCCCTCTAGCCTCTGCTTTCTAAATGCTCAGGTCACAGGCCTGCATCACCATGCCTAGCTGGACTGATGTTGTGAACTCAGCACATGCGTGAGTACTAATTAGTCCCTCACATTATAAAGGACCAACATAAATGGTCACTATTGTTTAAGACTGAAGAGTCTTTCAAAGAAAAAGCGCTGGTGTTCCATCACGAATATGATAATAATACTAAGGGGCAAAGACCACACATTTACCTCCCTCCGTCAAAATCAGTAGAGAGCAAAGTCCCCGTTAGTCTAGGCTTCTGATTAGGAGCGGGCTCTTGGACCAAGGTGCCTTTCCTGCCTGCTGGTTGCCAGCTCTGTGACTCTGAGATACCAGGCTTGGGGGCTGGGTTTGGATTCTCACATGGCAGGAAGGCTGGGATGGATGGAGGTCCAGTTGAAGTCTGAGCCTAGATGATGCGGTGGGCTGCTGTGCCTGCCAGCTGGGCCACTTTTTAGCTTGCTGTAAACTCACGACTGTGTCCATGAAGGGTGTGTGTGGGGGGGGTGGGGAGGAAGAGCTGATGACAGAGCAGCTTGTGAGCCACAGGCCACCATGGTAGAGCTCTCTGAACGATGGGGTTCCATGGTAGAGCTCTCTGAACGATGGGGTTCCTGGGTGGGCCCTGCTCTTACTCTGAAGTTTCCTACTTCAGGTATCAAGGGAAAGTTGCTGGAAGAAGATGTTGGTTCCACCCACAGAGGGCTCTGGCAGGGAAGTGGTTCTTACCCTAACTGTGAGATGTTTGAAAGGAAGAAGGATTGCCTGACTCAGCCCCCACCCCACCCCCCATGCTCAGGACTGGAACAGCCACAGACCGAGAGGCCCAGCCAGCCACTTTGACAACTATGTGAGAGGCTCTTCCTTCAATGCCAGAAAGGTTCTTCTGCTGTGGAAGCATCCTTCTGTACACTGTGTGAATATATGCCGCTATGATTGGCTTAATAAACAAGCTGACTGGCCAGTAACTGAACAGGATAAAGTTAGGCAGGAAAGCCAAACTGAGAGTGATGGGATGGGGAAGGGTGGAGTCAGAGGAGTCTCCAGCCAGATGGAGAACCAGTTGGACACACAAAATGGGATAGAGGTAAAAGCCACGAGCCTCAGGGCAGCACATAGATTAATAGAGATGGGTTAGATTGTAAGCGCTAGTTAGTAGCAAGCCTGAGCTATTGGCTGAGCATTTGTAATTTCTATTAAGTCTCTGAGTCAGTTATTTGGGAAGCGGCTGCTGGGTATTTGGGAGCAGGCAGTGGGACAGGAAACTTCCACCTACATTTTTCCCTCTTGAGTAGTGTGGCCAAGGCAGCCAGGCTCAACTCTTTCTCCACATCACCAAAGTCACACAACTACAAAGGGATAGCTGGGATTTGAACACTGGTCCCTCTCACTCAGCCTCTACTACATGCACCTGCTTTTCACGGAGACACAGGAGCCGTGTACCGGAAGACTCTAGTCAGGCATGTCCAACCTGAAGCTCACGGGCTGCGTGGGTCCCAGGATAGCCATAAAGGTGGCTCAGCACAATTGTGACTGACAATGTCGGACCTCAAGGTCAAAAGGTTGGATACCCGGGGGAGGGATGAAGAGGAGATACTGTGGATAATGCTGCTTCCTCTTCCTGGAGGTGCCTGTGAGGCAGCTAGGAACACCCTTAGGAGGCAGTCTCTGTCACTGGCTGCTGGTGCAGCCTCAGCCTCCCCCAGCCCCTTAAAACTGAGAACTTAAAGTTACACTTCCCAGACTGCCATTGGGAGAAGCAAACCGTCGCCTCACTCGAGGCTAAAGAACCTTTCTTAGTGTGGTTTGTGTTGCTATAACAGAATACCTGAGGCTGGGCAAGCTTTAAAGAAAAAAAAAAACCTTTTTAAGAGGGACTTGTGGCTCACTTGCTCTAAATTTCTGTCCAGTTTAAAAAAGGAAATGTATTTGGCTTGAGATCTAAAAGTTGAAAACTCCAAGACTTAGAGGCCACATCTGGCAAGGCCCTCCTTCTGCATCATTCCAGGAGAAGCAAAGGCAAGAAAAGACAAGCACAGGTGAGCAAGAGCAGGCCAAGCACGGTTCTTAATTACAAATCCACTTTCAAGGTAGCTACCACCCTCTTGTAACATCATCCCTGCCCTCAGAACCTGTGCCTCTCACTAAGCTCTGCCTCAGGGGCTTCCACTGGGAATTCAAACTTCTAATAAGTGAGCCTCGAGGAGCATTTTGAAACCACAGCAGCATACGAGTGCAGTCATCTCAGAATGGAGTGCTCGGCAATGGAGGACTGTCCTCCAGCCATCGGAAGCATAACGAGGCAGGTTCTTTCTCTGAGACACTATCAAGTACAGGTACCTGTGACCCACTGGGAAGGAATCCAGGGGACCAGCAGAGTGGTAGCCGGGACTGAGAGTCCCAGATTAGTCTCTTTTAACAGCCATCCACTGTGCTGAGAGCAAGGTAGGTAGGAACAGAGAGGCGCCATTGGTGCCCATGCAGAGCCTTGAACAGGAGCAAAGGAAAGCATGAAGGCCCCACATGGAAGAGGAAGGACCAGAGGAGGACCCGGAGAGGGTGTCAGAGGTTGGAGCTGAGAACTTGGACAAGAAGGTGATGGTGGGTGTGTGGCAGAAACGACATGTTTTGGAAGGGAGGACACACAAGGCAGATGGGAAGGCCTGTATCCTAGACACTGATGCATGGCTCGGAGGCTCGGAGCAATTGCTCTGCCTTCCTTATTCTCAGGATGGAAATCGTACACTCATCTGATAGGGCCAGTTTGGGGAGTCCGTGAGACAACATGCGAGAAGTCACAGAACAGAGTCCTTGATGACACCACATAGGGTAAGCATTGGGTCTCTTCCCACCCCCACCCCCACCCCCCATGCGTCACAGGCTCTGCATCACCGGTGCCCCGTCTCCCTGTAGCCATAATATGGTGGCTGGCAGGTGACAAGGGTCCACTGTGCCTACGCCGGCAAGTGATTCCCAAGTGGGATCCACTTGCCTCTTTTTCTCTGCTAGTGTCCTGACCGCTTACCCCTTCTCTCCACAGGCAGAGTCCCAGCCTCGGGCCTCCCTCAATGCTTTCCAGCCCCTAAGGCACGTAACCCCAACCGTCTCCACTAGGGATGCTGGCCTGCTCACACCATCGTGATAGCAGACTTTGGGACACGTAAACGCCTTTTGTTGTCTGCTAATTGTAGAAAATATCCCTGGCACTTCTGTCCTGCCAAGGACTCAGGAGAATTGGAGAGGATGCGGATCCGAGGGTGAGAGAACAAATTGGGATGCGTGGCAGTGCATCAGCCACTTGTGTGCTTCTGGGAATTGCTGTTGACGATGGGGAACGCCGCCTTGGGACTTTCGTGTCTTCCTTTGTTCTCACCTTGGGTTGGGTAGAATCAGTGATCATTACGTTGCTTGTTGGAAGCATTGTTATGCCAGGTCTTGGTGCCACACGGGTACCACAGACTCTCAGCAAATGAAGCCCAAGGAGGCCCTGTCCTGAATACAAAATCCTGTCTGAACGAATTTGGGAAACAGTACATTTACAGGGCTGACTGTGGGTGGGGGAGAGGAGCCATTCCCAAGTCCCTTGCATAAGCGGAGGTGTGTGGTGTGTGGTGTGTGGTGTGTGGTGTGTGGTGTGTGGGCAGAGCGGGCCTCTTGTGGCTGCAGTGACCAAACATATCTGTGGCTTGTTTGCAAGGCAGCCATGCCCCTGGGGATGGCTGTGGATCCTGACAGCCCTTTCCTGAGGCCACGTGATGCTGTGAGTAAGCTGCATTGGTGAAGAAGTATTGGGCTCAAAATCCTATGGTGATATTTTATTTGTGCTCTAACAAATAAAGCTTGCCTGGGGATCAGAGGGAAAAGTAGGCACTTTATTAAACATAGTCAGGTAGTGGTAGCACACGACTCTAATCCTAGCATTCAGGAGGCAGAGATTCATCCAGATCTCTGTGAGTTCAAGGCCACACTGGGAACAGAACCAGCATGGTGGCACACGCCTTTAATCCCAGCACTAGTTAACCATAGAGTTCTGGAGGTCTGTACAGACAGACAGGAAGTGGTGTAGCTGGGCAGAGAGAGGAAGTGAGATGACAGGGCACAGAAAGGTATATAGGCGTGAGTATACAGGAAGTAGCTCTCTTGGACTAAGGATTTCCTGGTGGTAAGAACTGGTGGCTGATTTGTTCTATTCCTCTGATCTTTCAGCTTTCACCCCGATATATGGCTCCAGGTTTTATTTTTTATTAATAAGACCATTTAGCAATTCGTGTTACAGAATCCTTCCAATCTATGGCCATAGCCAGTCTCAAATCTTATTACAGGTGTGACCTTGAACAAGTACTTATCTTCTTTAAGCCTAAAAGTTCTCAACAGAGAAGATATACATACTTGCCTGCCACTGGGTGGCACACACACTGTACATGTCTTTGATCCCAGCACTCGGGAGGCAGAGGCAGGCAGATCTCTGTGAATCGAAGGCCAGTCTGGACAACACAGTGAGTTCCAGGGACAGCCAGAGCTACAGACTGAGACCTTGTCTCAAAGCTAAACAAAACAAAAGATACTTGCCTGCTTCTCACACAGGTGGGTGCAAAATTCCAATGAAAGGGTATGAAAACGTTCACAAAACAGAATCTCCAAGTCAATGTATGGTGCTGCGGTTATTATGCCCTCCCATGAGTGACAAGACCCCCTCCGAGGACACTTGAGATTACTGTGCAAAGTCACCTGAAGACTGGGCCTGTGTTAGGGCTCCTGGCAGTTATTTGAGGGTAGGAGGTTAGCCGGAAGGTCTTGCCCTAGTTGGTGACGCATCTATCAGTTTCACAGCTCTGGGACATACAGCCAAGCCGGGGCAGAGTGGCGAGCATACCCCGTCTTCGTGGCTGAGGGGTTTGGGGAACCATTGCCAGTGGTCTTCAAAAGGCTTGTGAATGTAGGTGGTCCAAGGTCATCGAGGAGGTTGCTTAACTGCTGCAAGGTGGCGGTCGACAGGATGGGGCTGGTCCTCTGCTTTGCATGGGAAGTTCTATGCTCTGTTAGCGTTAGTCAAAACTGAGGGTCCCGACTTGACTCCACAAAGATCACAGCAGGCAAGTGCATTAAACTGACAAGAATGATTATGTTGGGACTGGGGACAGATTTCTGTTTTTTTGGGAAGCTATTTGCCTGCCTAGCAATCTGCTCCTCCCAGACTTGGAACGTAGCCTCCAGCTTCTTGCAGGGCATGTGGGAGGGAATCTCTTCTCTGTCCACAGACAATCACGCCACTTTTGTCCACTCCACTCTGTCAGAGACTGTGCAAGAGTGTGAGGACTGTCTGTAGAGAGACAGACGGAACGACAGCCCTGCCATCTGCTGGCCGAGGGGCACTGTTTGGACAACTGTGCCCTCCATGTCCCCTCAGCTTTCATAGGTAAAGTGGGGGTGTGGGAGCCACATCCCCTTCTGCGCGGTTATGGTTTCGGCAGCTTTGGTACTCGCGCTCACCTGCAGTCAGAGAGCAGTAACTGGGTGCTGTGGGGTGTTCTGGATGCTGTGAAAATGTGTTGCTCTGATTGGTTGATAAATAAAACGCTGATTGGCCAGTAGCCAGGCACGAAGTATAGGCAGGATAAGCAGACAGGGAGAATTCTGGGAAGACAAAGGCTGAGTCAGGTGCCATCCTGCCATCCAGGGAACAGCATGTAACGGCACACGGGTAAAGGCACGGAACACGTGGCAACATACAGATCAACAGAAATGGGCTGAGTTTAAATGTCAGTGGTAGGCCTGAGTCAATGGCTGAGCAGTTTTAATTAATATAAGCTTCTGAGTGATTATTTTATAAGCAGGCCACGGGACTGCAGGGACCAGGCAGGACCAGAGAAACTTCTAGCTACAACTGGGGAACTGCAAAAATAAACAATGGGCGTTTTAGAATGCAGACCATTCAGAGAAGCATGATGGAGCTGGAGAGATGGCTCAGAGGGTAAGAGCACCGGTTGCTCTTCCAGAGGTCACAGGTTCAATTCCCAGAGAAGCATGATGAAATCCCTCTCCTGTTTACCAGCGTATCCACCCTGTGTGGGCCACCTGACCCCGCAGTCTGCTCAGCCGTGGGATCCACTGGCACAATGCCGTGGTACCTGTGCTCAAGCGACTCTTACTTTACATAGTAAGGGTCCCGAGAGGCATGAGCAGTGACGCCGGATATTTTATCAACGATCTTTACAATCGTTCTTGTTTATGATCACACTCATTAACATCTTACTGTGATTAACTTATGAACTAAACTTCATTATAGGCTTTGTATGGATGAGTGAGGAAAACCCACCATGTGTAGGGTTCGGTATTCTAAATGGTTTCAGACATACAGTGTGGTGGGGGTCTGAGGGCACATGCCCTGAGATGAGAAGGACTTCTGAGACAAACGACTTCTCTGTCCTAGTGGAGGCTGAAGCCAGGACTCTACACATGCTGTGCAGGTGTCTCATACGGAGTTACGTCCCTGGACCTGTAAGATTGTTTTCAGAGGGTTTCTCGTGGGTGTTAGTGCTGATGCTGAAAGCATCATCCAGCTTTCAGTCAACATGTGTTGATGGAGACCGACAAGGAGGGAACACTCATACATTTCTTAATTTTTTTTCTTTTTTTTCTTTTTTTTTGTTTGTTTTTGGATTTGGTTTCTGTGTGTAGCTCTGGCTGTCCTTGAACTTTCTCTGTTGACCAGGCTGGCCTCAAACTCACAGAGATCCGCCTGCCTCTGCCCAAGGGCTGGGATTAAAGGCGTGTGCGGATTCATTTTTTTCTCTTGACACAGAAGAGTGTGTTGGGGGAAGTGCTCTACCAGTGAGCTGTGTTCCCGGCCCTGTTCAAAGCCTTCCCTAGCAGTGACTGACATGCAGTAAAAGTCCTGTATCTGTTCATCCATAATAGGCGGCATCAAGAATAGCACGGAGGTCTGGAGAGCGCTGAGACACCACCTGAGCTGCGACACAGACGTCAGGTACGGAAGCTGCTTTGGCCAGTCCCTGGCCACATGGACAGTCCATAAAACCTTAGTCCAAGCCGAGCGGGCCCACAATCCCAGCACTCGGGAGGCAGAGGCAGGCGGGTCTCTGTGAGTTCGAGGCCAGCCTGATCTGGAACTTGTTGGAAAAGCAAGAAGATACAATAATAATAATATCCAAATCAACCTTCTAGACACGAAAAGGTTCATGTCTGAAATGAAAACACTAGAGAGGTCTAGTGAACATTAGTTAGGGAAATCTTTAGACATCTTAAAAGCATGGAAACAGGAATTTATTCCAAAAAAAAGCTATGTTTGGCAGTTTCCTCTAAATTAAAAAACCTTCACTCCAGGAATCAGGAGGGGGTGGTCCATGAGAGTGGGGAGGTGAACAAAAGGTTATCTGTCTGGGAGAAAAGAAACAGGCGATTCAGATGGTCCCTCCCCAGCTTATAAAAAGGAGCGTAGCCAGCGGTGGTGGCGCACGCCTTTAATCCCAGCACTCGGGAGGCAGAGGCCTCTGTGAGTTCGAGGCCAGCCTGGCCTACAGAGCGAGTTCTAGGAGAGGCACCAAGACTACACAGAGAAACCCTGCCTCACAATCACACAAAAGCAGTGAACAGCTGCAGGGTGTGGAGACTGGCCAGCCCAGCAGCAGGGGAGGGTCTCAGACTGCCCAGCTGCCTGCAGGCTGTGCAGAGAGCTCCAGGGTTGGTCACCCATGTTCATGGTGACACAGTGGCTTCTGCATCACTCCCGCTCCTGTAAGCTAACCCTCACCCAGCACTCCTGTTAGTGGCCCCAATAGAAATTTATTGGTTCACCAAGTTGTACTTTGGTGCAATCATTACTTGGATCTGTCCTGGGATCTTTCTGGTGTGAATAGAGGCCTGTGTGTGAGTGTGTGTGGTGTGTGTGTGTGTGGTGTGTGTATATGTGTGTGTATGTGTGTGGTGTGTATATGTGGTGTGTGTGTGTATGTGGCGTGTGTGGTATGTATATGTGATGTGTATATGTGTGGTGTGTATAAGTGATGTGTGTATATATGTGTGTGTGCTGAGTGTGTGTGTGGTGAGTGTATATTTGTGTGTGTATGTGGTGTGTGTGGTATGTATATGTGATGTGTATATGTGATATGTATATGTGATGTGTGTATGTGTGTGTGTGTGTGTGTGGTGAGTGTGTGTGTGGTGAGTGTGTGTGTGGTGTATGTGCATGTGGTGAGTGTATATGTGTGTGTGTGTGTGTGTGGTGTGGTGTATGTGCATGTGGTGAGTGTATATACGTGTGTATGTGTGTGTGTGTGGTATATGTGCATGTGGTAAGTGTATATATATGTGTGTGTGTGTGGTGAGTGTGTGTGTGTGTGGTGTATGTGCATGTGGTGAGTGTATATGTGTGTGTGTATGTGTGTGTGTGTGTGTGTGTGTGTGTGTGTGTGTGTGGTGGTGCACCTTCTTAGGAAGTCCACCCCACAGCAGAAGCAGCACAGACGACACAGAATCTGGAAAAATGAACAGTATCAGTGTGCTATGGAGCCAAGAGGCTGAAACACACAGGGCCGGAGCCCCTGAAGAGGGGTGCAGAAGAAATAATGGGGTAGCCGCCGGAACTACCCAGGCTTTTGACACACAGCAAGCCCGGAGACCCACAGCCTTCAGTAAAACAGGAGCAGAGACACAAACCACACCATAGCGAGTCACAGCCAATGACAGAGCTCTAAGGCGGCCAGAGAAAAGCCAGGGAGGGAAATGGGTGAGGGGCAGAAAAGAATATAAATGAGGAACATGCTAAGGCGGTATAGAGAGCCCCAGCTTTTGAACCTGTGAAAATATCTTCATGACCAGAGAGCACGTGCCTCAGCGCTAGAGAGAGCCCTTGCTTAGTGTGGGGAAGGACCTGGGTTCGGTTCTATGGTGCCACAAAGGAGTTTCTGACAAAGTGAAATAAGGAAACTTTTCTTTGTGCGGAAGCTCACAGAATTCTTCCTCAGCACCTGCATGATCAAGACACACTAGAAGTGGGGCTGGAGATGGCCCAGTGGTTAGAGCCCTTACTCTTGCAGAGGTCCCAGGTTTGATACCCAGCACTCACCTGGTGGCCCACGACCATCTGTAGCTCCAGTTCCAGGGAATCTGATGCCCTCTTCTGGCCTCTGCTGGAACCAGACACACACGTGGTGCACATACATGCACGAAGACAGAACACTCACATACAACGGAATGAATAAATCTAATCTCTCTCTTTTTGGTAAGTGAGATGATAAATGTTTCCAGTGGGAACTTGTATGGAGCTCTAATCTAAAGAGGTAGAACCAGGAGCCACCAGTGTTTTATGAGGGCTTAGAGTAATGATGCGGCAATGGGGGGGGGGGTTGGGCTAAGGTGCCCCAGAGCGGGTGATGAGACAGAGCCGTCATGCAGACAGCACTCAGTGAAGAGGTTTATTTAGTGGGGGGGAAGAGAGAGGGAGAAAGAGAGAGAGAGAGAGAGAGAGAGAGAGAGAGAGAGAGAGAGAGAGAGAGAGAGAGAGGTGCACACCTTGTGGGGACAGAGAGAAGGGGGGATGAGGAGTTTTCTCTTAAAGTAGGCTTTCTGTCCACCCAGGGCGGGTCCCCAAGGGGCGGGCCAGAACGCCAACACTTGGGACATGTCTTTTACTGTGAATGGGGTTTCTGATGGGAAAAACTAGATTTTCAACTGGTATAAGCAAAGGGCCTTTAGCCAGTGTTGGGAGAATTGAACTCCTTAGCTTGGCAGCTGGTGAAATGTTTCAACTAGAGACTCTGGCTCTCGCTGTCCCTGTAGCTTCCCCTTCCCATCATGCCTCAGTCTCTCACGCCAAAGATTTAAACATTTTATTCATTCTTCATCACTACAATTACAGTTTGCTCGAGACAGAGCCTCGTGATGCAGTCCTGGCTGGCCGGGAACTCCCTATGTAGGTCACGCTGTCCTCAACTCGTGGAGATGCCCCTGCCTCCCAGAGGCTGGGATTGAGGCGTGTCCTCCAGGCCTAGTTCATTCATTATCATGTGTGTTTGCTCGTATGATGGGCACGCCATGACTCGTGAGTAGAGGTCCGAGGGCAACTTTAGGGGTTCTCTCCCTCACCACAGGATCTGGGGGTGAATTCTAGGGACTGAGTGAAGGGGCCAGGCTTGTACAGCAAACAAAGAAGAGTCTTCCCCGGTGGCCCGGCTGCCCAGCCGCCCGGCTGATGTCAGGGAGTCACCCCTTCTTGCCTTTGAATCCCATTGTATTTGGTGGAAGCCAGCCAGCTTCTTGGTGTTTGGTGGAATTTGGGAGGTAGAGGATCAGAGTTCAAGGTCATCCTCAGCTACACAGCAAGACACAGTACAGTCCAACCTAGGATCCGTGAGACCCTCTCTCAAAGAATAAACAAGCAAACAAACAAATAAATAAAAGTGAAGTGAGGTGACAAGAACAAACTCTTTGAAGAGTTCAGATGGTTACAGTGGAGCGGACACACACACGCACACGCGCGCACACACACACACACACGCGCGCACACAGACACACACGCGCACACACACACAGACACGCACACACGCACGCACACGCACGCACACGCACGCACACGCACGCACACATGCACATGCGCGCCCTTGCCCTTGAGGCAAATTACTACAATCCCAAATGAACAATGTCTTTTTTCCTCAGCTTCTCCTGTAGGACATAAGCGACCATTTCCTTGAGCTCACATGTCTCGTGCAACAAGGCGGGGCACGCCACCCGATTGTCATCTCCTCCCAGGGTCTGGTGACTAGGGTCGTGAGAAGATGTAGCTGTGCTGAGTGATAGTGTGGGGCTGTGCTTCCGTCCCTGCTGCCCTTAGCACCTTCAGATAAACGTAGGGTGTAGATGGTTTACGGTAGGTGATGCCTCACCAGGTGCTAGCCGCTGCCCTCATGGTCTGCAGTCATCCCCGTCTGGTCCCCCTCCCCCACACGCTCTATAGGAGTCCTGAATCACGGCCCGCAGGAAGGTTGCCTGGTTAACCAGACTGTGCCAGCCCCTTTCTGCTGCTGAAGTTTGCCAAAGCCGCATCTGAGACTCTGTTCTCACCTCATGAATGAAGCATCTTGGAAAAGACCATATCCTACCCGAACCATTCGGGGATGAGAGGTTGGGATGTCGCAAACCCAGAGCCAAATTATTCTGGTTCATCTTTAGTCCCCCACAATAGCCATTTATTACCCAACTTCATATGTGACCTAGCATCTCTGGGACTGTGCTGGCTGGGTTTTATGTCACTGTGACACAAGCTGGAGTCATCAGAGAGGAGGGAGCCACAGTTGAGAGAATAGCTACGTAAGATCGGGCCATGGGCAAGACTGGAGGGCATTTTCTTAGTTAGTGATATATGAAGTCTGTAGGGCATTTTCTCTCTTCTTTCTTTCTTTCTTTCTTTCTTTCTTTCTTTCTTTCTTTCTTTCTTTCTTTCTTTCTTTCTTTCTTTCTTTCTTTCTTTCTTTCTTCCTTCCTTCCTTCCTTCCTTCCTTCCTTTCTTTCTTTCTCTCTCTCTCTCTCTCTTTCCTTTCTGTCTGTCTTTCTTTCTTTCTTTCTTTTTTTTTTTTTTTTGGTTTTTCAAGACAGGGTTTCTCTGTGTAGCTTTGCTCCTTTCCTGGAACTCGCTTTATGGACCAGGCTGGCCTCGAAATCAAAGAGATCCGCCTGCCTCTGCCTCCCAAGTGCTGGGATTAAAGGTGTGTGTCACCACCGCCTGGCCAGGGCATTTTCTTAGTTGGTGATATATGGCAGAGGGCCTAGCCCATTGTGGGTAGGAACATCCCTAGGCTTGTGGTCTTGGTTCTATAAGAAAGCAGACTGAGCGAGCCATGAGGATCAAGCCAGTAAGCAGCACCCCTCCATGGCCTCTGCATCAGCTCCTGCCTCCAGGTTCCTGCCCTGCTTGAGTTCCTGTTCTGGCTTCCTCCAGGGATGGACTGTGATGTGGAAGTACAAGCTAAATAAACCCTTTCCTCCCCAACTTGCTTCTGGTCATGGTGTTTCGTCACAGTAATAGTAACCCTAACTAGGAGAGGACCATGAGGTATTTGGGATGTACAAACAAGGGTGTCGTTAGATAGCGTCAGCTGTGATTTCCTCACTTCCTTGTACCCGCCTACCTGGTTTTTCTACCAATAAGTCTGGAAAACACCATGATTTGTGACTCTCTTCTGTTACTATAAACTTTCATGGACCTGACACTGTATTGGAACATGGCATTTGGGGGTGACCTCATCTGTGTTCCCAGGCTGTGGTCACTCATATCTGACTCCAGCATAAGCTCTCTCATCCTCTTTGAGGTGTGAATAAGAACTCCTGGAAAGAAGCTGTGCTTGTAAAGACTGATTTATTAAAGATACAGTGATGTGGAGAGGTTGGAATGTTGCAGGTCTAGAGCTTAAGTAAACTTTATCTTTGGCTAGCTTTAGCCTACTAAATAGCTACCTTGTCCATCTCTGTGTCTGGCCTGACATCTTGTGACTAACAGATTAAAGCCTTTTGGAATTTATTAATTTAGCAGACCACTAACTTCCACCAACCTAAACACTAAGAATGTCATTATATAGCACCTGAGACCTAGAGGAGAAATCACCCATCTCTTTGTGACCCTCTGATGTTTCCACGAATGTATCCTATTTGTTTATAGACAGAGTTCCTTTGTGCAGCCTTGGCTGTCTTGGAACTAGCTTTGTAGCCCAGGCTGGCCTGGAACTCATAGAGAGCCACCTGCCTCCCGAGTGCTGGGATTAAAGGCGTGTGTTACCACCACTCGGCTTTCCATCAATGTATTTTAAAAACATCTTGGTTTATAAGTTTTTGCTCTGTTAGTATAAACACCCCATGAAATGGTTTCCATGTTAGAACATTGTATCTGGGAAGCTCTAGATGTACCTGAGCCACGATCATTCATATCTGCTCCAGAATAAACCATGTCTTTCATTCCTTTGAAGGGTGAGCTGAACAATCTTTGCATCTTTCCACAGTTCCTGGGGATGGCCAGACCTGCTGTCCTTGCCTCGCTCACCTCCTGCCGTTGACCGACTGAAGAGAAATAAAATGTCCTATCAGCAGCCAGGAAAACCAGGGCCAACCCATAGAGTGGCCAACCTACTGATTTGGGCCCTGGGATATTAAACTAGCCAGAGGGCATGAGACTAGGACAACGACCTAGACCAACCGGTCAGTTCCGGTTCTGTGATAAAACACTGTGACCAGAAGCAACTTACAGAAGGAGGAGCTTGTTAGGGTGCCAGGGGATGACGGTCCATCATGGCGGGGAGGTATGGCTGCAAGGGTCGGGCTGAGAATGCACATCTTCAAACACAAGCGAGAAACAGAGAGCAAACTCTTCCCTATCAAAGCCCACCTCCAGTGAAATACTTACTTCAGGTAAGGCTCTTCTCCTAGACCTCCCCAAAGAGCACCTCCAGCTGGGGACCAAGTATTGAAGTATCTGAGCCTATGGGGGACATTTCTCATTGAAATCACACAGCCATTCAAGCAAGCACTATATCAGACCCAATGTTGTTTACATGCTTAAAGGTGTTTTGGGTTGAGTGTATAGCTCAGTGGTAGATCGCTTGCCTAGTATGCAAGAAGCTAAGCTATGGATTCTACTCTAAGAACTGCCAAAGAAGTGCCCTGGACTTTTGAAGATGTCAGAAGCACATTTGTAAGGACTCCAACTCCTTCTCACTTCCACCTCCCACATGCTAACCTGAATCTAGAAGCATTAGGCTTTGTTTTCATATAGCAAATTCACTATCAAGCAAACCTTCATGAAATGTCAATGCTCTCTCCCTCTGCGAATCCAGCAAGATCAGGGAGGTTGGGTTTTTGATCTAGGGTTTTATTTGTGGGGCAACCAGAGAGTCACAACAGTAGTGACTTCTTCGGCCTCTTAGATTTCCTATCCTCCCCCCTCATTCTTAGTTTTCTCAGAGAAACAGCTCTTGTTTCCCCTGTGGTATCCTCTTAGACTAAAGTGGGACCTCCCAACCTCAATAACAATCATCCACATGTGAATACTGAAGCCACAACCCAAGGAGGGCCTATGATAACCAAGGCTATAGACATGGCATGTTTTTTCCCCATATGGTTAATGGATAGAATGTTTTATCAAGGGGACTACTAGCTTACACGTGCTTTCTAGAAGAAAGACCAAGGAAGCTCGTCCCTGGGCCACCAACATCTCTGCGAAGCTGCTCCAGGTAGCCCACAAATCCCAGAGTCATTCAGGCAGGCATCCCCTCAGATGCCCACTTTCCGGCATCCCCAAGAACTTGACTTTAGGAATTCCTCCCACGCTCTGCATCTCCTCCCACACTGCTGTCTCTCTGCACGCCGAGGCTGGGGGTGGGATGGGGGAGGGAGTTTGGAAGGACACAAACTTGGGAAATAAACACTTTTTTGGGAAACCTCCAGATTGTCTTAGAATCAGCAGGACTCATGAGCCAGCCACAATAGGTTCACTTTCATGTGGGTGCCGAAGCAGGCAAGACTTCCAGGCAGAAAGTCTGAATGTGAATTTAGCTAGTTTTGGATAAAGACGCCTTTCAGCGTCAATACACACCATGAATGCAGCCGCGGTGGAGTTACAACTTAATGAGCCCAGGGGAAGTGCACAGGGTCAGGCCTCATCTCCCAGCCTCTGTCATGCTAATCAGCTAGGCAGCCTGCATCTGAAAAACTGCTGGAATTTTTATTTGCATTTCATTTGCTTGGAAGGAAATTGACCCAGATGGTCCACAAAGGCCCTAGGAGGCTGGCAAGCAGTGTCGAACTGCACACTTCTCCGAGGGCCTGCCCTTGTCTGCCCGTCCCTCTTCGAGCAGAGGGCATAAAAGATTAAAACAGCGGAAGGGAATTGATTTCATGATTTTTAGATAATTTCCCCAAGATTTTAGAAAGGCCCTCCGAAAACCTAATTTAATCAGCCAGGAGCTCAATAGTAATTACAGGGAAGAAAAGCTGGGGTAATGAAAGAGGTGGTAAGGATGTTTTGCTGTTGCCGGTGGGAACCTTTCTTAACAGGATAAGTCTAAAAACTAAATGATGCTAATAGCACCAAGCACCGGCAGCCAGAGTCCACTGCTGGCGCCGCAGTCAGCAGATGATGGATTGCCCAAGCCACGGTTCTCGCCGAGGGGAGCTCTGACAATCGGCCACAGAGGTGACCTGCCTGGCATTTCCATGAGCATTTGCCTGCATCTCAGAGCTGCATCTGTGAGAGAGTCTGGGGTTTGTCTCTACAAAGTCCCTCGCAGAGGAGGGCTCTCTCCCGTCCAGGTAAGACGTCCGCCTTGGCATAAGCCTCGACAGCGCTTTCTGAATCGAAGTCAGGCTGTACCACCTATTGGCGGTGCGACCTTGGGTGGGGATTTGGCTAGCCTTGGACTGGGCACCTCTGTGACTTTGCATGTGGGATGGAGACAAGACTAGCACCCTCACTGTAGGGTTTCTGTGCACGGAAATGGGGTAAGGCCCAAAATACGCTGACCACAGAGCCAGAAACAAAGGAGGCCAAAGATATAGCCACAATTATCACTGCCATTGATCAACGTCCTCTTCTGGTTTGTAAGTAGAAAGACTTTCTGGCCTGATTAAAAGCAGGTTCATATAGCCGGGCGGTGGTAGTGGCGGCGGCGGCGGCGGCGGCGGCGGCGGCGGCGCACTCCTTTAATCCCAGCACTCGGGAGGCAGAGCCAGGTGGATCTCTGTGAGTTCGAGGCCAGCCTGGGCTACCAAGTGAGTCCCAGGAAAGGCGCAAAGCTACACAGGGAAACCCTGTCTCGAAAAAACAAAACAAACAAACAAAAAAAAAAACCCACCACCAACAAAAAAAGCAGGTTCATTTAAAAGAAGGGATGGGGCTGGAGAGACAGCTCAGTGATTAAAAGTGCTGTTTGCTCTTGCAGAGGACCAGGGTTTGGTTTCCAGCACCCACATTGTTAATATTCTGATCTGCCTCCTGAATTCCCCCCCCCCTTGGTGCTGCCCTGGGTCCTGATTTAAAGCCCCCCATTTTAAGGAAAAACTCCGCCCCTTCCTCTCTCTCCCTCTCTTCTGCCTTTTTCTCCAGGTGTGCACCCCTTGACCTCTCTCTCTCTCCTCTCTCATTCTTTCCCCCTCTTTCCTCCTCTTTCTCCTCATCTCTCTATTATAATAAACTCTCCACGTGGATGCGGTGTCTGGGTTGTGAATTACTGACCAGCGCCGCCAGGGCCGCCGCCGCATCTGCCCAGCCCACCACCGCATCTGCCCACGGCATCTGCCCAGGCCACCACTGCATCTGCCCTCTGCATCCGCCCAGCCCACCACTGCATCTGCCCAGCCCATCACCGCATCTGCCCAGCCCACCACTGCATCTGCCCAGCCCACCACTTCATCTGCCCAGCCCACCACTGCATCTGCCCAGCCCACCACCGCATCTGCCCACTGCATCCGCCCAGCCCACCACTGCATCTGCCCAGCCCACCACTGCATCTGCCCAGTCCACCACTGCATCTGCCCAGCCCACCACTGCATCTGCCCACTGCATCTGCCCAGCCCACCACTGCATCTGCCCAGCCCACCACGGCATCTGCCCAGCACACCACTGCATCTGCCCAGCCCACCACGGCATCTGCCCAGCCCACCACCGCATCTGCCCACTGCATCCGCCCAACCCACCACGGCATCTGCCCAGCCCACCAATGCATCTGCCCACGGCATCTGCCCAGCACACCACTGCATCTGCCCACTGCATCCGCCCAGCAGGCCAGCAAATTTTCCCTCACGAGTGGGACACTGGCCTGGCCAGCTGGGGGTTCCCCACACATGCATAATTCATAACACCGAGGGCCAACATCGCCAGGCAATCCCACTGCTTTCTCCTGCCCACTGGCAGTCTGAGGAGCTCTGGGATCTTGTACCACCCGTCATTTTTCCTCAAGGGACTCTTCACCCTACTGGATCAATAAGATTCCTCCCTTCCCTTCTGGCCATTTTCCCACAAGTGAGGATTCCTCTGGTTTCACTCGCGGGTACCACGTGTCTTTCAGGCTCTAAGCCCCTCTGCCCCAGCCCCATGTGACAAGCATGGGGAGGCAGCCTGGGCCCTCTCAATTCCACGGCCCATAGTCTTTGTGACATGGTCCATTGGCGGTCTTGCACCATTATCGTTGGCCCTCACTGACCCTCTGGGCCGCCAGAGGTCAGTCTGCTGGGCCTTCTATCTCACTGTGGAAAAATGCACCTACCCTCTCCCATCCCAGCTCCTTCCTCATCGCCAACTCCCCCCTGCTCCTCCAGCCTCTGCCAAGCAATTATGGCATCGCCTGTCCTCAGGTTCCTTTCCACAGCATGTACACCCCCTTGCCTCCACTTCCTCTCCTTGTCTACAATTCTAGCTCCTAAATCTTTTCTCTCTGTCCATTGACTCTGTTGCCAGGACTTCCTGTTCCACCCGCGGGACTTTGGCGCGGGGCCCTTCCCCCATCCCACGGGCTGCTCTTTCACTGCTCAGAGACAAGCCCCTCCTCCCTCTGTAGCCTGCCTTTCCTCTACTGCTGCCTCCACTCAAGGCCGCTCTTGGTCCCTCACCTCTGCCCTGCCCTGTTTTTCTCTCTGCTCTTTGCTGGCTTCCTCTGCTATTTGGTGTACAAAGCAGTGCACATGGGCCCCAATGGCTCGCACGTTGTCATGTTATGGGGCCAGGCACCCAGGGGAGAACACAAATGCCTCGATCCTAATTCTTGAAAGCAGTTTTAAGGTAGCTGGAGAGAGAGCTCAGTTGTGGTAGGATGTTTGTACACTGTGGGAAGATGTGTTGTTGTGATTGGTGTAATAAAGACCTGAATGGCCAATAGCTAGGCAGCAGAGGACAGGCAGGATTTCCAGGGAGAGAGGAGGAGGAGGGGAAGGAGGAGGAGGAGGAGGAGGAGGAGGAGGAGGAGGAGGAGGAGGAGGAGGAAGAGGAATCTAGGCCTGTGGATTTGGCCAGCAGACCCGGAGCAAGTCGGACATTTCATACTAAGAAGAGGTAACTGAGCCATGTAACAGAATGTAGCATAAAAAAATATGGGTTAGCTAAGTTATGAGAGCTAGTTGCAAACAAGCCCAAGTGAAAAGCTCATAATTAATAATAAGTCTCCATGTCATTATTTGGGGGCTGGCAGTCCAAAGACAGTCCAACAAGAAAGTATGCTACACCCAGTGGTTAATGGCATGGGCTGCTTTTCCAGAGATCTGAGTTTGACTCCCAGCACCCACGGAGCAGCTCACAACCATCTGACACCCTCTTCTGGCCTCCTAGGACACGGGGCACACACGTAGTGCACATACATATAAGCAGGCAAACACCCATGCATACACATCAATTAACCAAATTTAAGATTATATCTGTGTGTGTGCACACACACGTGTGTGTACATGCAGGCTTGTCACCATGCTCAGATGGAGACCAGAGAACAACTTGTGGGAATCAGCCGCACCAGCCCACTGGTTGAAGCAGCTGTCAATCAGTGAATCGATAGTTGTAAAGCATCCTTACCTAGCACATAGTGGACACTGCAAGCAACTGAAAACAAGAGAAGGAAAGACTGTAGCTCTCTGTTCTTCACTGGCTCTGGGGACTCCAGAGCTTTCCCTCTGCTCAGTGCAGTCGTTTGAACCACAGGTCCTGGGTCCCCAGTTGGTGGCATTGATTGGGGAGACTTTGACCTGTTGAAGTGTATCATTGGAGGCGGGCTTTGGGAGTTGTACTCTTTAGAATTAGCTCTTCTTTGTGTTCAGGGTGTGAGCCCTCAGCCTCTGCTCCAGCCACGCTGCTTGCTGTCTCCACTCTGCCATCACAGACTCCAGCTCTCTGCGACCATAAGCCCCAATAAACTCACTCTTCAGTAAGTTGCCTTGGTCATGGTGTTTTCTCACTGCAGTAGACGTTAGTGGGGATTGGTGCCAGACTCTCCCTCCACTAAATGAGTGCCGATGGAGAAAAGAAAAGGACCCTAAACAGTTCTCCATAGCTTTCTAAGGATGTGTGCTCACAGCAATTCGGTGTTCTGGAATAGCAGGGCAGGCGAAGCTCATCCCCAGGACTTTGGGGAGCATTGTACGTGTTCTACAAAGATCATTTCCCTCCTGGAAGGCTGGGTGGACAAAGAGGGTGTGGGAGCCCACAGAGGCTTCCTAGTGAGACCTTACTCAGGGTCAGAGAATCTGGGCTTGCTTTACCCAGCAGGGCTGCATAATGGGATGATTTGACCAGAGGTGTGGTTACCAGGTGTTGGAAGGGTTTACACTTATCGGTACTTTGTGCTTTGATCTGTGTGTGTGTGTGTGTGTGTGTGTGTGTGTGTGTGTGTGTGTGTGTGTGTCTTTTGCCTCTCTCCTTGGCATATTTTAAAAAGCCCTTTTGAATAAACCTCTGGGTGACAGGGCCCTCCCAAAGCTATCCTGTGTCTCTGTCTTTCTTATCATTTCTTTCAATCTTTCTACCTAATATTTCCTCATTCCTTTCTCCTCCACCCAAGAACCCTTTGACAGGTCGGAGCTGGACTCTGGAAGACTCCCACAAGAGGGTAAGAATGTTGGGTGAGGATGGGGAAGAGTAGGGTTCATTAATTCCATGGGGACATCTGAGTTCCCCGCAAAGTCCAGGATAGGAAATGAAGTGTGTTATGGAATAATTTTTTTTTTTTTTTTTTTTTTTTTTTTTTTTTTTTTTTGGTTTTTTGAGACAGGGTTTCTCTGTGTAGCTTTGCACCTGTCCTGGAACTCACTTGGTAGCCCAGGCTGTTCTCGAACTCACAGAGATCTGCCTGCCGCTGTCTCCTGAGTGCTGGGATTAAAGGCGTGCGCCACCACCGCCTGGCAGAATAATCTTTTTGTACACTGTGAAGATGTGCCTTTGCCAAGACGCCTTCTGATTGGTTTAATATAGAGCTGGCTGGCCAATGGCTAGGCAGGATTTTCAGGGCAGAGAGGATGCTGGGAAGAGGGATGGTGGGGATGGCAGTCACCAGCCAGATGCAGAGGAAGCAGGACATGCAGAAAATAAGGTAACAAGCCATGAGCCACATGGTTGAACTTTGATAAGAAATATGGGTTAATTTAAGTTGTAAGAGCTAGTTGGTGACAAGTCTAAGCTACTGGCCGAGCATTTATAGTTAATGTTAAGTCTCTATGTAGTTATTTGGTAGCTGGCTGGTGGGACAGAAAATCCTGCCTACAAATGGCACCCAAAGTCAGGCCACAAATATCCACATAAAACCTGAGAAAGCTTAAGAAAATGTTCCAAACACACAAACATGGAGACAGATGTGGATTCCTAGTCTCACCGTCTCATGCCAGGCACAGTACAGAGACACATCTCCTGGCAGCTGCCTGCAGGGTGGAGCCAGCTACCAGCCATCATGTAAGAGCCATGCACTAAGCTGAGCCACGTCGGCAGCTGACACAGCAGCTTAAGACTCATCTCATGTAATCAGAGAACACTGTAGATGCTCAGCAAAGACAGATCCAGATGAAAGGAACCTCTAAACAGGTTACAGTGTGCTTTAAAAATGTACAAAGACTTGGGGGAGAAAGGAGGAAGAATATAGACAACCAGAGAAAAACAGTTTAAAAATAATAAAGGAGTTTTTTAAAAAAAGAGTAAACTAATATAAAAGAAAAAAGCCACGTAAAGATGGGAAACACATGGGAAGTCTGGATCCTGTATGTTATTATGTTGTCTTTAAAATTTTTGATTGCTGATGAATAAGTGATAATTGCTGAGAGTCATTGGATTATAAAAACTGATAATACAACTTAAATATTTTTAAAATGCCTTCACTTCAAAATGTAAGTCAAAAAATGCAGTATGTTGGAGGAGGAGTTTTACTTTTATTTCCACAGGAGAAGAAAAGCTTTGGATACATTAAATCGATAAAAATTGGATTTGAACAGGAGAAATCTCTTGATTAGAAGAGGCGGCAGTTCATCAGATAGAGTGTCTATTCCATCTAAACTAACGTGTAACAAATGGCTTTCATTTGATGGGACATAACCTACCAAAAAGGAAAGTTCCCAAAGTTAGGGCAGGGCAGGATTTTGTTTTTGTCTTTCCAGGAAAATAAAAGCATCTAATTAAGGCATCAGAAGACCACTGGACAAATGAGACAGCTGAAAAAAAACAGGACGGATGATCCAGAGAAAATGTCCCAAGGGAAAGAGTAAACTGCCCTAATGGTACAGCACACTTCCAACAGGACAACATTTTATAAACGTTCCCAAATGTTTGTTTCTACTGTTCTCTACAGACATATAAGGCAAACGATCTTTCTGTAGTCCCAGTTCAATTAAAAATTAAAGCTGGCTTTGGAGTTGGAGTGCAGCTCTTCCCTTCTCTAAACCTAAGCATGCTTGTTAAAGGAAAATGCAAAATCTCTGTCTCATGGCAGAAGAGTCACCTGGTATGGGACAGAAGAAAAACCAAAATTAAGGGACTATTTTATTGCCACTAATTTTTAATCCTTTGGCTTTATTTTGATTCTTTAAAACTTCTTAAGGATAAATATTATTTCAAAATTTAGAAGATATATATATATATATATATATATATATATATATTCCTATCATGATATTAATGGTCATATAGAGTACTAACTAATTCTAGAAAAATGCTTCATCTAGCTTCCTGTACATGATTTCAGATTTGAGTCTCTATCAGGTAACTAGGAATTAAGCTTATGTACTCTGAGTGCACTTAACAAATTATGGTCTTTTAACCTCTGTGAGATCTGCTGCATATGACATTTAAAATGTTTAAGTTTTCTGTAGTGAACTATGACCCTTCCTAACAGCAAAATGTGAAGTCTCCAAAAGGATGATGGAGCCCCACTATGATGATTCCACCTGGATTGTGGTAATTCCACTAAGCTGACAAACACCACCCAAAGATAGGCTTTGGACTACTGAGAGCAATTTCAAGGTGGCTGGCTGAGTTGGTCCAGCCTCAAGCCCTACTCCAACCCGGACTTCAGATAAGCTCTGCACTTTCCCATTACACAGAGACTGTCAACAAATGTTACAGTCAGCTCTCCCAGGACTTGACCATTATCTCAGTTTTCTCAGGGCCCCCCAAAGATGCCAGCACCCCCAGACAGCAGGAAGCAGTCTAGAGAAAACAACACCCACATTTCCAAAAGATGGGCTATGGATGTTTGTCATCATTTGGGGGGCAGGGGTTGCTTACAAGTTGTTATTGGTCATGATCAGAAAAAAAAGCTAAGCAAAGGAGTTAGATTCAAAGATCTCTTTCTGAAGGAAAAAGGAGGATATAATAGAGAAATGATGAGATAAAAGGGTAGGGGATTATTGAATCTACTTTAATAAAAAAAAACAACTCCTGGTAGCACCAATTTACTTCAGATAAGATGATGGCCATCAAAGAAACTCCATATGGAGTTTGCTTTCTTAGTGGCAAGAGCTAGCCACTGAGCAAAGAAATTGCCCTTGCCTCAACTGATGACAATATACTGTCCAAACTGAACCCACAGGATGCAAAAATAGTGACTGTCAAACTTTGCCAAGACAAGGTAAGACAGTCTTTCAAAATTCCCTGCTTCATAAAAATGCCTGTCAGATATATGAGGCCTGTAGCCCTAAGATAGATGCCCCAATGTTACAGAGGAACTCTGGGTGACTGTCCAGGCAGCCTGATGTCCCTGTCACTAGGCAACATTACACCTTTCTGGGATCTTTGATAGAATTAAAGACTAATTAATTAGACAAACTTTCCCTTAGTTATGAGGTAAATTAGGTACAGAACTTTAGATTCACAAAGATAAGATAGATAATAGAATATTTTCTCTAAATTTCCCAAATACAAATGGACTGGATATTATAACCATAATTTTTACTTGATAACTGTTTTTGTTGTATATAATTTTACTATGTTAAAGTTAAAACCTTCCTTTTTAATTAGACAAAAAGAGGGAAATGTTATGGAATAATCTTTTTATATACTGTGAAGCTGTGTCTTTGCCAAGGCACCTTCTGATTGGTTTAATAAAAGAGCTGACTGGCTGTAGCTAGAGTTTTCCTGCCTGGCCCACAGTCAGGACAAATCTTTGTCACCTGCCAGTCCCACAGCTGCTCAGACCCAACTAAGTAAACACAGCTGCTCAGACCCAACTAAGTAAACACAGAGACTTATATTGCTTACAAACTGTATGGCCATGGCAGGCTTCTTGCTAACTGTTCTTATATCTTAAATTAACCCATTTCTATAAATCTATACCTTGCCATGTGGCTCGTGGCTTACTGGCATCTTCACATGTGGCTTGTCATGGTGGCAGCTGGCAGTGTCTCTTTCTGCCTTCCTGTTCTTTCTTTTCTCCTCTCTGTTAGTCCCACCTATACTTCTTGCCTAGCCATTGGCCAATCAGTGTTTTATTTATTGACCAATCAGAGCAACACATTTGCCATACAGACCATCCCACAGCAACTGGCCAATGGCTAGGCAGGATTTTTAGGGCTGAGAGGATGCTGGGAAGAGGAATGGTGGAGATAATGGTCACCAGCCAGATGCAGAGGAAGCAGGACATGTAGAAAATAAGGTAACAAGCCATAAGCCATGTGGTAGAACTTAGATAAGAAATATGGGTTAATTTACATTGTAAGAGGTAGTTGGTAACAAGCCTAAGCTAATGGCTGAACATTTATAATTAATATTATGTCTCTGTGTAGTTATTTGGTAGCTGGCTTGTTGGACAGAGCTGACTGGCAGGACAGAAAACTCTGCCTACAGAAGTGTACCACCTCCTCAGATTTCTATGCTGAACTTTTAAGCCTGAAGGTGATTTTATCAGGAAGTGGGACCTATGAGAAGTGATCAGCTTGTAAGAGTGGATCCCTCTGGAATGGACCTGATGGAGAAGGATTCCTGAAGTCTCTCCTGCCCTCTGTCTATAGCATGAGGTTACAGGAAGACCTCAGAACCCACTTAACACTATTGATCTTAGAGATTCCAGAACATGACAATATACATTTAATTGTTCATAGACTGATGGGTGCAACATACTTAGTCACAACAGTTGGGATCGGTCAAGCCTATCTCAACATCTATAGCGTGTCAAAATGTTACAGTGGGGACAGACCCCTCTGGACTCTGATAAGATGGAAGAATGAACACCATAGGCCAAATTCTCAGAGTTTCTTCAGCTCTTACCCTAGACACATTTGACAATGTCTAGGGCATTTTTCTGTGTCACAGAGAGGCCAAAGATGCCGCTGAACACCCCACAACACACAGGACAGCTCCTGCCTCCCCCAGTAGAGAGCTACCTGGGTTAAAATGCCATCTGCTGTGAGGCTGAGACTTGTGTCTCAGGAAAGCCTTTCTGATTCTCCCACAAACAGTTGCAAAACCTCACTGGTGTTGCTCATAGGAATAGCTAGGTGGTGACGTTGGCAAAGGATGACCAGTGAACGGGTCAGTATTCCTGGAAGTTTGGCAAAGGCAGTGGGTTGAGTCCTGGAGGCAAAGACTCACCTCCCACAACCATGCTATGAGGCATGCAGATGTTGCAGGCCGTGAGTCTCCAGTCTCATTAATCAATAATTGGGTCCCCAGTTTTTCCTGCTGTAAAAGGGGGAAATAGCCTTGCTAGCCCCCAATATGCCTCAAGGAAGAAATGGCATGATTCCACTTGCAGTGTTCAGCACTGGAAACCATTGCATCCGCCAGACTCCTAAGCAGAAAGCAGGCAGGCAAGGAGTGGGTGCAGACTGTGAGGGCAGGAGACAAAGCTGATTCAGGCATGAGGGATGAGATGCATTCCTCCCTTTGCTGGTCAGTGAACTTAATCATGTCCCTCAAGGAGCAGAGGGCCACAGTCATGTTGTCACTCAGGCTGTCATGAGAAGCATCTGCTTTGGGGGCAGGGAGTATCAGCCCAGGGGTAAGAAGGGACCATTGATAGCCCTTTATAAACTCCTCAGAGTTTCTCTTCTTCCAAGGAAACTGAAGTTTCAGGAGCTGCTCTGTCATTGGACTCATGTTCAGTGAGCCACTAAGATCCACTTGACAATGTTTTGATACTATTTGAATGTGTCCCCCAAAGGCTGGTAACTGGGCTCTCCTTGTGACAGTGTTGAGGCAGAAAAAGGCTTTGGGGAGTGGGTCCTATCTATGACAGATGATGGAATCATAGGACGGCATATCTTCAGAAGGGATGAATGTGGTCCTCACTTATTGCCATCCAGGGGACCAGCCTCTAGACAGCCCAGGGCTTGAAAGGAATCCACAGTGTCAGCATAAACTAAGACTTTTCTGTCCGAGGGGTTTAGGGAAAAAGACATTCACAGGCTCTCTTGATGATTTCCTTCTTTATTCTCCCCTGTTCTTCTCTCCATCTACAGCTTATACACCCCAATACAATCTTTCAGGCAGTACACAAATCACAATGTGGTTACATTCCATTTTCCAAGTGAATGAGTATAGGTAGAAACATGTTTTTCACCTCCGTTACATGATTAAAAATAGACTCATCCCAGTCATCCACATACAATACATCTAAGCAACTTGTCATAGATTAATAGAACACGAGCAAGCAAGGAACGTTTTTTCCCTCAGCTAACTCTTTTATTGCAGGCTGAAAATTGTGGCTACAAAGAAAGAATCAATCACTTTACTATCTATCTTGAAAGGTAGTCTTATAAGGAATTTTAAAGAAGTCACAAACCTAAACTCTTATACATAAAAAACAGTCCGTCAGCTGAACTTTGAATCCCCATGGTATATACACATATATCAATAGTTTCTTATATCAGAAAATTGAGGTTAAAAAAAATGGGTGCAAGGAATCAATAATCACCTTTCATTATCAACCAGACCTACTAAGGAAAGTACATCAGCTAGCACTAATTGGGCTGTTTTGCATTTTTGACCCTAGCCTAATGAATCAGACAGCTCAGCTATAGTCCTTGTGAACTTTGAATTGTTTTCCAGGGTTATTCATCTTAAAACTATTATCAAAGCATCTGGCCAACGTGAAGTTATTTTGAAGCTTTGTTTCAGCTAATGGTGCGCACCAAAACCTGTGACTACTTCTTTCAAAGCATTAACAGCATTAGAGCCAGCCAGGCTGCTGGGAACTCAATTATTTTCTTTAACCATAACCTGAACTGTGATCTAAAGCAGCTCCTTAGGTGAAGCTTATAGGCCTTAGCTGTAAAATTCACAGGCTTTACTGTGTAACATTTCCTTGTATTTATTTTTATTCATCAAAACCATATATATATATATATATATATATATATATATATATATATATATATATATATATATATACACATAGATATATATGCTATCATTATTATCAATTAGACAGTACAATTTAATGAGGAATCATCTTCATAATCCACAGTTAAAAATGCCCAGTAGACAGGAAAGGCGCAAAGCTACACAGGGAAACCCTGTCTCGAAAAAAAACCAAAAAAAAAAAAAAAAAAAAAAATGCCCAGTAGAATAGGATGTTTCCATGAGGTAAACACACTACATTACAGGCAATGGGGATCTCCCCACACCCAATCACACCATTCCAGATACCACAGGAAGACAGCAGTAGCAAACATGTACAAGCACAGCAGAAGAAAAGGACTGGGGTCTGTGGTCTCATGGCCTTGACACCTTGAACTTCAGTTGCCACCTGCTGCTCCTCTGACAGGGCCACTGGAACTCACTGAACCCCAGTTAGTTCCCATGAGAGCTAATAGTTATAAAGTGTGCAAGCCTGACCTAAGTCTCTCTGCTTCTTGCCTTGCTACATGGTCTCTGCACACGTTCCCACCATCATACCATCTACTATTTGGTCCTCACTAGAACCTGAACAGTGCAGACTTTGGCCATTTAGCCTTCAAAACTGTGAGCCAAACTGTGGGGAGCTGAAGAAGCCCTGAAATAATGTGTAAGGGTTTGGTTCCCAGCACTCACATAACAGCTTACAACCATCTGTAACTCTAGTTTCACAGGATCTGATGCCCTCTTCTGGCCTCTGTGTGTGGGGAGCTGAGAAACCTTGAGTGAACGTGTGAGGTGTGGATGGAGTCCTGAGTGAATGTGTGAGGAGTGGATGGAGTCCTGAGTGAACATGTGAGGAGTGGATGGAGTCCTGGGTGAACGTGTGAGGAGCGGATGGAGTCCTGGGTGAACGTGTGAGGAGCGGATGGAGTCCTGGGTGAACGTGTGAGGAGCGGATGGAGTCCTGAGTGAACGTGTGAGGAGCGGATGGAGTCCTGAGTGAACGTGTGAGGAGCGGATGGAGTCCTGAGTGAACGTGTGAGGAGCGGATGGAGTCCTGAGTGAACGTGTGAGGAGCGGATGGAGTCCTGAGTGAACGTGTGAGGAGTGGATGGAGTCCTGAGTGAACGTGTGAGGTGTGGATGGAGTCCTGAGTGAATGTGTGAGGAGTGGATGGAGGAGTCCTGGGTGAACGTGTGAGGAATGGATAGAGTCCTGGGTGAACGTGTGAGGAGTGGATGGAGTCCTGAGTGAATGTGTGAGGAGTGGATGGAGTCCTGAGTGAACGTGTGAGGAGCGGATGGAGTCCTGAGTGAACGTGTGAGGAGCGGATAGAGTCCTGGGTGAACGTGTGAGGAGCGGATAGAGTCCTGGGTGAACGTGTGAGGAGCGGATGGAGTCCTGAGTGAACGTGTGAGGAGTGGATGGAGTCCTGAGTGAATGTGTGAGGAGCGGATGGAGTCCTGAGTGAATGTGTGAGGAGTGGATGGAGTCCTGAGTGAATATGTAAGGAGTGGATGGAGTCTTGAGGGAATGTGTGAGGAGTGGATGGAGTCCTGAGTGAACATGTGAGGTGTGGATGGAGTCCTGAGTGAATGTGTGAAGAGTGGATGGAGTCCTGAGTGATGTGTGAGGAGTAGATGGAGTCCTGACTGATATGTATTATTGACAAGATGAATACCTCAGACCCGTGGGAATGGCAAAGCCTACCTCTGGTCTCTGAACAGATTTTGGCAGCTTATGTAAAACTAACAACCACAGCTTCTTCCTCCCAGACTACCACAACCTGAGACTCAGCTACAGAGACCGCCTGTGGAGAGCGGCTCACCCCTCCCACTGTTCTGTACATAATATATGTGCAGAGGTTATTGGCGGTCATTGGTGCTGCTCCAGCAGAGCAAATGCAGACTACCTGATCCCTGCTTTTCTGTACGTGTGTCTGTCCTTTCCTCAGTCCCCTGTTGCCCCAGTCAGGTTTCTAGGGCCAAGCTTGTGCTGGACATGGCACCAAACGAACCTCTTTTATTTATAAGGTGTTCAGCATCATGCATTTTATTATAGAAACAGAAGTGAACCAAGGGAGTGCTTTAAAGAAAGTCAAGACACAGCTCACCCTGACTGTGAGTGTGGGAGTCGTAGTAGAGAAGACCATCACACTTTCCCTGACTGATGGGGGCTGAATGTAAAAGGTGCAATGGATTTATAGGCCTCACTTTCATAACCAATGGGAAAACTTAGTGTTCAGTCCAATGCCAGACGAGATCCAGCATCTATAAACACGTGTTTCAGGCATTGTATTATGGAAACACCCCAGAGAAGATACTGGAAATTTTCACACACTGGAGATTTCACACAGTGAGATACTTATATATCAAGCTCCCCCCCCCCCAACTCTTTCTTTCTTTCACTCCCTCTTTCCCTCCCTCCCTTCCTTCCTTCTCCTTTTTAAACATTGCACATTTTTGTTTGCATGTATGCCATGCTGCTGTGGGATGGTCTGTATGTCAAATCTGTTGCTCTGATTGGTCAATAAGTAAAACACTGGCTAGGCAGGAAGTATAGGTGGGACTAACAGAGAGGAGAAATAAAAGAACAGGAAGGCAGAAGGAGTCACTGCCAGCCGCCGCCATGACAAGCACCATGTGAAGACACCGGTAAGCCACAAGCCACGTGACAAGGAAATGGAAATTATGGAAATGGGTTAATTTAAGCTGTAAGAACAGTTAGCAAGAAGCCTGCCGCGGCCATACAGTTTGTAAGCAATATAAGTCTCTGTGTTTTCTTGGTTGTGTCTGAGCGGCTGTGGGACTGGCGGGTGACAAAGATTTGTCCTGACTGTGGGCCAGGCAGGAAAACTCTAGCTACACCATGCCACAGCATGCATGTGGAGGTCAGAAGATAACTTTAGTTTATAACGTACATTATATTGGTGAATTGCTGTGTGCTGTTTGAGCTCACCGACAAGCTGGCTCTGGAAGTGGCAGACCCAGGTGTCTGTCAAAGTGTCCTCCAGCACCCCTTGTCTGGGGATGTGCTGTCACCTAACTGTGACAGGGAGGGGAGAGAACAGCAGAACAGTCTAGAAACAACAACAGCCTGACTTGCGGACAGCTGGCAGGAAGCCCTTTACATCAGGTGCCACTAGTGTTGGTCCCATGAGATAAAAATGCCTGCAATGGGAGAGAGAAGTTGAGAGTTCAGCCTGGACAGAAAGCACTATGGGGAACTCTAGCTGACTGCCTCAACTTTCCCAGCTGCTGGGCATTGTGGGTGCCCATTCTGAAGTTCTGTCTACCTGCTGACATTTGTTCTTTTGCTTGGGAACCAACCCTGAGAAGGACACTCTGTCCCACCCTGGCATCTGAGTGAGGACTCCAGTCGTCTGTCTTCAAAGAGGCCCCAGTTGATTTCTGCTGGATGTTTTAAGCACCTCATCTGATGATGTTTCAATATCTATCTGTCTGTGTGTCTGTCTCTCCAACTACAGAGCCCTGGTTGGCCTGGAACTTCCATGTAGCTGCATAGACAATGCTGGTCTTGAACTTCACAAAGATCCACCTGCCTCTGTCTCTGAAGAGCTGTGATTAAAGGCATGCGTCAACACAGGAAGCTAAGATCTCTTAAATTCTTCCTGTCCATAAAGCCATCTCTGGAAGCAGAGGATTAAAAAAAAAAAAGGAGGAAGTATGTTTCTAGAAGCTTGTAGAAAATATGAGCCTGCTGAGTCAGTACCCATGTCTCCAGAATCAAGCCCCCATGACAGGGCAAAACCTGCAGGCCTTGAGACTGAGGGTGGCCAAGTTCCAGGCCTGTCTTGGTTATTGTTCTATTGCTATGATAAGACACCATGATCAACCCCACTTAGAAAGCATTTCACTGGGGGGCTTGCTTACAGTTTCAGAGGGTTGATCCATGATCATCGCGGTGGGGGCTGTGGCAGCAGGCAGGTAGGCATGGTGCTGGTGCAATAGTCGAGAGTTCACATCTCATCCACCAGTTGCAGGCAGAGAGAGGGTCTGGTGTGGGCTTTTGTTTGTTTGGCTTTTTTGTTTGTTTATTTGTTTGAGACAAGGTTTCTCTGTGTAGCCCTGGCTGTCCTGGAACTGTCCTCGTAGACCAGGCTGGACTCAGAGATCCACCTGCTTCTGCCTCCTGAGTGCTGGGACTAAAGGCGTGCGCCGCTGACACCTGGCTGCTGTCGATATTTCTTGTCTTACTACATTGTGATTAGTTAAAATACAAAGAATTATTTCAGTTTTCCTGTATTTGATGAGACTTGCTTTGTGTCCTATTACATGATCTATTTGGAGAAGCTCCATGAGCTGCTGAGAAAATGCGTATTCTGTAGTGTTTGGATAGAACCTTCTCTAGATGTCTGTTAGGTCCATTCTGTTCTTCTTAATTACTTAATTAATTTTTTTGGTCAGGATGACCTGTCAACTGATGAAAGTTGGGTATTGAAATAGGTCGCCCATTACTGTTATGCTAGGGTTAATCTGTGGCTCCACATATGGTAGTATTTGTGCAGGTGGGTGCACTTATGTTTGGGTTGTGATATATGTTTAGAATCATCGTGTCCCCTTGATGGATTGTTCCCATAATCAGCATGAAGTAGCCACTTTTGTCTTTTCTCACTAGCTCAGGTTGGAAGTGTATTTTGTCGTGTATACGAACAGTGGTAAGGGCTTGTTTCCTAAGTTCATTTTCTTGGAATATCTTTTTCCATCCTTCCACCCTAAGGTAGTGTCTGCCTGTCATGGTGAGGGGGAGTTCTTGGAAGCAGAATGTAGATGGTTCCCACTTTTTGATCTAGTCTACTAGTCTGTGCCTTTTAATTGGATAATAGAGACCATTAATATTCAGAGATATTATTGAAATGTGTGTTAATACATGTGTGTGTGTGTGTGTGTGTGTGTGTGTGTGTGTGTGTGTGTGTGTGTGTGATTCTCCTCTTGCTTAACTACTATTATAGCATGATGTGTTTCTTTCTGCAGTCTCTGGGTCAGTTGACTTTTCTTTTTAGTTCAAAAGATTCCTTCAAGTGTTTTCTGCAAAGCTGACTTAGTCATACATTTTTTTAATGTTTATCATGAGGAGGTTTTATTTTCCTTCAATTATTTAGTTTTGCTGGGTATAATAGTGTGGGATGGTAGTTGTTACTTTTCACATCTGCCCAGGCTCTTCAGGCTTTTCAGTGGAAGAATCTGTTATTCTGATGGGCTGGCCTTTAGATGTGACTTGATGTTTCTCTCTTGCTGTTTTCAATATACATTTTTTGTTCAATTATAATATAATGAAGGAAGTTTTATATAACTCGCTTTCTTTTGGGTCACCAACCAGCTCCCAAATCATGACACAGAGACTTCTTATTAGTTACAAATGCTCAGCCTTAGCTTAGGCTTGTCCTATTAGCTCTTAGAACTTAATTTAACCTGTTTCTCTTCATCTGTGTTTTGCCTTTCTTTCATTCTGTATGTCCTACTCCATGTCTGTCTGGCTGGCCTGACAGTGTAGTTGGAAGTTTTCCTGTGTCCTGGGTAGCCAGTGGTCTGGACAAATCTCTCCCACTTGTGTCCCCCAAGTAAGCACACAGAGGCTTATATTAATTATAACTGTATGGCCATTAACTCAGGCTTATTACTGACTAGCTCTTACACTTAAATTAACCCATAATTCTTATCTATGTTTAGCCATGTGGCTTGGTACCTTTTCTCAGTTCTGCCTTGTCATCTTGCTTCCTCTGTGTCTGGCTGGCGACTCCTGACTTAGCCTTCCTCTTCCCAGAATTCTCCTTGTCTGCTTATCCCGCCTATACTTCCTGCCTGGCTACTGGCCAATCAGCATTTTATTTACCAACCAATCAGAGCAGCACACATTCACAGACTACAGAACGACATTCCACAGCATGTCTGGCTGGCCCCAGGTATCTCCCTCTCTGTCTCCCTTCATTCTTTTCTCTCTCTTTCTCTGCCCACCAGCCCTGCCCATCCCTCTACTGCCTAGTTCAGCCTTTTAATAGACCAATCAGGTGCCTCAGGCAGGCAAAGCAATGCATCTTTACATCATTAAACAAATGCAGCATAAACAAATGTAACATACCTTTACATAGTTAAAGTAATATTCCACAACAGTTTTGGTTTTGTTTGTTTATTTGCTTGCTTGTTTTTTTTTTTTTTTTTTTTTTTTTTGCTTTTTGCTTTTTTGGTCTTATCTGCTCAGTGTCCTGTAACTGAATTGGTATCTCTTTTCCTAACTTCTGGAAATTTTGTTGTGATTATTTTGAAAAAAATTTTATGCCTTTGGAATGCAATTCTTCTTCTATGCCTATACAACACAGATCAGGTATTTCCAAAGCATTGCATCTACCTTGGAATCCACACTAGTACCTTCTTACTATTTTATCTTTATCCTTGCTGGAATGTTCCAGTTCAAGCACCTTGTCTCCAAGCTCAGATATTCTGTCTTCTCCTTCCTCCATTCTGTTTGTGAGTTTCCATAGAGCTTTCTACTTGACTTACCATGGTTTTCATTCCCAGTGTCTCTAGTTGCTTTTTCTTCACATCTCTCTGCTCTTCCACGTCTTGCATCATCTACCTCATTTCACCCAGCTGTTTGTGTTGCCCATCGTGAGCTTATTTCCCCTTTGAACATCATTGTAATCACTTCTTGGTTCTCTCTGGTCCACCTAATTCACTCCCACTAGACGCCATTACTGAAGGATTAGTAACTTTTGGAGGAGTTATGTTGCATTTCATGTTTCCAATGTATTAGATTTTATGCATCTGGGGTATTCATTTACTTTTGATCTTATTATTATTTCTTGGCCAGATATATTTCTTCAGTTGAAACATTTGCAATGTTCAAGTGAAACTTCGACATAGTAGAAATGAAGTATATAGTGCAGAAAAAAGACTTCTTCAGTCCAGGAGCTCAGCATGCCTGGTGCAGACTTTACATTATTCCCTGAGTAGAATGCTAACTACAGGGAAAATCATGGCTGCTGGATAGTATCACAATGTAAATGTCATACCAGCCAGTTAACAGCAGTGCTCTCTTTGACTGGAAAGGCTGTTGGAGGATAAACAGCCACGCACAAAATGATGCATACTTACATTTCAATTAATAAGCCGGTGCATGGGAGGGAAGTAGCCAGGTAAGGATAAGAACAAGTATTAAACTGACTCTGAAAAGAAAAAAACAAAACAAAACCAAGGTGAGCAACATGTCAGGGAGGTTACAATTAGGATATAGTTAGAGTCCACAGATTTTAGAAAAAGGAGGGGGTGTGAATGATAGAAGGTGAAAAAGATGTAGGAACAAGAGGGGAAGCAGATGATATAGGCAAAAGGTATATTTTAAAATGTCTTATGGGGCTGGAGAGAGAGCCCAGTGGTTAAAAGCACTTGCTGCTCTCCTAGGGGACCCAAGTTGGGCTGTGATCACATCAGGTGATCACAGCTGTCTATAACTAGCTCCAAGAGAGTCTGACACCTCCTGGCCTCTGGACACCTGTAATCATGTGACATACCCACCACACACAGACAGACACACAAGTTAAGTAAATATTCAAGTTTTGTTTTTACTTATGTTTATATGTGTGTGTGTGTGTGTGTGTGTGTGTGTGTGTGTGTGCAAGAGTTCATGCGCACTGCGTGCATGCAGGTGCCTGTGGAGACCAGATGGTGGTGTCAAGTTACCTGGAACTGGAGTACGGGTGTTACGAGCCTCCATGTGGGTGCTGGGAACCAAACCCGGGTCCTCTGCAAGAGCAGCCAGTGCTCTTTAACTGCTGAGCCATCTCTCCAGCCACCGCCATCCCCCACCAAAGCTTTATGGTAGACTCAGCAGAGAAACATACAGAACAATCCTAAAGTCCAACTGAGCAATGTATAAAAGCAAAACTACCACAAAACACTTATGCAAAAGTAAGATTAAACAGTACTCACGAGTAAGTTCCAGGGACAGTTGTGAGGGCTTGAAGGGTGACAGTCTCAGATGCCCCTGGCTCTAGCAGGCTCCACAGGACACTTCATGGAGAAGGGATGGAAAGGATGAGTGGAAACCACTTATCCCTTCAGCCTCCGTGTCCTGTGCCATCCTGCATGTGGTGTAGGGGAAGTTGTAAGTGATTTCTTTGTAGTTCTCTTACGTCTTTGCATTCCACTGTGATCTCTTCTGCTCTGGAGGGTCCAGCTCGTGGGAGGAGAAGCACTTGGGGTTTCTACTGTTCTCTGGGCAGCTTGATTTGCCTGAACGGGGCCAGTGGGAGAGGGCTTGCAGGCTGGCAGGCTTGCAGGCTTGCAGGCTTGTAGTTGGAATCTGGTTCTCAACTCTCCTGCTTAGGTTTTGTTTTTGTTTTTGTTTTTAAACAGAGCTCTCCTTGGCTCAATAAGTTTCTTCACAGACAGTGTCTCTTGCAGGAAAGAGCTTACTGTGTGTTATCCTGACTGTTTTCATTCACTGAGTTCCGGGGAAGAGGCTTCTAATCCACCATCTTACCCGGAATTCTTCCTATTGACTTTAAAAAGGACTGCAGCACTCTGGAAACTGCCTCTCCCGCCGCCCCTCTTTCTCTCTCCCTCCTCCCTCCCTTTCCTTTTGTTTCTTTTTCTCTGTCTGTATATTCATGTATGTATGCATGCGTGTGCAGGAGCATTTACACGTGTGTTCAGACTAGTGGTTGACCTTGGGTATCTTCCTCAGTCTCTCTCCACCTTCTATTTTTAAAGGTCTCTCTCTGTAATTGTGTGTGTGTGTGCGCACGTGCGCGCACGCACATGTGGGTGTATGCATGCTCACGTGTGTAACTGCTTATGTATGTTTCCTGGCCTTGCTGTGGAGGTCAGAGGGCACTCTCAGGTGTCTGCCCTCACATTCCACCTTGTTTGAAACAGTGTCTCTTGTTCACGACTGGCTACAGCAGCCCAGGTGGCCTGGGAGTTTCTGGAAACTCTCCTGTCTCCCCCTCCCATAAGAATGCTGGGGTTACAAACAGGCCTGGCTTTTTACATGGATTCTAGGAATCTCAGCTCAGGTCCTCACGCTTGCACGGTAAACATTGCCCATCTAGGCATCTCCCCAGCCCCTCCACATTATTTTGTGACAGGATCTCTCCCTGAACTTGATGCTTACAGAATGGCTGGACTGGGGGACTAGGGACAAAGGGTTGTGAGGAGCTGGGAGATAAAAGAAGGCACATGGAGGCCCTGGCAAATACAACATTCTTCATTCCGGGTGAAAGCATGCACCCTTGATCCGAAGGACATTTAAAGAGAATCAAGACAAAGAGGTTTCTTGCCACAGCCGGTCACATAGTAAGTTACCCAAAAGTCATGTTTACTGCTTGCTCAGCACCGCGGGGCCCACACCCTTCCCCTCCCTTTGTTGTTCATTCAGTCGCCAGGGCTACAGGAGCTAATGTGGAATGAATTTAGTAGTGGGCCTTTTTGTTGTTGTTGTTTTTTGAGACAGGGTTTCTCTGTGTAGTTTTGGTTCCTGTCCTGGATCTTGCTCTGTAGACCAGGCTGGCCTCGAACTCACAGAGATTCACTTGGCTGGGCTTAAAGGCGTGCACCACTGACACCCAGCAGGTCTTTTATATTTTATGAAACCGTTTGAGGCACATTGATTTTCATTTTTATGTATTTATGTATTTATTTACTTAGTGTATGTGGTTTGTCCACCTGTGCATGACCATACAGAGGTCAGAGGTCAGCTGCTGATATCTCCCTTTATGGCTCTGCAGGCCTATTATTTGAGACAGGATCCCTCGCTGAAATGGCGCATACCAATTCCATAGACGCGGCTGGCCAGCGAAGCCCAGGGCCTGCCTGGCACCAAGCCCCGCTGCTCCCAGTCTGGGATTACAGATTCATGCCACCATGCCTGGAATTTTTTTGTGTGAATGATGAAGATCCAAACTAAGGTCCTCATGTTTACACAGCAGGAGTTTTCCCACTGACACTCCTCCCAAGCTCCACAGTGAGGTTTGTTTGTTTGTTTGTTTGTTTGGGGGGGTGATAGAATTTACCAATGAATTGATTGAGAATTTTCTTTGTTGAGAAACTAATTCTTTTTGTTTATTAAGACAGAGCTTTTCTGCGTAGCCCTGGGTGTCCTGGAACTCACACTGTAGACCAGGCTGGCCTCAAATTTGTAGAGAGCCGCCTGCCTCTGCCTCCTGAGTGCTGGGATTAAAGGTGTGTGCCTCCATTGCCTGGCAAGAAACTGATTCTTAATTACTGCTTCAATTTTATTATTTGTTATGGATCTAAGTTATTTGTATCTTCTTGATTTACTTTTGGTAAATCATAAATATCTAAGAACTTGTCGATTTCTTCCAGATTTTCACTGAGTTAGGGTCTCCGAGTCAGGGTCTCTCACTGAGCTCCCCAGGACGGGTGCTGGCAACTAAACTCCAGTTCCTTGCAAGAGCAGCAAGTGCTCTTAACTACTTCTCTCCAATCCCTACCTGCTACTTTTGAGTTTGGCTTCTCCTTATTTTTCCAAAATATATTTTTTTAAGATTTATTTATTATGTATACAGCATGTATGACTGCAGGCCAGAAGAGGGCGCCAGATCTCGTTACAGATGGTTGTGAGCCACCATGTGGTTGCTGGGAATTGAACTCAGGACCTCTGGAAGAGCAGTCAGTGCTCTTAACCTCTGAGCCATCTCTCCAGTCCTATTTTTCCAAAATATTGAGAAGCATCATTAGGTTATTTATTTGTGGATTTTTTTTTTAATGTTAAACACTCACAGGTATGAACTTTCCTCCAAAAGTCACATTAGTGCTATTCCAAAAGTTCAGGTAACTTATGTATTCATTTTCACTTATTTAAGAAATGTAAAATATGACTTATTTTTATTTTATGCATATGAGTGTTTCCATGAATATATGTATATGCATCATGTGTGTGCAGTGCCCATGGGGCTGAAGAGGTTGTTAGACCCCCTAGACCTAGAGTTACAGAGTTTTGTGAGCTGCCCTGTGGGTGCTGGGAACCTAGGTCCTATGCAAGAGAGACAATTTCTCTTAACCACCGAGCCATCTCTCCAGCCCCATGATCCAAGAACTCTTTATTTCCACCTTAATTTCTCCAACGACTTACTATTTATTCAAGAGTAAATCATCCAGCCCCTAAGTAATTATGCAGTTTCCAGTACTTCTCTTGTTACTGTTTGGTTCTACCATTGATCTGATGAGGTATCCAAAATTATTTCAATTCTTTTGTGTTTGCGAAGACTTACTCTGTGGCTTTTATTTTCTATTTTGAAGAAGGTTCCATAGTCTGTTAAGAAGAATGTGTTTCCATTTTTGTTGGATGAAATGCTTTGTAGATATCTATTTTGTCCATTTGATCTATGATGTAGTTCAACTCTGGTTTCTTTGTTGATTTAGTTTGGGTGACCTGTGTAAAGAAAAGAATGGAAAACCGAAATCACTCACTGTTTATTGGTTCAGGCCTGTCTAACATTTTATGTACATTGGTGTTTGTTATATGATATTGTGAGCCCCAAAGTTTAGTACATGTGTGTTTATAATTTTATGTTTTCTTAATTGTTCCCTTGATTACTACACAGTAATTTTCTTTATTTCTTCCGACTAATTTTCAAGTCAGATTTATTAGACATCAGGATACCTATGCCAGTCTGTTTCCTCTTGCTTTTGCTCAATAAATTGACTCCCACCCTTTGACTCTTGGTCTGTGGATGCCTTTGCTAGTGAAGTGTGTTTGTTGGAGACAACAGATCAGGCCTGCTCAAGCCTCAGCCTCCACCACAGGTTGGCATTTTTAAGAAGACAAGTGTTAATCCTATCGATTGATAATAAGACCACAGCCACAGTTTATAGCCAAGTGTGAAGAAAGCTTTAATTGAATACTGGCCAGGTGGATGGGTTTTGGCCAGGAACCACTCCAAACAGAAAGACTCCTGTGACTCATAGCATCCTGTGGTTTTCAGGAGTTCTTTTCTCAGGAGCAAAGATCAAATTATTTGTCTCGACGTGAATACATCTTAGAAAAAACTGTGCCCTAAGCATATGTCTGCAGCCCCAAGTAGTAAAAACAACAAAACCAAACACTGGAGTGGGCTTGCAATGTAGGAACTACAGCCTATGGGTTTGCCAAAGCTACTATTGCAGAGGGACCACAGAGTGAGTGATTTGAACAACAGAGACGTGCCTTGTCACAGTTCTGGAGGTTAGATGTCGGTAGCCAAAGCTCCAGTCAAAATGGTGTCTTCTAAGGCTCTTTCCTTTGCTCACCTAGTTGCTTCTCCCTGCTCTTCATGTGGTTTTCCCTTTGTGCATGTGCCTAAATCCTTCTTCTTTGTTTTTTTTTTAAAGCTCTTTTTACTTTAAGAGTGTTTGCCTACATGTATGTATGTGCACCATGTGTGTGCAGCGCCACTGGAGACCAGAAGAGGGAGTCAGATCCCTGGAACTGGAATCATAGATAGTTGTGAGCTGCTGCGTGGGTGCTGGGAACCGAACTCAAGTTCTCTGCGAGAGCAACAAGTGCTCTTAACTGCTTAGCATCTCTCCAGTCCCTGTTAGGTGTTTGTTTTGTTTTGTTTTTTTGAGACTGAATCTCATGTAGCCCAGGCTGTCCTCAAACTCCTGATCCTCTTACTTCCATTTCTCAAGTGTAAGATTATAGGTATGTATCACCACACTTGGCCTCTCTCTCTCTCTCTCTCTCTCTCTCTCTCTCTCTCTCTCCCTCTCCCTCTCTCTCTCTCTCTTTCTTTCTTTCTTTTATTTTTGAGACAGAAGCTTGCTATGTAGCACAGGCAGGCCTAAAATTCATAACCTCCCTGCCTCAGCCTCCTGAGTACTGGGATTCATGTTATCACTACACTCTGCTAAATTGCCTTACTTTACATGTATGGGTGTTTTACCTACATGTATGTCTACTTGCATGCCTGGTACCCATGGAGATCAAAAGATGGCATCAGATCCCCTAGAACTGGAGTTACAGGCAGTTGTGAGCCAGCATGTGGGTTCTGGGAACTGAACTCGGGTCCTCTGCAAGAGCAGCCTGTGCTTCAGCCATGAAGCCACCCATTCAGGCCCCGAATTTCCCCTTTTTTACCAGGATATTTGTTACAATGAATCGGGAGTACTTTAATGACCCATTGATTGAAGTTTTTCTTTTTGCTGCTTCAAGCATCCAAGATCAACCATAGTCCAAAAATATTAAATGGAAAAGTCCAGGAACAAGCAGTTCATGTGTTTTACATCGCATGCCATTCTGAAAAGCGTGGCGGTGGATTCTTCACCAGTCCACTCATCCCTTTGTCCATCAAACTGTGCTGTGAAGCCATCTGTTAGTCCCTTAGCATCCACCTCGGTTGTCAGACTAGCTCTCACAGCACCCTAGGGCTTGAGTTCGAGCGACATGTATTGAATAATGGCACCAAAATGAAAGACCCCAGCATACTAGCCTAGCCTAACGCCATTTCAAGTAAGGTCTGAAAAGCACGGGGTGTCTACGGCCGGCCACCTTGCCCCAGAAAAGGGTACTAAAGGTCAGAAAAACAACTTGGAGCCAGACAGCAGGCGTGTCAAGCTCAGGGAAAAACCACGAGCTGCCCTGAGTTTGAACCCGGCCTCATTTGAATCGTCCAATCAGAACCCTGTAAACCATGCTCCTCGTGCTCCTGCTGCCAGACCCTATAAAAACCCTCCACTCCAGCCCGTGGGTGCGCCAGTCTCTTGAGCCTCTTGAGGGACTGTGTTGCCCCGGGTACCCGTGTTCCTGAATAAAGCCTCTTGCTGTTTGCATCTGACTTGTGGTCTCGGTGTGATCTCTGGGCGAGGGTCTCTCCAGAGGGAAGACTGCCTTCGGGGGTCTTTCATTAGTACAAGAGAGGCGCAAAGGAGGCAAGAGTGTAAGCTTTGAGAGGGTAGATGAACTCAGGTACTGTGTCTGGAGGATCGGTCCGCAGGCGTTCTCCACTGAGGGAATTCAGATAGTCACGTGGGGCATCAGGCAGAAGACCAGAGAAGCTCACTACAGAATCACGTGGAGCGGAATCTGAAAGAGCAAGAGCAGACACCAGGCGAAGGGCTGTTTCTCTACACATTAAGCAGGCTTTGTGCCATTTCTGAAGTCTCTAGAGCAGGCCACTGTTTCTGATGGCCTTTTCCTGGCCATCTGAATTATTCTTTGGTTAATGACATATCCGAGTTCTTTATTAGAAAACTTCCTTAATGGGTGGAAATCTCACAAGGTTTCAGGTTGCTGGAGTTGGGTGTGGATAGTTCCTTCCTGATGACCTTCCAGGATCAGAGATAATCACCACAGCTCTACTCAGTCATCCAGGTCTTTGTTTTTTACAAGCTGTTGATTACGAAGGAGGTGTCTAGCCTACTGTTGTCTGTAACCAGACCTGACACAATGTTTCAATACTGCGGGAAGAAAACATCGTGTTCAGACTTGGTCTGCATTGTGGTTTCGGTCACCTACTTGGGGTCTTAGACCATGTCTCCTGAACATAAAAGTAGATTATTGTGATCTTTTGCTGTTGCTCTTGTTTTTTGAGACAGGGTCTCTCTATGCTGCCCTGCCTGACCTGGAACTTGCTTTGTAGACCAGACTGGCCTTGACCCCAGAGATCCACCTGTCTCTGCTTCCTGAGTGCTGGCTGCCTGTGCTACCATGCTCGGCCCGACTAGTGTGACTTTAAAGACTCCCAGCTCCAAATACAGACCCATTCTGAGGTACCGGGGCTTACGGCCTCACCTTTTGGATAAGGAGACACACTTCAGCCACTAGTGTTGGCCTTCCAGCTCCCTTAAAATTCATGCCCTTCTCATTTGGAAAGATATATTCTCCTCATACCAACTACTGGCAGAATCGATCCATTCTTAACTTTAAATGCAAAATCTCACTTAAGCCAAGCAAGAACGTGACTTGAGGTGTCTATCCAGGGGTAAAATTCCTCTTTAGCCATGAAGCTGCAGGAGGCAGATACCACGGTCGCCACCTCCTCCTGAGCAGGTCTGACACAAACGATCCTGTCCCCAAAGGAGAAACTGATAAGAAGAAAAGTGGTCACAGGCCCCAAATAAGTCCAAAATCCAATGAGGCAAATCCCATTACATTTTAAAGTTTGAGAATAATCCTCTTTGGTTCTGTCCTGTGAGCCCACAGGGTGGCCCTTCTGGCCTTCTAGAACTGAGAAAAGGATCGCCCCAACCCCGGGTCTCTTATGGCAACAAATCTTGTTTCAGTTCAACCACAGGAAGGGAAGGAGCCGCCTTTCAACACAAGGCCACAAAGGACGGTGAACTCAGACCCCAAGCGTCTCCAAACTCGACTCTACTTACTTGTAGAAATAGGATATTGAACTAGGAAATCTGCTCTTAGAAAAATGATGGTCTGTGTAAAAATATCAAGAAAACCTCTGACCTACAGGACATGATAACCTTCTAGGACTGAGTCTTCACAATAGAGACTTTGTCCCGACAGGAAATGACAGAGCCATAATCCTTAGGTCATCAGGCCAGGGACACACACCGTGGGGGCTCTGAGCATGTCCCACTCAGGTCCTGTTACCAACTCAACGGGGAACACACCCCAGAGGAGCAGGGTGGGGCTGAGTACGTGGTCTCGGTTTCCAGCAAAATACGGCCAAGGTCAAGTGTGCTTTCTGGGCCTGCCAGCATTGAACTATTCCTGGAGGCTGTATCTTTATTCTACTTTAAAAGAAACAGAAAAACAGAAGAAAACAACGGAAAGAAACCTGGTGTCTTGCGGAACCGAGCCTCGCTCCCGCCAGCCCTCACCAACACCCCTACCCCCCCACCCCCACCCCCCCACCCCCCACATCCCCCACCCCACCCCCCAATCTCCCGCTCTCAGCCGCACCCACAGAATGCTAGAATTGGTTTCCCTCAGAGTATCAAGTCTGGGGTCCGCAGATCTCAACTCCACTCTGTTCTCATTGTGCTGGGTGGCTTTGGAGAGTCATTTGACCTTTGTGAGTCTCGCTTTTTTCGTTCCCGAGATGAGCCAGCCTGCAGCTGTGTGGGAGAGCGGTTGTAAAAGCTGGAATCGAGCTTTGCGGGCCTTGAAAGTCTCTGACTTTCCAGGACTGCCTCTGAATTCTGAAGTCTCTCTCTTTTTAATCCCTCCTCCAATAGGAATCTTTAAAAGTTCTTATTAATAAAATCAAACCTGGGGCTGGTTATTGGGGTGAACACTGGAAGGTCAGAGAGACAGAACAAGCCACAGCTATCTCACCTCACCAGTTCCTTAGCTGATTCTGTTTCCTCAGACTGGAAGCCTCTGAGTCCTCATCCCAATGGCTCTCAGCTGAACTGCGCTGCTCAAAACCTAAAAGCTTAACCAGCCAAATGCTGCTAGTTTCTGGTCCTCAGGCCTTATATACCTTTCTGCTTTCTACCACCACTCCCTGGGATTAAATCCTCGCTTTCTGGGATTAAAGGCGTGAGTCACCATGCCTGGCCATTTCCAATGTGGCCTTGAACTCACAGATCCAGAGGGATTTCTACCCCTGGAATGCTAGGATTAAAGGTGTGAGTGCCACCATTTTCTAGCCTTTGTATCTAGTGGCTGTTCTGTCTCTGACCCCAGATAAGTTTATTAGGGTGCACAATATTTTGAGGAACACAATACTACCACACCCTCCCTCTCTCCTTCCCTCCCTCCCTACCTCTTCCTTCCTTCCTTCCTTCCTTCCTTCCTTCCTTCCTTCCTTCCTTCCTTCCTTCCTTCCTTCCTTCCTTCCTTCCATGTGAGGGAACATGTGCCACACACAGGGCCTGTGAGGAGGAAGTGAGAGGAAACCTCAAAGGAATCACTTTTCTCCTTCCACCATGTGGGTTCCAGGGATCGAACTCAGGTTGGCAGGGTTGGCAGCAAGCACCTTTTCTCACTGAGCCATCTCATGGACCCTGGGTTTTGAGATTTCCCCACTCGTCTTCATGGACTGGGCTTCCTGTACCCTTTCCAGCTCCACACAGCTTCTGGGCGTTCCCCAGCTCCGCTCGCTCGTCTCGGACTTCACCTGTCTAGGTTCTGACTCCTTACTCCTCGGCATTTTCTGCTCCAGTTCGGTTGTGTGAATCAATCTTTTTGTTTCTCTTCAGACCTGAGGTCTGAAGTAAGCAGAGTCAGTGGTTCGATTTGTGCTGTTTCTACAGTGAAGTGGGAGGGTTTCTGTGCTTCGTAACTGAACAAAGTGGGGGGAGTATTTACGGCTAAAAAACGAGGAAGAAGGAGGCAGAAGGAGGCAGAAGAGGGCGAGGGAGAGAGAGAGAGCAGAGCCGGGTTGCTGAAAGGCAACTTCCAGTTTGAGGAGTTTTGTTTTTTTTATTTGTTTGTTAATTTGATGTGTATTAGTGTTTTGCCTTCATGCATGTGTATGACATGTGTGCTTACTCCCCACAGAGGCTAGTTCCCTGTGAACTGGAGTTACAGACAGTTGTGAGCCACCCTGTGGGGGCTGGGAATTGAACCCGGGTCCTCTGGGGGACTGCCGAGTGCTCTTAACCACTGTGCCATCCTCCAGCCCAACTTTCTGGTGTTTACAGCAGTTCTTCCACTTTCCTTCCCTTTCTGTTATTTTGAACGAACGCTCTTATTTTGTTGCAAAAACATTCACAAGGGAAAGGCAGGCTTTTAAGTTCCGCCATTACCGTATAAAGTCTGAGGGGAAACTACAGGTCACCTCCGTTCCGGAGTGAGCACCGCAAACGCACGAAGAAGCCACCCGAACGGTTCGCTGCCCCCTGCAAAGACGCCAGGCCCAGCCTCAGCTGTCTGCACACTTCTACATCGGGTGGCCAGACTCGCTTTGGGGGAAGAAAATCAAATCCATGAGCCCTCCTTCAGCCTTAGTGCCTCTTCCCTCTTCTGCAAGAAAGTCAAAATCAAATCCCAACCCAGCCACCCGCTCCCCGAAGAGACGCACATCCAACGGCCGACATCCGACTGTCTGTGCGGCGGCGGGCTTCAAACAGACCGAAAACGCCCTTCGCCAGCACACGAGACTGTTCAAGAAAGCCGAGAAGCGGCCCAAAGGGAGATGTTTGCATGGGAATTTTAACTTCCCATCCCATTTGACTTTCGGTCTTTAAAATACAGGTCAAATCAATGAATTTAATGAAGGCCCGTTGACACAATGGCTTCGCCTTGCATTTTGACCCACATAAAGGGGAGGCAGTCCAGGTCACAAGGCTTTAGGCGAACTTAAGTGGTTGGTACACAAATGTGACGGAACGTTTAGAAACCCAGAGACTCGCGAGACCTATTGACAAGCAGTTAAAAGTATTTGAAGTAACTGCCTGAATGAACTTTGGTAAGGTAGCACTATTGTCTTCCATTGTTTCTCTCTCTTCATAAGAAAACTTCCCCCCAAAGAACAAGAGTCAATGAATGTGAAATGTAGTGTCAGTTTTACTGGGCTCTGGCCGCCTTTCAGTAATGTGACTTTTTTGTGGCGAGTTCATGCTATTTAAAAGTATTCTTCGCTCCGAGTGTCAACTCTGGCAAATGGTGGCTTCTCAGCCCACTACCCACCCAAATCTTTTCCAATTTCTTTCATGCCATGAATAGCACTTGGAGTTGAAAGAAGCGAAGATTAATTTTAGCATTTTTTTGCTGCTTCTGGACGCTTGGATTTTTCATGCAGGATGCCTGACTGCTCACTCCCAGCTTATGGAGGAGGGGTGGGGAGGAACCGAGGGGAAGGGCCGTCCAAGCACAATCCCTCCACTCCGCATACTGAGGGCACAGGCAGGCAGCTTCCTTCCAAGATCCTGCTAAATTGTCTTTCAATCTGGGAAAGACAGTAGACTCAAATAAAAACAAAGTGTCAAATCTTTAACAAGTGTGTGGGGACCAAGGAAGGGTAAGTGGAAAAGGGGTCTTCTCAACCCAGACCAACTGTGAACGGGTGGCCCCTGGATTCCAAAAAGGCTTGTCTCTGAGACCCATCTATACATATCCCCATGTGTGCATGTCTCTGTGTGTGTGCGCTGTGTGTATGAATGTGAGTGTGCGTGCCATGTGTATAAGAGTATGTATGTGTGTGCATGTGTGTAAGAGTGTGTGTGCGCATATGTGTTTTATCAGTAAGCATCCTTTTTACCAAGCCCTGTGGACAATGCCAGTTCCCTGGGGGGCTCTGGCATTGTTGGAAAACACCCTGGGCTGGGGATAAGCTGTGTGGACACAGCCGTGGGATGTGAAGCCTACAAAGGCCTTCTCTAAAGAGCCATGTGCTGGCTTCACAGGGGTTGATAGTTCTAAGATTTGCTAAATATGCTTTGGAGTTTTTCTCAGTAAATCTCTATAGATAGATTTTTATTGTATTTCTCTCTTTTGTCTGGTGTGTGTGCGTGTGTTTGAAATTTCTCCCTTATTCATTGACCAGTAACTTTTTGTCACCCACCCTGACTTTTCTCCTTACATCTGCATTTAAACTGTCATTGACGGCTGCTGTCCCCTCCTCTCGGGACCTGACAGCCAAAGCCTCGTGGGCTTTTATCCTTTTGTGTCTGCATTATGACATAACCTGCCCAAAGTGGCCCAGCTCCCCAATTCTTGTATGTAAAATTTGCAACATTTTTTGAGACGGGTCAGTGCCCATTTTGGGGACCCTTTCTTTATCTGAGTACCGTGTTAAAACTTTTTGCAGATGTGGCCTATTCAGGAGCGGCCCGAGGCTGCATGCAGAGATGAGGAAGAGAAGAAAAGGCCTTCCTATTTTGTGATTACCATAGTAACTCAAACATTGCCAGTGTGTTTGCGGGCTCAGTCGGCAGCGCCTGGGAGTTGGATTTCCTGTGCTCTCAACCCCTCTACTGGGGACCACAGCTCCTGGGACTCGGGGCTACACAGAGGACAGTGTGCTTCTTAGGTTTGAAATTAAGCATTTCACTTTAAAATAATACCCATTTGTATCCATTTTGTTCAACATAACAACAGCTGCTGTCCCTGGAATGACAGAGTTTCCTTTTAATCCGAAGCTTCATATGACATTTATGAATGAGGCCGGCTCCATTCATTTGCGGTTTGATTCACACTGCTTATTTTTTTTTTTTTGTCGTTTTTTTTTTTTTTTCCTTCCCAGCATATGGGTGAAATTCAACATTATTCAAGTAATTATATACACAGCTCGTGAGGAGGAAAAAGCCTGCTTTGTCTGTATCATCTCTTTTAAACTAGTTAGTGGGGCTTGGCTCTTCCTCTTTTTTTTTTTTTTTTTTTTTTTAATTTTAAAGAAGGCCAAATCCAGACCCTGAATTGACGGAGACTTTCAAAGTGCTGTCTGCCTCGATGCAGCGACACGATGAAAGAAGGCGTAATAGTGCCGCTGAGTTTATTTATATTTGTGGACAAACAACTAGAAACATCGGTCCTGCTTGCCCACTGGGAGAGGGGTGGGGAAGCCCTGCTAAAATCATTGAAAAACTACAGTTCCGAGCTCTTGGGGTTTTTTTTGTTGTTGTTTTGTTTTGGCCTGCCATCCCCCCGACCCCACCCCACCCCGGCCCAAATGAACAAAATTGCAGAGTACCACCCAGGTGAAGACACAGGGTGAAAACCCGCAGGGCACAAAAGACCAAATGGCAACCCTTTCAGACCACTCTGCCGCTTCACAGTATTGCCAGTATGAAGAAAATTAATTGGCATTTAGTTACCACGTAACCCAATCAACGAAGCGTAGTGAGGAGCCTGGATAACAGCCGTTCCCAGACCCCGCGACGCCCCCGCCCTCCGCCATGCTGCCCGTGGCTTCCTCCACCTTCACGCCCACTGAATCTGGCAGGTGTTCTCATCCACACACTTCATTTCTCATATTCCGTCCCCAGAAGCCGTCTGCCCCAGCTTGAGAATTGAAGGAGCATTAAGGAGTCGTCATTTTTGCACAGAACTCCCGGTTTATAAACACATGTGAGCCAGCAAGCGTCTCCTCAACACACTCTCCGAACCTGAGGATGAAAATGGCCTGAGAGAGTGACTCTGATCGGCTTCAAGTCTGTGGTTCTCTTAACCAATGAGAAAAATAATAATAATAACAACAGGGCCTGGAGAGAAAGCTGAGTGGTTAAGAGCACTGGCTGCTCTTGCGGGAGGACCTGGGAATCAGTTCCCAGCACCAGCGTGGTGGCTCACAAACTCCCTGATACTCCAGTTCCAGGGGATCTGACGCCCCCTTCTGGCCTCCATGTGCACTGAGTTCGTGTAGCCCACTGACATACATCTAGGCAAACATCCTCATACATAATATAAAAATAAATTTTAGAAAAGTGGTCTTTTTTTGAGGCAAGGTCTCTCTCTTTTATGCCGCTCTGGCTATCATGGAACTCGCTATATAGACCAGGCTGGTCCCGCACAAAGATCCACCTGCTTCTGCCTCCCATGTGCTGGGATTAAAGGCGTGCACCACCATGTCCAGCTAAAAATCTGGAAGGAAGGAAGGAAGGAAGGAAGGAAGGAAGGAAGGAAGGAAGGAAGGAAGGAAGGAAGGAAGGAAGGAAGGAAGGAAGGAAGGAAGGAAGGAAGGAAGGAAGGAAGGAAGGAAGGAAGGAAACATGACATTCTTCTTACATTGATTCACTTTTCTTTTGTTTGTTTGTTTGTTTGTTTGTTTTGCTTTGTTTTGAGCAGAGTCTCAAAGTGTATGTAGTAGGGCGGGCCTGGACAAGACAGTCTTCCCGCCTCCTGCCCTGGAGTGCTGGGATCACAGGGTCTTCACCATGCCTGCTCTGCCGCACTATGGCAGAAAGCATCAAAAGCTTTTATCCTAAGTGTTAGAGAGGCAACGGTGGGCCCAGTTTTTTGAGCCTAATTCTCAGCTTATAAACTTTTTTGAGCCTAATTCTCAGCTTATAAACTCTCATCAGCTGACAGTGAATCAAACAAGTGTCTGACTGGGTAAATTCAGTCAATTTGTCCTACTCTGTAACTCAGGAGAGGCTGAGCTTATGGGGTGGAAGACTGGGCAGCCATCGAGGGAAGTGCAGACATGGCCCAGGACAAACACCCACGACACCCTTGGTAGCACTTGTGGACACTGTAATCCAGACAGTGGTCTGGATGGCTGTGTGACCTCTGTGTCTTTGCTTGAATGTAAGCCCTCAGAGGGAAGGTTGTCCACACGCTCTCTCATGTGTCTCCAGGACCTAGAAAATTGACAGGAACATGGTAGTCACAGCTGCTGTTCCAGACCCTCGGGGATCTTTCCAGGGCTCATCTGCCCACCTCTTATCCTCATTTATCTCTGGACATAAAGATGCTGACCCAAGTGTGTCCGTCTCCCCTCCCTCCCCCTCTTTCTTCCTTCTTTCCTTCCTCCCCTCCTTCCTTCCCTCCCTCTCTTCTTGCCTTACACATCCCAGGCTGCCCTTGAACTCACTATATCCAAGGATAACCTTGAACTTCTGACCCTCCTGCCACCATCTCCCAATGCTAGGATCACAGGTGTGTGCCAGCACACTCCTTTAATGCTGTGCTGGGCAAGGGTGCTAGGCAAGCACTCTACCAACTGGCTTATATCCTCAGACCCTTCGCCCTGATATTTCTTCTCCTGGATGTCTGCTATAACTAAATAGCATCACCTAACCTCTTTCCATTTTGATTGGAATCAGAAGAAATGTATGCTCCCCTGTCACCAACTATTTTCTATAGTACACTGCTTGTCTAACCGGAACTCTGACAGTCCAACAGCTGCAACGTCTAAGAGGACTCTAAAATTTGGACAATTCTAGATCAACGGCACCATCATTAAAAAAAGATGTAATTCGCCGGATAGTGGCGGCTCACACCTTTGATCCCAGCGCTGGGGGGAGGGGAAGGTAGAAGTAGGCTGATCTCTGAGTTTGAGGCCAGCCTGGTCTTCAAGAGTGAGTGCCAGGACTTCCAGGGCTACCCAGAGAAACCCTGTCTCGAAACAACCCCCCAAAAGATTTAATTTTATTTTTCAATTAGTTCTGTCTGTGTTGGGTGTGCATGCGCGCGCATGCGTGCAGAGGAACCAGCTCGCCTGAAGCTGGAGTTACAGGCGTTTGTGATCACCTGAGGTGAGTGCTGAGAAACAAGCCCGGATGCTCTGACAGAGCAGCGTGTGCTCTTGAGCACCGAGCCATCTCCCCAGCCCCTCCTCGGCACTATCTTAGGATCGGTGACGCGCGTCCCCCTCCCCGTGCAAACACGGGAAAACCGTGGGGCAGACCTTCTGCCTCTTGCTGCGCTCCAGGCTGGTGAACAGATTCTCTGGACCAGGCCGGAGTTTCGAGTGTTTTCCCAGTCATTCCAACACGCGGCAATGACTGAGACCCTTTCTAGAAATAAGCTCCTCCTATCGGGCTGGGAGGATGAAAATGATTTGTTTCCCCCTCTTTTCACAATTGCAAGCGATTCTTAACCATTGCTGCATTCCTGCCCCAAGCTTGGCCACACAACAAGCCTTCACAACTCTGGGACCCTGGTGATCAGGGGGAAGGGTGTGGGGTCACAGATCCTCACATAAAAAGTGGCTCTGTTTTAGAACAGTGGGGTCTAAGTCAGGTGACACACTTGCCTGGTGGGTCGAGACCTCAGGTTCAGTCCCCAGCATCATCCTCCCCTCCCATAGTCATCCTGCCTAATGGTTCCACCTCATGATGTTCAGGGAAGCAAAACAATTCCAGCCACGATGAGATTCCAGCTTTTTGATTATGTGCTTGTAGAAGACAGCGTGCCGAACTGGCCACAGAAGGAATGAGCGTTCGTTCTTTCTTTTTTTACATTTATTTTTATTATTTCACGTATATGAGTGTTTTGCCTGCATATACATCTGTGCGCCACATGCATGCTTGGTGTCTGAGAAGATGGCAAGCCTCCATGTGGGTGCTGCAAATTGAACCCGCATTTCTCACAATAAGTGCCCTTAACCACTGAACCAACTCTCCAGCCTAGGAACAAGTATTCTTTAAAATACCAGAACACAGGTTTTTGAGTTGGTTTATCTGAGACAGGGCCTCACAATGCAGCCCCAGATGACCTGGACCTCACTGTATAAACCAGGCTGGCCTTGAACTCACAGGAAGATCCACCTGCCTCTGCCTCTGCCTCTGCCTCTGCCTCTTGAGCACTGGGATCAAAGGTTTGCAGCTACCACACACTAAGAACACACGTGTGTTTGTTTGGTTTTTTGTTTTGTTTTTGAGACAGGGTTTCACTGTGTAACAGCCCTGGCAGTCCTGGAACTTGCTTTGTAGACCAGGCTGTGTCAAATATCCCTTTACAGTATGTAAATATATGTTGCTATGATTGGCTTAATAAAGAAGCTGAGTGACTAATAGCTGAACAGGATAAGGTTAGGCAGGAGAGCCAAACTGAGACTGCTGGGAGGAAGAAGAAGAGTGGAGAAGGGAGTCTGGTGTTACCAGCAGATGCAGAGAGAAGCAAGATGAGCATGCTGTACTGAGAAAAGGTATCAAGCCACATGGCAAAGCATAGATAAGAATATGGGTCAATTTAAATGTAAGAGTTAGCTAGTAACAAGCCTGAGCTATTGGCCAAACATCAGTAATTAATGTTAAGTCTCCATGTCAGTTATTTGGGAACTGGTGGGAGGGAAAGAAAAGCCCTCCCACTAGTGGCCCCCAATGTGGGGCTGTGTTCATCCACACAAAGCCTGAGAAAGCATTTTCAAAAAGGCTCTAAATGCGCAGGAACAGAGCCAAACATGGCTTCTTAGTCTCTTGTGTCTCTCATGCTGCCTCCAGTACCAAGACATATCTCCCAGCAGCTGCCTGTGGGAAGAGCCAGCTGCCAACCACCATGCACTACGCTAAGCTACACCTGCAGCAGCTGGCATCGCAATTTAAGATTTCTCTTGTGCAATTAAAAAAAAAATACAGATGCTTAATAAAAACAGATCCAGATGAAAAAACCCTCAAAACTGGTTACAGTGTGTTTAAAAATATACATTGACTTGGGAGAGAAAAGAGAAAGGATAGACAGTCATAAAAAAGAAATATATGATTTTAAAATAATAAAGTCCTTAAAAAGGGAAGTAAAGTAATATTTTTAAAAAAAGTCATGTAAAGATGGAAAATACGGGGCTGGAGAGATGGCTCAGAGGTTAAGATCACTGGTTGCTCTTCCAGAGGTTCTGAGTTCAATTCCCAGAAACCACATGGTAGCTCACAACTACCTCTAATCAGATCTGGTGCCCTCTTCTGGCCTGCAGGGACACATGAAGACAGAACACTGTATACATAATAAATAATTTTTTTAAAAAGATGGAAAATACACAGAGAGTCTGGATCCTATATGTTATTGTGTTGTCTTTAAATATTTTGGCTTCTAAGAGACACTGGATTAAAGTTGCTAGATTAAATCAACTTATATATTTAAAAAATATCTTAACTTCAAAATTCAAATCAAAAGGTATGTTGCATTGGGGGAGAGGTTATGCTTTTGTTTCTACAGGAAATGAAATGCTATAGATTCATTTCGTGTTAAGGAAAATCAGGTCTGATCGAGGAAGACCCCCTGAAATCCTAACTACAGACATTAAATAACAACAACAACAACAAAAAAAAACCTATGAAAACTACAAAACATGCGACGTATATTTTACTTCCTCAAACATTAAACAAAAAAATCATCTTTGGCTAACTTATGTACAACATGCAGTCTATACTTGTATTAATACAAAAATGTATTAATGTATACAAACCTTAAAAGTTTATATATTTTCAGAACAAGGAGACCACATACCAATACAAATGGATGGCCCAGATTATCCAACATCTCAGAGTGCCTCTATTACAATTTCCTCCAAATTCTGCTTCCAGAACAGCTCCAAGGCTGCTGGTTGAGATGCTCCAAACTCACAGACTACTCCAGCCAAGATTTAACAATTATCCTGATTTTTTTCAAGGTTCCCCCAAAGATGTCAGTGCCCCCAAACAACAGAAAGTAGTCTAGGAAACAGCACTAATATTTCCCCAAAAAATGGGTTATGGATGTTTATATAAAAAAACTAAACAAAAGAGGTTAGATTTCAGGGATCTTGTTCTGAAAAGAAAAATGGGGGATAGAAATAATAGAAGGGTAGATTATTAGATCTACTTTTAAACAAAAAACCCAACCCAATTACTAGTCTTAAATATTTCACATTGGTATGGACTTTAGCATATTGATACAAATTTAAAGTTAATTTTGTTATACTGTGTGTACATTTTTACTTGTTTGGGGTACAGTGTTTATGCAACTCATTTAAAAATGTAATATATAATTAAGAAACACAGATTAATAGTCATCTATAAAAGTCAAACTTATAGTCATGTTAGGTAAGCTTTCAAGGTCACACAAAGATATATTTAGATAGATAAATGGTCTTCAAATACTTCAAAGACCTACAGAATATTTCATTTACTATGTTTAATAACCAGAAGCTTTTCATGACAATGATACACATCTGCTCCTAGCAGCACCAATCTACTTCAAAAAAGATGATGCACATCAAGGAACCTCCATATGGAGTTTGCTTTCTTTATGGCAAAAGCTAGCCATTTGGGGGAAAAAAAAACCTGCCTTTGCCTCAATTGCTGACAATATACTGTCCAAAGTGGACCAGCAAGGCACAAAAGAAAGTGACTGCTAAAATTTGCCAAAACAAGATTCAATAGTCCTTCAAACTTCTCCGCTTCTCAGGAAAGTCTGTCAGATATCATAGGCCTGAAGGCCAAAGATGGATGCCCCAACATTACGAAGAACTTATGGTGAATGTCCAGGCAGACAGATGTCCCTGTTGTTAGATAACATTTCACCCTCTGTGGTCTTTGTTGGCCTTAAAGACTAAATGATTAGACTTACAGTTTTCCTTAGTTATGGTAAAAGGCAAATTAGCTATAAAACTTTAGACTCACAAAGATAAAATAGCTAATGGACTATTTTCTCTAATATTGCCAAATACAAACGGACTGGACATTGTAACTGTAATTCTTACTTGATAACTGTTTTTGTTATATGTAATTTTACTATGCTAACATTAAAATCTTCCTTTTTAATTAGACAAAAAGGAGGAATATGGTGCTCGCTTTGGCAGCACATATACTAAAGCTGGAAGGATACAGAGAAGATTAGCATGGCCCCTGTGGAGGATAACACGCAAATTCGTGAAGCGTTCCATATTTTTTGCTTTCTCTTTGTGAGAACGAGTGAACAAATGAGAGTGTGAGCTCATGAAGTAAAAAGTTGCCTGTATACTTTGTGTTTTTCTTTCCTCCTCCCCAAGAGGTTTTCTATTTCTAAATTAAAATAATGGCAAAATAAACGTTTTTTTTCCATAACAAAAAAGGAGGAATATGGAATATTCCTTTAAACTATGTGAATATATGTTGCTGTGATTGGTTCAATAAAGAAGCTGAGTGGCCAGTAGCTGAACAGGATAAGGTTAGGTAGGAGAGCCAGACTGAGAATGCTGGGAAGGAAGAAGCAGGGAGTTGGGGAGTCTGGCGTCACCCAGTAGACACAGAGAGAACAAGACGGGCATGCCGTACTGAAAAAAGGTACCAAGCCATGTGGCAAAGCACAGATAAGAAATATGGGCTAATTTAAAATGTAAGAGTTAGCTAGTAACAAGCCTGAGCTATCGGCCGAACACTTGTAACTAATATTAAGTCTCCATGTCAGTTATTTGGGAACTGGTGGGCAGGGAAGAAAAGTCCACCTACAAGGCTGGCCTCAGACTCACAGAGAGCTGCCTGTCTTTGCCTGTCTTTTGTTTCAGGAAAAACAAACAAACAAAAACCATCCCCCAAACAAAACATATTTTCTAAACCTACACAGGAGGGGTGTGAGTAGGGGAGCCTGTTCAGCTCAGGCCACCAGCCCATGATGGGGTTGGGGAAGCAATAAGGGAAATGGGACAATGAACCTCCACAAATACAAGTGGCATTTGTGTGTATATGGAAGGGAGGGTGCAGAGGGAGAATGGCAAGGGGAGGGAGAGATGGGGCCCGTATTGGATGCTATTTCTTTCTTGAAAGGGGAGGTGGTGATGCTTACTAAACATTTATTCAAGTTTAAAAAGAGTATGACTTCTGAAACAGAAATCCCACTTTTAGAAATTTCTAGAAATGAAGTTGGCAAATTCATCATGGCTGTAGAGACACAAAGACTTGTAATCGGATATTTATCATGTGTGAGCTGCCTTGTTACAGTTCACCCATCGATGGTCATTTTATCACCGTTGAGTAGAACAAATGAAATATATGAATTGGCTTTGAATGGTGGCCACATTATTTATTGTTTGAAAAACAATACTAATAGAATTGTATTTCATGTTCATCTGAGGCTAACAGATAACCTTATCTGTAGATAGATTTTCATGTTCATATAATAAAATGTGGAAGAATATGTCCCAAACTGGCAAAGGAGGGCATGAGTTAGATTGTTAATTTTACTATAGCACTTCATTTAAATTGTGCTAATAAGCATCTGTGTGTGTGTGTGTGTGTGTGTGTGTGTGTGAGAGAGAGAGAGAGAGAGAGAGAGAGAGAGAGAGAGAGAGAGAGAGAGAGAGAGAGAGAGAGAGAGAGAGAGACCAGGCCATTGGTGAAGGCGCAGCCTCGTGGCGGTTGAAGGCCCAGGACTGAAGGATCCTGCAGAGAAGTGGAGACTTGGCGCCATGAGGAGAGCCCAGGAGAGGCTACTGGTGAAGGCGCAGCCCAGTTGCGATAGAGAGCCAAGGAGGTTGGAGACTCCCGCGGCATAGGATGCCCAGCACGAACAGCAGCAGCAGTGGAGCCGGTGGAGCCTAGGAGACAAGCTGTGTGCGCTGCGGAGGACGGAGCCGGAGGAATGGCCCAGAAGATGGTGAGTGAATCCCAGGCGCTGGCGACTGGGTTATTATTGACAGTTGGAGTTTGATTTTCGCTTCGATTTGATTGTAACCATGCCCTGGTTCTTCCCTCTTGAAGTAAGAAAGTATTTATTTTTTATTTTATAGGAGCCCACAATTGAGAGACATTGCATTTCAAAACAGACTAGATATTTTAAAGAGACTGAATTTTTAAGTGTTTGGATTTTTAAAATTTGGAGCGATTCTAATGCAATGTGCATATTAATATGTGGTCTTGGAAATGACCGAGAAAGAAAAGGTTGTGGCTTTACAGGGATGTGATTGAGAGTCAAGTGGTCAAGGGGTCCGTTTGTGCCGGCTGGCTTTACGTCAGTTTGACTCAAGTCGGAGAGGAGGCTCAAGAGTTGAGAAAATGCCTAAGATTGGCTGTAGGCAAGCCTGGAGGGCATTTTCTTAATCAGTGATGGGTGGGGGAGGGACTAGCCCGTTGTGGGCGGGGCCATCCCTGGGCAGGGGGTCCTGGGTTCTATAATCAAACAGCCTGAGCAAGCCATGAGGAGTGCGCCAGTAAGCAGCACCCCTCCAAGGCCTCTGCGTCAGCTCCTGCCTCCAGGTTCCTGCCCTGCTTGAGTTCCTGTCCTGACTTCTTCAGTGATGAACAGTGATGTGGAAGTGTTACTAAGAATGTGTACATACTCACGCCAGTTAGAGAATTTTACTGAAAGTGGGTCTTTACTTTCGCCTATGAGTAACCAACTGCTCTGTCTGTGTAGCAAATCTTCAAATCAAAGATCTTCCCCCGGAAGGGATTAAGGCTGAAAGTGTTTCTAGTGGTGACTAGCTATGTATGTATGTATGTATGTATGTATGTATGTATGTATGTATGTATTCATTCATTCAAGCCAGGGTCTCCAGGCTGCCTGGATCTGGCAATCCTCTTGTCTCAGGACACACACACACACACACACACACACACACACACACACACACACGATGCCCGGTGGCTACTTACTTCTTTACGTCCTCAATATCAATGGAATGCTTCTTTGTGAATATTTGCTTTTTAAAACTGGTTGAAAAAATACGTGTGAATATCACTGCTTATGCTACTTGGGAGCATCTTGTTTGATGGCACTAAATGCATTCACTTTTTTTTTTTTTTGCAGCTAATTCCATCCTTCATTTCTAGAATTTCTGATCATTTCAAAGCGAAACCCCCTCATCATCTCAAACTTAAACCTCCTCCCCAAGTCCTGCCAGCCACCGTTCTCCTTCTGTGTCTGAGGATTTTAAGGATTTGACGTTATTCTGTCACGCTTCCCATCTGAGGAATCACGCAGTACTTATTTTTGAGTAGGTGTGGTACCTAGCACGATGACCTGGCTCTAGTTCGTGTTCCGCTGCCGGGACTTCACCATGACTACAGACAACTCTGGGAGGAGAGGGTTTACTTCATTTTTCAGCTTACAGCCCCTCACAAAGGGAAGGAAGTCAGCAGGAACTGGAGGCAGGAACTGAAGCAGAGACCAAGAAGGAAAGTTGCTTACTGGCTGGCTCCTGCGGCTTGCTCAGCCTGCTTTTTATACAACTCAGGACCACCTGCCCAGGGGTGGTACCTCTCACCCTGGGCCGGGCCCTTCCACATCCACCATCAATCAAGAAAATGGCCCACAGGCTTGCTTACAGGCCAATCTGATGGAGACATTTTCCCAACTGAGATTTCCACTTCCAAACAACCTAGTTTTGGTGTGGCTTGTGCCACAAGCTTCTTTTGCAAAGCTAAATAATCCTTTACTACGTGGACCAACCACACTGATGCATTTAGGCATTCCTGACCACATGAGCTGCTTCTACCCCAGGCTCCGGGCAATTCCAAAACTGCATAAACATGGCTGTGCACTTGCTTTTCAATCACATTTCAATGATCTTGTGTCTCATCACCTACCCTACTGGGTCTTCTTCTCCCAGCCTCCTCTACCTTGGCTTAATATGACCTCCTCTTTCACCCTTATCAGCTCTGCACTCTGAGCTGTGGCTAGCCAGCATGGGAAGAGACCTCCAGAGGCCTGTGGACTTCCTCCAAGGGCTAATATCTCCTGTCTCGGCTCCCACATGCCGAATAACCTGAACCCTGCACACCATCCCTGCTCCTACCAGTGGTGAACTACCCAGGGTGAGATAAGCAGAATGGCAATCCAGTTGGGAGACTCCCATAGAGTCCACATGCCAAAGCAGTGCTAGCCTTGAGGTGGTGGTGCACGTCTTTAATCCCAGCACTCGGGAGGCAGAGGCAGGTGAATTTCTTGTGAGTTCGAGGTCAGCTTGGTCTACAGAGGGAGTTCCAGGATAATCAGGGGTACACCGAGAAACCTTGTCTCAAGAAAACCAAAACAAACAAACACAAAAAACCACCACCAACAAAAACAAACAAACAAACACACACACACAAAAAAAAAACAACAACCAAACAAGCCTTGAACTATCCTAGCTCAGGTAGGAGACAGGAGTGATTCTGTCCCAGATCTCCTGATTTCCTCTTTCCTTTTTCTTTTCTTTCTCTCTCTCTTTTTTTTTCCGCTTCTGCAAAACACACAAAGGGTTAAAAACTTTGCCATGAGGTGGATAAACTTCTTGGATCTGCAGTCGACTTGATTGTCCTGACACCACACTGTGTGGGATGCCCCGTCCTTTTTGTTGATTATAATAGCGCATCTTCATTATTGTTCTGATACTTCTTTAAAACACACACACACACACACACACACACACACACACACACACACACACACGCACGCACGCACACACGCACACACGCACACACACACACACACACACACACACACACACACACACACACACACACACACATCTTTCTCTGGTGCTGGTGACTGCTCCAATGTGGAGATGTTTTATTTCTCTCCCGGCTGTCCTCCCTTAACCCTTTCTTGTTGCCATAGTCACGCTGGGGCCATCGCGGCAGTGCAGGATGGTTTCTGTACTGTACCGCCCTGAGCTTATTGTTGGAAATCTGTATTATTCCACCATTCTGAAGATTTACATTTTTAATGGCTCATTTATGTAATCCCATAAATAAAGTAGCGAAAAAAGCATCCCACACAAATGAGTGAATTGGAGTTTGAAAAAGACCCTGAAGCAGGTCACCCAGGGTCTCAGCTGCGGGGCCTTGATTGGTGTGACCGGTGTTAGCCAGGGTGGCAGTGGACTTAAGACCACCCAGTCAGCGCCCAAATGGGGCATTACCAAGGAATAGCAGGATGATGCTGGGGTTCAATCTCCCCTATTGATCGGAGAGCACAGTTCCGCTGCAAAATCCGTTTCAATGTAATGCTCCTTTACCTTGTAGCTCCGACAGCTGCACCTCTGTCTGGCAGAGAAGTCCCTCCGTTAGCATTTCCCCCCGGCAGCTGATGTTCCCCCTGCCCCTCCTTTCTTCTTCTTAACCAATATATTCCTGGGGCTGCTAAATTCTCCCTAAAAGAGCCTGTGAATTCAAGCACCTGCTTCAAGAATGTCTTTGCCACAGTGAACAGACATGTAGTTGGAACAATTCACTGTTGGGCCTCCTCCTACCGGTTTCTCTCTTCGGCGTCTTCCTGCCCCTGCATGAAAAGCTTCAGTGAGACTTCTGCTCCTTTGGGAGAAGTTTGTACTAATTAACACAAACGAAGAAAAAAACGGTCCAAACATAACTGAATCAGCAAACGTGGCCCCTGGGTCTCGGGCTGCTTAGATGCAAAACCGTGAAACATTGTCCCGAGCTCCAAGGCCCTTGTTTAACACTAGTTAAACACTAGTCCCTGGAAACACTGGTGTTTTAGGATCTTTAAGCCAAGTGTGGCCATGGGAGTGCTCGTGTTCTCTCTTTCTCTCTCTCTCTCTCTCTCTCTCTCTCCCCCCCCCTCCCTCCCTGTCTCTCCGTCTCTCCTTTGCATCATTGCAGTGGTCTCTGCATATGCCTGTCAATCACAAATGCACAGTGGACAGTCTGAGTTGCCTGGCACCCAGGCATAGACCAACAGGGACTGGAAAGCGCTGTAAATGCAGAGATGTGTTGATAGCTACAAAATCTCAACACGTTAAAAACGATGATCCCCCGACGAGACGGCATTCGAGCCCCAGCTTGCCTGCCCATTTTCTTGCCATGGAAAGTGAATTCTGATTGCTGCAAAATGAGGACTTTTACCCTGTCCTGAGAAAGGATCAATGTGTTTCCTGTTCTATCTTCCTGAAGGGGAGAAACATTGTGCAAGCCAGAGGAACAGTCGAGGGACTTTGTTGCTGCTTTCCCCAAGGAGATGGGATGGTGGATGCCCAGGCTGGGGGTCAGAAGCACTGATACTCCAGGACACACTGGGCAGCAGCCTCCGCAGTGCTCCTCAGAGCAGAGGCTCTGTCAAGTCCCCAGAACCTTCCCATATATTTGCTGGTGGAAGCCCCATCACCAGGAACAGTGCCTCGTGTGAGGTATGACGGGAGAATCAGAGAGGGAATAACTTACCTGAGTCCTGTGGTCATCTGTGACCCTGTCCTTTGGCCATGGCCAAGAAAACCTGTAAGTATCCTTCACGGATCACAGTGTGTTGTTTCTTTCGAGGTCCTGGGATAGAATGTAGAGCCTTGCACACACCGGGGTAGGGTGAGCCCTCCACACTCCCTGCCCCCACCCTACCGCTGATGGAGCATAAGGGGTTTATGGGTCCGACTTAACCATGGCTGTGACCAAATGCCTAACATGAACGACTTCAGAGAAGAAGTGATTTCAGCTCCTAGTCTCAGAAGGTTCAGGCCGTAGTCCTTGTTGCTGGGCCTGTGGTGTAGCAGTAACATGGTAGTGAGGACATGTGGAGGGGGCTACACAGTCCATGGTAAAGGGGGGGTGGGGGGGCGCACTAGCTACCTACTGTGGAGGCATGGCTCCAGCGAAAGAGAAAATTTGTCTCTTCTATGTTTCCCTTCCAAAATCTTAAGCATCTGCTCTGGGGCTGTTGAGTACCTTGCCTTACAAGAAAGGAATACATTCCATCAGTTTTAGCCTTTCACAAACTAAGGTGATTTCCTTTTCTTTTGTTGTACACTTTGTTACTGGAGATGGAGTTGACTGGAATAATCTAGAAATCCTGTTTTGTTTTGTTTTTGTTTTTGTGTGTGTGTGTGTGTGTGTGTGTGTGTGTGTGTGTGTATCTGTCTGTCTGTCTGTGTGTCTGTGTCCATCCCAAGTGCTTCTTGTTGTTGTTTTGTCAGCTTGATACAATCCAGGATCATCTGGATGGAGGAAACTTCAATTGAGAAAATGCCTCCATCAGACTGGCCTGATTTCCTTGGTTAACGGTTGGTGTGAGAGGGCCCCGCCCACTGTGGGCGGTGCCACTCCTAGGCAAGTGGTCCTGAGTGGTATAAGAAACAGGCTGAGCAAGCCATGGGAAGCAGCCAGTGAGCAATACCCCTGCATGGCCTCTGCATCAGCTCCTGCCTTGGGTTCTGCTCTCACGTCCCTTCATGATGGACGATAACCTATACGCCAAATAAACCCCTTCCTCCCCAAGTTACTTTTGGTGTTTATCACAAAGAAAGAACGAACCCAGGCTATCACAGTTTGGAGCTGAAACGTCTCCCACAGGTCCATGTGTTTGAACCTTTAGTGTCTAGCTGATGGTGCCCTTCTCAGAGCTTCTGGAACCTCACAGACCTGGAGTCTAGCTGGCAGACACAGGTCATGAGGGGTGGGGCTGTGAAGATGACAACCTGGCTTTGCTTTGAGTCTGGCCCATCACCGTGTGGCTTAGCTGCCTCTGCTACAGGTTCTTGCCCTCCATGAGCTCCACTGTGCCTTCCCTACCGCAAAGGAGCCAAACTTCCGAAGCTGGGCGCCTGAGAGGCCCTGTTCTCCCTTGAGTGGTTCAAGTAGGCATCTTGCCATAGCATCAAGAAAAATAATGAGTCCATAGGCCAAACCATAGTGAGAGAGAGAGGGCCCAGGTTCAATTCCTAACACTCCCATGATGACTCACAACCATCTGTAACTTGAGCACCAGGGGATCTGGTGTCCTCTCTTGGTCCCCATGAACACTGCATGCACACAGTACACCTACACACAGAAAAACATTCGTACACATGAAATAAATAATAGCACTGACATGAATACTTACATCAGCAATATTTCCTTTCTTAAAAAAAAATCCAGATGTGATGGCACATAGTTATATTCTTAGCTGGAGAGGAAGAGACAGGTGGATCCCCAGGGCTTACCAGCCAGTCAGTCTAACCAAATTGGCAAGCTCTGGGCCGGTGAGAGATTGGACAGCTCCCGAGGAAGGACTCACAAGATTGGCCTTCGTGCACACATGCAAATGTTCTCTCTCTCTCTCTCTCTCTCTCTCTCTCTCTCTCTCTCTCTCTCTCTCTCTCTCTTCTCACACACACACACACACACACACACCTTTTATGAGGTTGAATTCATGATCATGATCCCCTTACAGTGAGTTAGCAAGGCTGAGCTAAACTATCTAGCCAGTCTTTGTATGCAAAGCTGAGTGTCATTGACAAGGAAAGGGAAGCCTGAGCAAAGGCACTGTCAACCTAGAACTTTTCACAGCAGTTATGTGTGGGACTGGGGTCCCCAAACGCCAGCTGAGGGGCCTCCAATGAGTTCAGTTCTGAGCCTGTCGTCCTGGAGACAGCATGAGTTTCCACACATTAGTCCTGCGACACCGTCCCCCACTACAGATGCTAATGGTGACCGTGGGTATTTTCATCTCTGCTTACAACCAACCGAGTATAAATTGGGGTTCCCAAGACCCCTCTCAGGTTCAACTCATTTATAGGATGGCTGAAGATACTCAGATAAATGAATTGTTGATTTTCTTATAAAGAATATTATTAAAGATACAAAGTCAGGTATGTAGACGAGTGTGGTGCTTCAATGCCCCATCTTATTAAGTTACCCAGTGAATTTGTTTGTGTCCATCCTACCTCAGCCTGTTTAGTGGTTTGGATTACAGACTGGAGTCATCATGCCTCGATTTGATGAAAACTCTAACAGGATCCAATGAGCATTTATGCTATTAAAAATGTAGAGGTGCCGGGCGGTGGTGGCGCACGCCTTTAATCCCAGCACTCGGGAGGCAGAGGCAGGCGGATCTCTGTGAGTTCGAGGCCAGCCTGGGCTACCAAGTGAGTTCCAGGAAAGGCGCAAAACTACACAGAGAAACCCTGTCTCGAAAAACCAAAAAAAAAAAAAAAAAAAAAAAAATTGTAGAGGTACTAGGACAACATAGATACTCACTGAGCAACTTGATAAGACTTCATTTCAGTCAGTCAGTCAGTCAGTCAGTCAGTCATCTCCAAGCATTTCTCACCCCTTACCAAGGGTCAGTGGATGAAGCTGGAAACTTCAACCTGCTAACAGCTTGGCCCTTGGGGTGACCAGCCCCACACTGAGGCTGTATAGGGACTGTACCTGTACCACTTGCTGAAAATTTTAAAGATTTAATTTTTATTTATGCACATGTGTGTGTCATTGCAGGTGTGTGCCTGTAGGGACCAGAAGAGGGGCTCTGGTTCTTCACCCGACTCCCCATCGGTAGCTAGGACTATGGGCACATGCCACTGGGCGTGGCTTCCACCGATGACCACTTATTTATGCAGTTTCTCTGTGTAGACCAGGCTAGCTTGGAACTTGTGATTGTCCTTCCTCCCGCTCTGGAGTGCTCCATTGATGGCTCTTAACAGAAACCAATATTTCCAGCAAATGATAATTCATTCCCTTTCCTCATCATCCTTTCTACACACAAACATTTTCCAAAGAGGTCTCAGGGGGGAAAACATTTTAAAATCTAATTTGGGGGGTAAAGCGAGGCAGCTCAGCAGTAAAGAACACTTACTGCTCTTTACAGGAGACCTGCACCCAGCTCCCAGCTCCCACAGGGTGGCTCCCACTCACTGTAACTCCAGTTCCAGGGGAGCTGATGCCCTCTTCTGGCCTCTGTGAGTACTGCATGCAGGCATTGCACATAAACACACACAGGCACTCAGTAGACAAAATAAAAACAACTTTAAAAAAAATCAAAATGTTGCTGGGTGCAGTGGTGCACGCCTTTAATTCCATCACTCAGGAGTCAGAGGCAGGCAGATCTCTGAGTTCAAGGCCAGCCTGGTCTATTTAGTGAGCTCTGGGCCAGCCAGTCCTACACAGTGAGATCTTGTCTCAATTTATATATATATATATATATATATATATATATATATATATATATATATATATTTAAATGTTTCTTTTTTTAAAGATTTATTTATTTACTATGTATACAGAAGAGGGAGCCAGATCTCATTACAGATGGCTGTGAGCCACCATGTGATTGCTGGGAATTGAACTCAGGACCTCTGGAAGAGCAGTCAGTGCTCTTAACCTCTGAGCCATCTCTCCAGCCCCAATTTATATATAATTTTTAAGTGACAAAGTTTATCATCTATTTTCAGCCTTCAGAATCTATGTTCTTCTCAGACATACAACACTGGCGATCTTTACTTCAAGAATCCTCTTTTGTACCCACAGATCCCCAGTATCCCAACTGTGGTATGATTGCTGTCCTAGGTTAGAGACCAGAGGAGGCCTAACTGACCAGGAACAACCACATGAATGGAGACTTAAGTCCAGAGGGACTTAAGTCTGTGTTCTTTCTATAGTTTAAACATTGAGGGGTCTGGAGAGATGGCACAACAGTTAAGAGCACTGGATATTCACCCAGAGGACCTGGGTTGGAGTCCCAGCATCCACATGGTGGCTCACAACTGTCTGACTCCAGTCCCAGAAGAGCTGACGCCCTCTTCTGGCCTCCATGAGAACAGCATGGACATAGTTCACAGAATACATGCAGGCAAAACACTCATGCACATAAAATAAAAATGAAGAGGAAAACTTAGATAGATCGCTTGGTCGGCGTGCTTAAGGCCCTGGTTCTCTCTAGAACTTTCAAAAGATAATGAAACCACAGCAGTGCAACAGTTACAAATACCGTCTTGAGGAAAATCACAAGCCAGGATTAACATCTTCAGGTTTGTGGTTTGGTTTTACACAGTGTTTCAAAACCATCCAGTTGTGCTTTGGACACATGCTCATCCAGATTCCTGACCTTTCTCATGTATTAAGCAGCTAAGGGTTGTGCCGAAGTAGCTGTTCAGTCTCTCCTATTTACACCAGCCAGCCCCGTGCGGCCATTATTGCATTGACCATGTAGTGAAGTCATTTGAATGATTGCTGTAAAATGGGATTTAAGAGGGAAGTGAACAGGAGGGGGAGAGTAAGTTTGGGGATTTTTTCAAAGCTCTGAAGACTTGGCCCAGTTGCTGACACAATCACCTGACAGGGGAAGAGCGCATGAATTTTCTTTGAAAAAAAAAAAAAAAAAACTTCCTTCTAAACCAAGAGTCTGTGGTCAAAGTAAACACGTGGTTGAAGACCATGCTTGAGAAACTGCCTAGCACCAGTGTGGAGGCATCGACCCAGCAAGGAGCTGGAACACAGATGCCATAAGTGGTGTGTTGGAAACATCCATTTCTCCAGGGCCAGGATGCAGATTCCTCGCCAGGGATGTCCGGCACCTTAGGCCCTTTGTGAGTGTCCGGGAAAAGGTAGTTATTAGGAGCTACCCAAAATGAATGAAATAAGAAATACCAGGGACTAACTTGGAGACACATACACAACACTGATTCTGTTTGCTGAGCGAGACACAGCCCCCTCCTGCTACATTATTCCATTGATGGAAAACATTTACATCTCCTTTGTCAGCCAGTTTTCTGCAGCAATTTTATAATCACAAGGCAGCTCTCTATTTGGCTGCTCTGTTCCCTGAGAAGTGTTGCTGAGGGGGTAGGCAGGCGCATGTTTTCATTCCACAGCCAAAAAGTTGTTGTTGTTTTAAACTTTAGTCTATCATACATCAAACCTGTCAAGCCTTTTCATTAAAGTTCATGGTTTTTAAGTTCATTGTAAATAACTCAAATTGATTTTTCAAAAGAGGGCAGAATGCTTTGCCCTGATGTTGTGCATTACAAACTGTTATAATATTCATTGTCAAACGGGTTTTCTCAAGTGGATTTCTCAAGAGAGGAAAAGGGGATTTAAATAAATAAAAATACTTTGAGATTTAAATCAGTGTTTTGTGGGTTGACTTTTTTCTTTCTTTCTAAGTCTAGAAGTTTTTGTTCCGTCACCAAGAACAACAAAACCAGCGCAGAACTGCAGAGATCGCTCAGCAGCTGGGAGTACGCTCTGCTCCTGCCGAGGACCAGGATTTCATTCCCGGCACCCACATGGTCGCTCACAACTGTCTGTAGCTCCGGTTCTAGGGGATCCAACGCCCTCTTCTGGCCTCCTAGGACACTAGGCATGCATGTGGTGTACATACACATGCACAGGCAAACACATAAAAATAAATCGTTAAGTGCTCGGTGGCAATGTTTATCACGAGATAGGCAGCTGGGCAGCGGTGGCGCACGCCTTTAATCCCAGCACTCGGGAGGCAGAGCCAGGCGGATCTCTGTGAGTTCGAGGCCAGTCTGGTTTGCTGATATTAGGGCCCATCTGGCTTGAAATTGCAGTAGTTATTACAGGATTGTGTGTATTGGTGATGGGAATAAAAGGCCTTAAGAGCCCGAGAAAGTTTTAGACCATGTGGGCCCAGTGTGAATTTCCAGAATTCCAGAAATGGCAGCTACTGGATATCCAGCGACCACAGATTAGCAATAAACACGACTATGATGTGATTCACTGTATAACTATTTCTGGTAAAATGCCACTTTTGTGTGATTTCGTATAAATATGCCTTTGGGACTAAGAGTGAAAACCTTTGCCCGGAGAGAATGGAAGTGTGTTGAATCTGCCTGTGGCTCCCAGCACCTTCTTTAATTCCTCAGTCCCCAGTGATTCTCTTCCCCAGTCTACAGAGCTCAGACCTGACAATTGGTCGAGGCTTGGAGAACATACTGCACACCTTAAGAGGCCAGATACTCTTGATGGAGGAAGGCGGTCTCCTCCTAGCGCTTGCCCAAAGGAAAATGCAGCCATTCATCAAAACAGCTGTGCTCGGAGAGAGGCAGCCAGGTTTCCTCCAATAGCATCCACTTTAGGAGCTGAGCGTGATGGTGGTGGTGGTGGTGGTGGTGGCGGCGGCGGCGGTGGCGGCATGACCTCAGCTTTTCTCAGCTTGCCTCTCCTGGCATGGAACCATCTCCTAGGAGCCGGGGAAGGGTGATAAAGGAGTTCGTGGGTGCCAAGATGTAGGTAGAGCTTCCTGCCCACCAGTGGGGACCGGATGGGATTAAGGGCACACGACTTCTTGGACGTATTTGCCTGCAACTGTCTTAGCTTAAGGTAGCTGGAGATGGGATGAGGAATGCTGTGCCCTGCCCCATTAGCTGAGCAGAGGCATTGTTTAGGATGCTCAGCTTGGGGTCATGGTATGAGAAGGGAAGTGGCAGGTGCATTAGTGGATAAGGAACAGAGGTGTGCACAGACCGTGCCATTTAGACAACGTGGCGAAGATACAGGCATCGAGTATGAGTCAGCTAAAGTGTGCTTGAAAGTGTACATCTAGAGACCACGAATCAGTTAATAATGGCTGACAGGATGTCCAAGGAAACCCCAAGGTAGACAGCGATGTAATCTGTTATAGAACTGTTCTGACAGAATGCCGCTTTTATGTGGGTTTTGTCTAAGTATGGCCTGGAGTTCAGAAGCCTTTGCTTTCGCCAGCCCACTGTGTCTGCCTGTCTGTAGGTCTGCGAGCCCACCACCTTACGATGTGTGTGTGTGTGTGTGTGTGTGTGTGTGTGTGTGTGTGTGTGTGTGGTCTATGCCTGTGTGTGTGTGTGTGTGGTCTATGCCTGTGTGTGTGTGTGTGGTCTATGCCTGTGTGTGTGTGTGTTGTCTATGCCTGTGTGTGTGTGTGTTGTCTATGCCTGTGTGTGTGTTGTCTATGCCTGTGTGTGTGTGTTGTCTATGCCTGTGTGTGTGTGTGTTGTCTATGCCTGTGTGTGTGTGTGTTGTCTATGCCTGTGTGTGTGGTCTATGCCTGTGTGTGTGTGTTGTCTATGCCTGTGTGTGTGTTGTCTATGCCTGTGTGTGTGGTCTATGCCTGTGTGTGTGTTGTCTATGCCTGTGTGTGTGTGTTGTCTATGCCTGTGTGTGTGTGTGTTGTCTATGCCTGTGTGTGTGTGTGTGTGTGGTCTATGCCTGTGTGTGTGTGTGTGTGTGGTCTATGCCTGTGTGTGTGTGTGTGTGTGGTCTATGCCTGTGTGTGTGTGTGTTGTCTATGCCTGTGTGTGTGTGTGTTGTCTATACCTGTGTGTGTGTGTGTTGTCTATACCTGTGTGTGTGTGTGTTGTCTATACCTGTGTGTGTGTGTGTTGTCTATACCTGTGTGTGTGTGTTGTCTATGCCTGTGTGTGTGTGTGTTGTCTATGCCTGTGTGTGTGTTGTCTATGCCTGTGTGTGTGTTGTCTATGCCTGTGTGTGTGTGTTGTCTATGCCTGTGTGTGTGTTGTCTATGCCTGTGTGTGTGTGTGTTGTCTATGCCTGTGTGTGTTGTCAATGCCTGTGTGTGTGTGTGTTGTCTATGCCTGTGTGTGTGCTGTCTATGCCTGTGTGTGCCTGCGTACCAGCTGGCGTCATAGGCAGTCAATAAGGTATGTTACATCTACCTGTGGCTCTGAGTATGTTCTTTAGTTTCCCAGACCTTAAAACACCCCATCCTGCCGGGTGGCGGCGGCAGCACACGCCTTTAATCCCAGCACTTGGGAGGCAGAGGCAGGCGGATCTCTGTGAGTTCGAGGCCAGCCTGGTCTACAGAGCAAGATCCAGGAAAGCTGCAAAACTACAAAGAGAAACCCTGCCTCAAAAAACAAAAACAAAACAAAACAAAACAATAATAACCAAAAAACCCCACCCCATCCCTGGCCTCAGAGCTGGGACTCTGCAGCATGCTCTCAGCCCAGGGCCGTGGGTACATACTGCAGAGGTTAAAATGGCAGACAGAAATCCTCCTGATTCTGTTTGGCTTTCTACAAGGCTTTAGCGGGAGCAAAGGAAAAGGGTATTTTGAAGGTACTCACAGCTGTGAGCATCCCTCCTGGGCCTGCTTTCTCTGCATCCCACGGGTCTTAGTGTGTTCGCTGTCACCCATCTCACCTTCCATCACTGGTGGCCTCTTCCGCATCATCTGGTCTCTTGATGAGGCTTTCTCCTGAGTCTCTCATTTCTAAACGTTCGATCTGCATTTCCAGCATTTCCTTTTATTGAATTCCTGTTTCATATCCTGTGTCACTTTCTTATTTCGTTTGGCTGTTTATTTACATTCTCTTTGGATTACAACTTTATTTGTATCCCACTTTGTCTTCACTGGACAATCTTATCACTATTCTTTTACAATTCCTCTAGAATTTAATGTAATTTACTCTTAAAAATATTTTTTAGGCGAGGCATAGTGGCATATGCCTTTAATCCCAGTGCTCTGGAGTCAGAAGCACAAGGATCTCTGTGAGTTTGAGGCTACACTGGTCTACAGAGCGAGTTCCAGGACAGGCAGGGCTAGACAGAGAAACCCTGTCTTGAAAAACCATATATATATACTACATTTTTTTATTTGTAAAAATGTTTTACTTGTATGTCTAGGTACCATATGCCAGGTGCCCATGGAGCCCAGGAATGGCACCAGATCCCCTGGGACTGGTTGAGCGCAGTGGGAGCTGTTGGAGTCGTACCGGAGCCGAACCCGGAGCCGCACCCGGAGCCGAACCCGAAGCCGCACCCGGAGCCAAACCCGGAGCCAAACCCGGAAGCACCTCCCCAGAGAGGCAGCTGTAGCTGTTCCACCTGCCCGTGACCTTGAGGTCCCTGCCTCTGGGGCATGGCCACCGGGGACCCTTAAAGCCTGGGATGCACGTATGCTGGCCCCTCTTGGCTACCTCATGGTTCTGGATGCGGAGATCTTGGATCAAGTCATGCAGTGTGGGACATAGTTCAGCTTACCTGGACCCTATGATGAGTCTCCGTGGTTGTGAGTTTATCCCGCCCCCCAAAATTCCTTTGATCATTAAATAGACTCCATGGATTTATCCCATGAGTTGAGAGCCGCCATGTGGATGCTGGGAACTGAACCCAGGTCCTCTAAAAGAGCAGCCGGTGCTCTTAACTGCTGAGCCATCTCTCCAGTCCCCTAATTCACACTTTTTGGGAGGTATTACTGTGGAACGAATATTGGGAAGCAGAACTGCACTGACTGGTTTTTCATGTTAATTTATTATTACTGTGTGCGCCTGAGTGGGGTGTGTGTGTGTGTCCCTTTTTGTCTATATGTGCACCACGTGTGTGTAGTGGCTCTGGAGACACAAGAGGGCATCAGATTCTCCCCAAACTGGAGTTACAGGCAGTTGTGAGCTGCCCGATAAGGGCGCTGAGAATCAAACCCAGGCTTTCAGCCTCTAAGCCAGTGGTTCTCAACCTGTGGGTTGCAACCTCTTTGGGGGTCGAGTGACTCTTTCACAGGGGTCACATATCAGATACCCTGCACATCAGATATTTACATTATGATTCATAACAATGGCAAAATTACAGTTAAGAAGTAGAAACGAAAATAATTTTACGGTTGGGGTCACCACAACATGAGGAACCGTCTTAAAGGGTTGCAGCATTAGGAAGGTTGAGAATCCCTGCTCTAAGCCATCTGTCTAGCCTTACACTAAACTTTTTTTTCAGGGTCTCTCCATGTAGGCCCAGCTGCCCTGGAACTCACTATTTAGACTAGCCTGGCCTCAAACTCACAGAGATCCACCTGCCTTCTGAGTGCTGGGATTAAAGGTGTGCGCCACCACCCCTGGCTCCCACAGGAAACTCCCTAAAAGTTCTGATAGCTACTTAGTTCTGAGCCAATAGTCCTGGAAGATGCTATAGTAAATTCTATATGGAGAAGCACGTCAACTGCAAATCAAGAGTTTAAATTACTCTATTCTGATCTATTACTAAGGTTTTTTTTTTCTTTTTTCTTTTTTGGTTTTTCGAGACAGGGTTTCTCTGCGTAGCTTTGCGCCTTTCCTGGAGCTCACTTGGTAGCCCAGGCTGGCCTCGAACTCACAGAGATCCACCTGGCTCTGCCTCCCGAGTGCTGGGATTAAAGGCGTGCACCACCACCGCCCGGCTCTATTACTAAGTTTTATCGAGTTATTACGGCACTTGGCTAGACCCTCCAGAATCATATGATATGGAGTGCAGAAGGAATGTACCTCGGCCGGTAGGGCACCTAGATGCATAGAGCTCTCTGCACTGTGTAAACCAGGTGTGGTGGTGCATGTCTGTAACCCCAGCACTCAGCAAGTGGAGGCAGGAGGATTATAATTCAAGATCATCATTAACTACAAACTTTGAGACCAGTCTGGTATGTATGAGACCCTGTCTATTAAAAGAGTACCAAGAATTTGCCTTTTCAAATCTTCTATTACAACTTTGTCTTCTTTTTGTCTCCTAAGAAATAAAAACAATGTGTAATTTTTGTAACAAAGTACCTTTTAAAAAGTATGAAAAACAAAAACAAAGCAATCCCAAGACTACAGTGCCTCTCTGTGGCTCTCCTCAGTACTTTCTCTGCCATGTCACGAGGGCTCGGGCAGCTGTTCTTGGAGCTCAGATTCTTGAGCCGTGAAACCCCATCACTTGGGGCCTTTTGTGTACAGAGGCTGGGGGATGTGGAGGACTACAGATGGGCACATGAGCAAAGACGTTTTGCTTTAAAAATTCTTCACAGGGTGACGAATTCTGTGATGACAATTGTAATTTTCTTTTTGTATTTTGGTGAGCTTGTCTTTCTGTTTCTGCTGTGCTGATGACATGTTGTTTATCTTAAGACATGGTCTCACTCTGCAGCCAGGCTGACCTGGAACTTAAAATGTGTCTCCGCCTGACCTCAAAATCTCATGGTAATTCTCCTGCCTCAGTCTCCCAAGTCCTGAGATTTCTTGTATGAGTCACCACACTCAGCTCTGACATCCTTTATCCTTATTTTTTTTTCTGAATGTACTGTATTTTCCTTTGTTTTTCATGTCTCTTCACCAATGATTTAAAGTGGTTTGGATTTTAGCCACTGTGTTAACCAGACTTTTTATCTCAGTTTCAGAGTTCAGTTCATTATGGAGGGAGGGTAAGGTGGGGCAGAGTTTGCCTCGTGGGAGCCAGAAAGCTGAAAGAAAATATCTGTATCCACAGCATTCTTTTCCCACTTTTTGTTTTTTGAGACAGGGTTTCTCTGTGTCTCCCTGGCTGTCCTGGAACCCGCTCTGTAGACCAGGCTGGCCTCGAACTCACAGAGATCTGCCTGCCTCTGCCTCCCGAGTGCTGGGAATGAAGGCCCTGCCCTCACCATCGCTGCCGCCGCCGCCGCCGCCGCCGCCGCCGCCGCCGCCGCCACCTTTCCCCGTTTTTATTCTATCCAGGTCTGTAACCTGCAGGCTGGTTCAGGGACAGGCTTCCCCTTTTAGTCAACTCTTTCTGGAAACATCTTCACACACAGGCCAGAGGTAAGTATTGATCATCTCCCAGGTGCTTCTCAAGCCAATCACTTTAACAATCCAGTTTGATGACCAACAAGTTTACCTTGTGTCCACTCGACACCAATCTCCTTTGATCACAGATTTTAGATCTGCCCTCCAAAAGGCTCACAAACACAAAATACACACAGCACACCTCCAAGAGCCTCCATGGTCTTAACAGTCCCAACAGTGTTAGCAAGTTCCGAGTCTCCTCTGAGACTGAGGCAAGTTCTTGGATGTGGTATAATATTTAAATAGGAGAACTTGAGGAGGGAGGAGAGAGAGAGGGAGGGAGAGGGAGAGAGAGAGAGAGGGAGAATAAACGGGAAGGCCTTTCTGTGGGCTCTCTCCTTCCCCCTTGAACTGCTATCCTGTCTGGGTCCTCAGCTACAGGATGGTGGCACAGCCCACATCACCTCTGGGAACGCCCTCACAGGTGCACACACACGGGCGTGCTCCGTTCACCTCCTAGATTCCTCCTCTCAGTCTACCGAGTTGACAGTTGGGATTATCCATCACGTGTGTCTTGCTGTGCCTTCTCCATGTCTGTGTTTCTTAGAGTCTGTGGTGCCTTTTGTATTTGTCCATTCACGGTTTTTATTATTTGTTTTGAGACAGTATCTCACTTGTAGCCCAGGGAAGATCTAGAACTCACTATGTAGCCCAGGCTGGCCATGAACTTACAACAATCCTGCCTCATTTGCCGAAGTGCTAGAATTATAAGGATGAGCCATCAATTTGGCTTAGATTTTGTTATATTTGGAAAACTTTGTCAATATTTCTGCAAATCTTTTTCTCAACTTATCCCTATCTCTAGAGACACCAACTGTGAGTGTATTTGATCATCTGAATTTGCTCCAATACTCATTGGTCATTTCTTTCAGCCCAATTATTTCTTTCTGTAGTTTATGCAGATTATGTATTGCTATGTCATTTTAATACAAAGTTTCATCTGCCATTAATCCCCATTTAATATGTCTCAGATGTTATTGTTACGTCTTTTGGTAATATTTAGGAGATGAACATATTTGAGTCATCAGATCAGAAATTGTTAAATTGAAAGTTTTGAGTTTTAAGAGATTTAAAAATTACCTTTTGATTATTTTGCATGTGTATGTACACAGAGGTCAGTGTGTGTGTGTGTGTGTGGAGGACAGAGGCTAACTTGCAGGAGTTGGCTCTCTCTTTCTGTGTAGTTCCTAGGTATTGAACTCAGGTCATCGGCCTTGGTGGCAAGCACCTTTACCCACGGAGTCACCTCACTGGACTGAAGATATGTTTGTTTTGTTTTGTTTTTGTTTTTGTTTTTTTATGAAAATGAGAGACTCCATAGCCATTTACTGGACAGTTCACTAATATGGAAGGCGGGAATCCTGGCAGTGGGGGGGGGGGTACCCCAAACATTCAGGAGGAAGCAAATGTTGTCCTGAACAAGAAGCACATACTTTAAATACGGCAGACTCACAGCCTGACCTCTGGGCGGTGGTGAACTAGTTCGTGCAGCACTAACAGGTACTTGCTCTTTCATGCCTGGTTCTCCGAGTGAGCCCTGGCTGACTGACCGATGAAGACAAGTAGACTGCACTGCACGTGCTAGAGGCAGGCCAGGGTCTTGCCGCTTTTCCTTGTACATTGGTCTTGTATAGTCCAGACCCAGTGGCCGCCACCTTCAGGAGTTCAGCTGTGCCTGAGATCAGCACAGGCAGGCTTGCTATCTACTGGTAAAATAACTGTATTTTTAACTATTGAGGGTTCTTTGAAAAGAACCATCCAAACCATAAATATCTAAATGTAAGTACAGAGAAATTCTCTCACCCTAGGCAAAGCTGACCCGCAGCATCAAGTCAAAGCTGTGTGAGGGCTCCTCACCCCGTCAGTCACTAGAAAACACACGGTGTGGCCAGTTTTGTCAGGATGACACTGGTCAGACTGCGACCTTAGCCTCTGACATCTAAACGAGGAAGCAGAGCGTTTCTAAGTATTTTATTTTGTTTTGAGAAATTCTGGGAAATGGCCACAAAAGTGCAGCACATCTGGGAAATGACCACAAAGGTGCAGCACATCTGGGAAATGGCCACAAAAGTGCAGCACACCTGGGAAATGGCCACAGAGGTGCAGCACACCTGGGAAATGGCCCCAGAGGTGCAGCACACCTGGGAAATGGCCACAGAGGTGCAGCACACCTGGGAAATGGCCCCAGAGGTGCAGCACACCTGGGAAATGGCCACAAAAGTACAGCACACCTGGGAAATGGCCCCAGAGGTGCAGCACACCTGGGAAATGGCCCCAGAGGTGCAGCACATCAAAGAACTGGGACTGGTTTTCAACAACCTGAAAACTTTAATTCCTAGCACGGCTTGTTCTGAAGCTAACTTGCAAACAAGACGGGATAAAAACAACACGGATGTGCATGGCGATGCTATGTCCACTGACTCTCGCCATGACACCTTCAGGACAAGGGAGGGAAGGTTTGTTTGGTAAAGGTTTTTTGTTTTTTCCTGTTAACAACAAAAACAACACAACAGCAGCCACCTTATGATGATGGCAAAGGACCCCCTGGAGAGTCATTCTCGGGTGTCAGAGCCCTGCCACCGCCCTGTCCTCACTGACCCAGTGCAGGCACAGCACTGGGCTGCCCTGGGCTCCACTCATCGCCTGCTGGCTCGGGAGTCGCACTTGTCCCGGGAGGAGCGCTTCCTGGGGGGCGAGTGGCCCACGGAGCCCCGGGCCGAGTGCAGGCCGCGCTTGGAGGAGTGGCTTCTGTGCTTCTTGGAGCTGGTCTCCTGCTGGTCTTGGCTGTGGCCGGGTTCCTTGCTGCCCTCCTTTTGTTCATGGTCTTGCTCTTTATGGGAGGGCAATGTGTTCTTAATTGTGTTAATTAGGAATCTTTTATTTGTACCAGCAAGAGGACACTTCATCCTGTGGAAGAAGAGAGAGGAAACATCATAAACAAGCGTTAATTCCCTCCCAAGCTGACCCACTATCCAGATCAGCACAAAAGAACTCAGCTCGCACAGAAGCAAGCTCCAGAGCTGGTCCAGCTTTCCCGGCCATGCATGGGCCTGGAGGACTGCCGTGAGTCTGAGGCCAGCCCGCGGCATGCAACAATTCAAGTACAGGTTGGTCGGGATGGTACAGCAGGACCCTGGAAAGATGGTGCAATGGTCATGTGTCTGAACGTTACAGTGTCACCTCGGGAGACTACAGACACCACCACAGCCTGGCTACGGCAGAATCGGGGAAAACCCACCACAGTCTAGGTGGCTAGTGACCAGCAGCCAGGGAAGCACACCCTCCCAGCCTCCTGGCTGAACTGAACTGGGATCACTTCCTCTTGTCTATCCACTGGCATGCCAGCCGCCTGGACTACCTACAAGCAGCAAGTCCAAACGGATCTGGAAAACTGCATGTCTGCATGGAGACTGGGCAAGAGAAGCTTTGCCTTGCAGTAATCAACCATTCCCAGGAGTGCTGGGGATGTAGCTGAGCAGTGTGTACGAGGCCCCGGGCTCAACTCCCAGCACAGAAAGTAAAAAGCTGATGTTTGCATAAAAGGCAGCATCGTAACGTAAATGCTTTCCTCCGTCTCCAGACGACGCCAGCCCCTTCAGAAAAGCACCCAGCATTTACCGTAGAACAACCATGTTTCGAGACTACAGGCTGCCGCTCCAGGGACCCTTCAACCGTTGGTCCTTCCCTCCAGCGTCAGAATGGAGGACACTGGGCTGCAGAGAAGCTGACGTGCATGTGGCCAGAACAAGATGGCTTTGCAGGCCAGGAAGCTAGGCAAGCACAAATGTGTGTTTGCTGAAACGCACCCAAGGCCGTGCCTAGCACCAAATGCTCCCTTTCTGTACAAAATAAAATGGCGTCCTGCTCACACTTCTCTAGCTCAGCAGCCTCTGTCTGGGCCCTGCTCAAGTTCCTATGATTGTTCTTATGGAATGTCAAAATTGAACAATCCCACCCAAGTTCTATTTAAAAATTTAAAAACCATTCTGAGTAAATAAAGCCTTTCTGTGAACTTCGACAAACAAACCACAGTTTACAAGTGAGTAGCTTAGTTAAATGCTGTTCACCTCCTCTCAGACAAGTCTCTCACTGGCTGCACCTCGCCAGTTAGGCTAAGCTGGCTGGCCAGGAAAGCCGTCTCGACCTCCCCTGCGATCACAAGCACCCATTTCCAAACTCAGCATTTTTTCATGGGTTCTGGGGCTCGAACTCAGGTCCTCATGCTTGCAAGTCAAGGAGCTTGTCCATCTGAGTTTGTCCATCCCCCAGCCCTGAAGCATCTTTTAATAGTTACTTTATTTGTAAAAGTTTTAAAGATTTATTTTCACGTGTATTCTGTCTGCTTGTACGTCTGTGCACCATGTGTGCTTGGGGCCTGAGAGGCCAGAGGTGGGCATCAGATCCCCTGAACTGGAGTTAGAGTTGTGAATTAGCTGCTGTGTAGGTGCTGGGAACCGAACCCAGGTCCCCTGGGAGAGCAGCCATGCTCTAACCACCGAGCCATCTCCAACCCTCCAGTAGAACAAGGATCCTTGTTGTGTGATTGATACTTTGACTGCATTCGGACGCTCTGAGACTGCCAGTAAAGTTTGCTTTGGATCAGAGGGTGGAGGGCCAGAGTTACCAGCTGACCAAAATTAGCCATAGAGGTTTTGGAGGACTGAGGACAGAAACACAGGAAGTAGTAGTAGGGCGGGGCTTAGAGAGAATTGGTCTTTGGGGATTGAAAAATGAGAGAAAGAGGAGATCACTGGTCGCTTCTCTGCTGCTTCTCTAATCACTTAGGTTCTTACCCCAATATCTGACTTCCGAGTTTTTTTTTCCTTTTGGTTTTTTCACGACAGGGTTTCTCTGTGTAGCTTTGCGCCTTTCCTGAAACTCGCTTTGTAGACCAGGCTGGCCTCAAACTCACAGAGATCCGCCTGGCTCTGCCTCCCGAGTGCTGGGATTAAAGGAGTGCACCACCACCGCCCGGCAGACTCCGAAGTTTTTATTGATAAAGAATAATTAGATAAATGCGTCAGATCCTAACAAAGCATCTTATTTAATGTTCCTCAAGTCTATTAATTCACAGGATCTTTCTTTTTCTTGTAATCCATTTGTTAAAGGCACCGCTTCCTTGACCTGTAAAATCCTACATCTTGGATGCTGTGATTACAACCTTTAGAAATGGACCAGACCCTGGCTCAGCATCTTGACCAGGGTGTCTTATGTGTGTGTGTATGTTCTTTTTATTATAGTTTTTGTGAAGAATCGCCCATGTGAGGGCTATCGCTGTGACTGTGTAGAAGAGAGCTTGCCTACCAGTGTGTAAGGCCAAACAGGCTCTATCCCCAGCACCCTAAAATATAATCATGGGCTGGAGAGATGGCTCAGAGGTTAAGAGCACTGGCTGCTCTTCCAGAGATCCTGAGTTCAATTCCCAGCACCCACATGGTGGCTCACAACCATCTGTAATGAGATCTGGTGCCCTCTTCTGGCCTGCAGGGATGCAGGCAGGCAGAACACTGTATACATAATAAATAAATAAATCTTTAAAAAAAATCACTAATACAGTTGGATATGTCACAACCCAACATGCAGCAGAAGTGACCCTTCTCCCCATCAACTTGACACAAGCTAGAGTTATCCAAGAGGGAACTGCAATAGAGAAAAGGCCTCCCTCCACAGGCAAGACTGGCCTGTAGGACATTTTCTTGACAGATGACTGATGTGGGAGGGCCCAGTGCACTGGGCCACTCCTGGGCTGGTGGTCCTGGGTTCTATAAGAAAGTAGGCTAGGTGGATGGTGGCGGTGCGAGCCTTTAATTCCAGCACTTGGAGGCAGAGCCAGGTGAGTCTCTATGAGTTCGAGGCCAGCCTGGTCTATAGAGCGAGATCCAGGACAGGCTCCAAAACTACATAGAGAAATCCTGTCTCAAAAAACAAAAAACAAACAAACAAAAAAAAAAAAAGCAGGCTGAGCATGCCAGTAAGCAGCACACCTCCATGACTTCTGCATCTGCTCCTGCCCTGTTTTCCCACAGGGATAGGATTGTGACCTGAGAGTTGTAAGATGAAATAAACCTTTTTCTCCCCAAGTTGCTTTTGATCATGATGTTTTATCACAGTATTAGAAACCAAAGCTAGTGTTCCATCACTTTTCACGTGACGGATTCAGCAGCCATTGAGGGTCTCTGAATGGACTCAATCAAATCCTGGAGTTTGCACGTTTTTGCCATCCTGGGAAATCAGACACAGAACTTTGTGTACACTAGGCAAGTGCTTAACAACCGAGCCAAGTCCCCAGCCCCCTTTTTAAAGATGTGCATGATGGCGTCATCTGCACACAGCTTACCTCTTTTTAAAAGATGGATTTTATGTGTACCAGTGTCTGCCTGCATATGTGTATGTGCACCATGACCAAGCCTGGTGCCTATTAGACCAGAAGAGGGGGCCAAGACGCCCCCTCCTCCCATAAATGGCATTTCAGGTGGTTGTGAGCCACCACGTGGGTGCTGGGAACCCAGGTCTGGAAGAACAACAGTGCTCCTAACCACTAATCCTTCTCTCCAGTCCTCACGTTTATCTACTAAAGTGACCAGTTTTCTGGGCTTTGACAAAGACACAGTCAAGATACAGAACATTCTGTGAGTTCTTCTCTAACCCTCTATCTCCCAACAACTGGTGATGTTCCTAGTTTGGGATCTCTATAAAGCCAAATAAATGGAACCATACACTATCATGTTCTGTGTCTGGATTCTTAACACTCCTGAGATTCATCCGGGCAGTTTATCTCAACCATGCTGTTTCTCCACACCGTTGGGCAGTGTGGGTTTAAGGGTACAACCACAACTTGCTTATCCATGTGTGAGGTGATGGCCATTTGGACTCTTTCCAGTTTGGGGCTTGGGACGGTTTGAAAGAAAATGGCCTCCAAGGGGAGTGGCACTATTAAGAGGTGTGGCCTTGCTGGAGGAAGAGTGTCACTGTGGCAGGAGGCTTTGAGGTCTCTTTTGCTCATGATTTCCTCAGTGTGACAGTCAACTTCCTGTTGCCTGCAAGATGTAGGATATTCGGCTATTTCTCCAGCACCACGTCTGCCTGCATACCACCATGCTCCCCACCATAATGATAATGGACTGAACCTGTGATATTTCTTACAACCTGCCTTAGGGTTATTATTGGTATGATTAAACACTATAAGCAAATGTAAGTTGGAGAGGGAAGGGTTATTTTGGCTTACACTTCCACATGACAGTTCATCATCAAAGGATGTCAGGACAGGAACCTGGAGGCAGTAGTTGATACAGAGGCTATGGAGGGGTGCTGCTTACTGGCTTGTTTTTCATGGCTTGCTCAGCCTGCTTTCTTATGGAACCCAGGACCAGCAGCCCAGGGATGGCACCACCCACAATGGGCTGGGCCTTCCTCTGTTGATCATTAATTAAGAAAATGCCTTACAGGCTTGCCTACAGCCTATTCCTCTAGAGGCATTTTCCCAATTGAGGCTCCCTCCCTCTGCTCTGATGATTCTAGCTTGTGTCAAGTTGACATAAAACCAGCCAGCACACAGCCTTAAGAGTTTCAACATGTCTTGGGTGATTCAATCATTGTTATTTCATATTTTTGATCAAATTATTCCATCTTTGACTTCAAACTGGTTCCAGAGATTTCCAACCTGATATTAGTCTCTGACAGTTTCTTTGCTTTCTGGCATGACAGGATTTTCCAGACCTTACAGCGTTTGTTCCCGTGGAGTAGGAGTTTGGCTTGACCTAAAGGGAGGGCGGCCTTTGCCTTCAGCTTCTGGAAACTAATCTACATCATACGTGATAGAAATGTCTTTGTTGAGGGTGGAGCTGGCTGCACCTTCCAGTCTTAGAGCAGGGCTGGTCACACAAGAAAGATCAACTATGTTGACATAAGGCGAGAGCTTTAGGTCATGTGATACAGGTCAACCTGGAAACTAAAATCAACCACGTACTCAACCAGTCAACCATGTAAACACTCAGTCAACCATGTAATCAATCAATCAATCACACCTCCACAAGGGGCCACAATAAACACTCTGCACACTAGGATTCACGGCTCTTCCTTGACTGGCATCATTCCAGTCCTCGCAGCCCTGGGGTAGGCAGCATGTTCTGACTCCGTAGAGGAGGGGCAGAGAGGCTTCTGGTTTTGAACCCTCCCAGATCCCCTGCTTCGGGCCTCTTATCCTGCCTTAATTTAATCTGTATCCCTTCCTGTAACAACCTGAAGCCACAAGTGTACCAGATTCTAGCAACTCTGTAAGTTCTAGTGAACCGCCGAAGCCTGAGGGCACTTTGGGAATCTTGGTATGAGAAACGAAGGCTATCTTGCCGGCTGTGGCCTCCGACCCTACAGACTGGCTTATCCTGAGCAAGGCTGCAGATGTGCAAGCAATGGGTCCTTAGGAACCCTGTCTCCTTTTAGTGAGAAACAGTACTTTGATAACAGGCTGGCACCAGAGCTCACTGCTAAAGGCTGGGCAGTCAGCATTTCTAGGGGTCTCAGAACTAAACAAGTGTTATCTGAAAAATAACGCAATACAACTTCCTGTGAATAGTTTCAATGCTAATTTAGGATGGGAGATAAAGTTGCTGCTTCTCTGGCTCTGACCTTGAACTGTACCTTACTGCACCATGTTTTCAGGACACCCACATTCTCACCTGAGCTCAGAGTAGGGCAGCGCCCCACCACTCTCAATGGATAGACGTGGAGCCACTGACCCCAGGGTGCTCAGGTATCAGGTGCTAGAAATACAGTCAGATTTTAGATCATTTGAAATACTTCCTTCCTTTGTGCCTCTGGGCTAAGATACCCACTCAATGGCTTATTCAGGGCTATTTGCTTGATTTTGAGGAGTTAGGAATTTTTTCTTTATTTTGATTTAATTTAGCCTATATTTTATGAAAAATATGTGCATGTTTCTAAAAGTTACAAAACAAAGGGCCGGAATGTAGCTCAGTTGGCAGAGCACTTGCCTAGCTGGCTTATAGAAAGCCCTGGGTTAGAGCCCCAGAAACCCATGCCTGTAATGTTAACACTTAGGAGGTGGAGGCAGTAGGGTCAGAATTTTAAAATCAAGGTGGTGGAGGGACAGCTCAGGGGTTAAGAGCACACACTGTGCTTGTAGAGAAGACCACGGTTTGATTGCCAGCACCCACACAAGGCCGCTTAGAGCAGCCTCTAACTGCAGCCCCAAGGGTTGGCCAGAGGGCACCTGCACACATGTGCATCATACACACAACTGAAAACAGTAAGTCTTAAAAACATTCAAAGTCATTCTCGGCTCCTTGGGGAGCTTACAGGTAGCCTGAGATACAAGAGACCCTGTCTCAAAAACAAAACAAAGGGTGGAGAGATGGCTCAGTGGTTAGGGCCACTGGCTGCTCTTGCAGGAGAACTGGAGTTCTATTCCCAGCACCCACACAACTGCCCATAACCCCAGTGCCAGGGGATCTGACGCCCTCTTCTGGCCTCCCTGGGCATCAGGCATTTACATGTGGTGCACAGACATACATGAAGGCAAAACACCCACACCTATAAAATAAAAACGGGCAGAAAGGAAACCGTTGAGAAACGGAGAGGAGCGAGTGAAAGCTGTCTTCCGGCCATGACGTGGCACCGCACTCATGACCCCAGAGCAGCTGTGTTCTCGCACAGGTCGGGTAGGCAACCTCTGGGCCCCAGGCCTCACTGAGCAGCTCCGGGAGGCCGACAGGCTGGCCGGGGGAAGGAAGGGTGTCAGGCTTCCCGTGTTCCAGGGGATGGCCACAGGCCCATACACATATGGGCAGCACTAACTAGACTTAGTGGGTTGTTTAAAAAAGAAGATAAGAGGTTGGGAGGGGGGACATGGGGTGGGATATGGGGGGAGTTGGGAGGGGAAAACTGGAGACAGATATGATCATATTTCGTTGTATACGTGTATGAAAATCTCAAAAGAAGAAGTGATATAAAGGGTGTGGGAAACAAAACACTACACAAGACACAGAGGGAGCTCAAGCTTTTGTTTACCCTTGTGTTCCACTGTGGCCAATGCTAACCGTAGAGAAGACCTGGCATCAGCACATTTGCAGAGAGTAGCTTCTGGATGCTGTTACTAAAGGCATGCCTACAGACCGGAACTAGGTCTTACAGTTAAGTTCGTCCTCTGCGCATATGATTTTACAGTCTATTTATTTATTCTGTGTGCTGTGGAGGGCAGAAGATGACTTGAGGAAGTCAGTTCTCTCCTTCCACTGTGTGCGGCGCTGAGATCAAACTCAGGTTGCCAGGCAAGAATCGCCTTTACCCACCGAGCCCCCCACCTGCTCCCGTATTTCCAACTTTGAACCCATTTCTAGTCTGCACAGAAACTCCAGGGTAAATGCTGGTCCTACTGCTAAAGCAGTGATGGTCACAGGTTCAATACTGCTCTTCGGGCCCAGAGGTATCGCCAAGTCCCGGCTGCCTTGTGAGCTAACTCAGCAGAAACCCACGGCATGTTCTCTGAACGCCCGCTGCCCACCGTGCTCGCTCGAGCTCAGCTCTCCACGGTCTTACCCTACACTAGCCTCTGGGCGATTCCCACAGCACCCAAGGCTTTGCAGCCTCTATTCACATTCTGCTCTCTCCAGCTAAGACTTACAGGCTGGCCTCACCCTTGTGACATCCTCCTGCCTCAGCCTCCTGGTTTTGTTGTTGCTTGTTTTTTAAGTTTTAAGGAGGCTTACTTAAGAACTTACCAGCCCATCGGTCCCATTGTCTCTGCTCTGGTTTTCCCACGCTTTGCCTCCTTCAGCAATTCTTCTATGGCTTTCCTGTGGGGAAAAGGGAAGATGTCTGAAAAGCAGCCACAAATGGATTTCTGGAAATCATTATTGCATGACTAGAACCCTGCTGGGACAGCTATCTAAAAATGGTGAATGGTTTTCAATACAAAACCGAGACAGAAACTCTCCCCTCCCCTCCCCTCCCTCTCCCTGTGTGTTGCTATCGACCAAACCTAGGGCCTCACATGCTAGGCAAGCACTCTGCTACAGAGCTACATCCCCAGCCCTGAGGAAGAAGTGGTTTGTGGGGTTGGGGTAGGGAGGAAACAAACTGGAAACTGCAATATAAATTATTAAACCATATATCCTTAATGTAAGACATCGGTCTCATCTTAATTTGAAAAATAACCAAAAGACATGAGCTGGCAGATGAATGTGTGTGTGTGTGCATTTACAATTTTCATAATAGTGAAGAAATGCCAGTCTGAGGCTAGAGCTCAGGGCCAGAGCAGCTGCCTAATATGTATGAGGTGCCAAGTGCTAGGTTGGATCCCTAGCACCGTCCTTCACACACACACACACACACACACACACACACACACACACACACACACACAACCTCCCCACCCCCACCCACATATCCACACCCCCCATTCTCTCTCTCTCTCTCTCTCTCTCTCTCTCTCTCTCTCTCTCTCTCTCTCTCACACACACACACACACACACACACACACACACCCCTGCCAAGCCTGGTGTGGTGGAAGGTTTGCTGTGAGTCTGGGGGCAGCCCAGCTACTATGAGACTCTGCCTCAGAAAACCAAAACGACAACAGAGACCAAGAAACTAAACAAGCCTGACATGTCAGTGAAGCCAACAGTGGTAACCACTTCTGTGCGCATTGGTGAGGGCGTACTCTCTTCTCCACGCAGGAAGAAAAACGTTGAGAGGGGCTGGATATGGTGGCGCACACCTGGGATCTCAGCACCGCTTGGGCTCCGGAATAGGGAGTTCTATATTAACCCTTTCACCCCAGCCCCAGACACTGGCCTGCACTCATCTGCAGCACAGGAAGGAGGCTGCACAGTCCGCTATGACGGGAGCTAGGCTTCCTCACTGAAGAGGGGACTGCTGTGTGCCCGTGAGACTCTCCTAACACCCGAAGTGATAACTCAGTCTGCGTCTGTCTTTCAGGAAATGTGACGTTAATCTGTGTGTGTGCACAGCAGTGAAGATCGGAGCACAGCCTGTGTGAGCTGCTCTCTCCTCCCATATGTGGGTTCTGGGGAGCCAACTCAGGGCAGAGTTGGGAGGCCTTCCTCACTGAGTCACCTCGCCTGCCTCATCCCCATTTCGGGAGTGAGAATGATGTCCGTCTATGGGGCAGTAAGTATTGAAGGCAACTACAGGAAGAACTGAAATAAAGAGCAACACAGAACAAGGGAGAGAGAATGTACAAGGACTGAGAGCAGCTGTATGAGTCAGGTGACCTGCAGACGGCCAGAGCTCAGGGACAGCAGGAACACCGGCCGCCTCACACAGCACTGCCCTGCTCGTGCCCTCCCAAGCCCAGTCACCTTTGATCAGCTAACTGGAGAGTACAGGCTATGTCCCAGGGCGGACGGAAACCAGGTTCAGAAAAGGACGTGTTCAAACAAGCACGACTGTGACAAAGCGCAGCCTCTCAGGGACGTGGCGGAGCCTGCACCATCCACACCAACTGTGCAGGATGTGAGGAGTCTCGCCGTGGCCATCGGACTTTCTCCACAGGGCAGTGATAAGACCCGGAGGGGAAGTGGACAACCCGCTAGATCTTCCGTGAGATGTGTGAGGCTGGAGAGTGTGAGGGGAGCTGGCTGTGGTGGCTAGAGCCTGGAACCCAGCACGAGAACCTGAGACAAGAAAATCCCCGTAATTTTAAGGTGAGTACTAGGACAGCCTGGGCTACAGAGAGAGGTCCTGTCTTGAACAAACAAAATACAATAGCAGATGACTGGATTTCCAGAGGACAGCTGCAAACAGCTGCCCATAGCTCCTGCCCAGCCAGCAGTGACAAGTAGTTTAGTTGTGTGGATCTGTAGAAACAAGACAGCGGATAGGGTCTTTATGATTTACTGCCTAAAATCATAGATGAAGAAATCTGGGATATCTGGACTTAACTTCAGAAAACCATTTGATTATCTGGGGTCACCTGTTAGCAGCCAAGGAGGAAAGTTTACCTTGCAGAGCTTTGGGAGACAAGGAAAAACCCAACTGGAACATCGAGGTAATTGCAAAGTGAAAAGAATTACTCATAGACACAAGATGGAAGGTCTGGGCGTGGTGATGTGTGCCTGAGGCCCCAGCATTCAGGAGGCTGAGAAAGGAAGTTCCATTCCAGTGAGCGTGAAGCCAGCCTCGGATACACAAAAAAACTACACCTTAAAAAACACCTTTAATTCCAGTATCAGGGAGGCAGAGGCCAGCCTGGTCTACAGAGAGTTCCAGGACAGCCAGGGCTACACAGAGAAACTCTGTCCCCAAAAAACAAAACCAACCAACCAAAACCCCACATGAACAAATGAACAAATCCCACACCTGTAATCTCAGAAGTTGAGAGGTAGAGACAGGAGGATCAGGAGTTCAAGGCCATTCTCAGCTATGAGGGCATATGAGACCCCACTCGTAAGCCCCTAAAACAACAAAAATGGAGGCACAAAATAACGTCTGTAGTTGTATTACATCTAGTCATCAGTTGGTAAATCCCCAGACCCCGAGGTGAGCCAGGCCTTCCCTGCAAAGGCTGTTAGTGCGCATTGCAAAGGGAGACGACGTGAACTCCACAGCTGAAGGTAGCGTGCACGTGTTAAAGGAGGCAAGAGATCAGGAGCACACTTTGCAGGCTCTCTGTGGCTCTGGCTGGCCTGAACGCCTTATGTAGACCAGGCTGGCCTCAAACTCACCAAGATCTGCCTGCCTCTGACTCCCAAGCTGGGATAACAGGCATGTATGAAACTGTGTCAGGCTTGGTTTTAGAAAATACTTGTGCCATGAACTTGAGTGAAGTACTATTGAAACCCTTCCATTTCCTGTCCACACGGACCAAAGAGAAAGAAGAAAAGTAGCATTTAATCAACGACAAACGTTGATTAACAGAGATACAGAGGGCTGCTTTTCGTAGTGATGGTGACGGTCTCAGCTGCCTCACAAGGTTGTTAAGAGGTGGGTATTTCATTTGGATCCAACTGCTCTGGATTTCACAATAAATATGAAGTCCAGTTTTCACCTTCTTCAGGTCAGGGGACTCATCTCTTACAGCGGAGCTCTCCCTGAGCCTGGTACACACACACACTGGATTCTCAGTTTGATATGGGCGATTTGAATTGGGATGTGGTAAAATACCAAATTCACAAGAACTAAAACACCTCAGTGTGACGGACCCAAAGAGACACTTCCCTAAGAAAGAGATAGGAGGACAGTTCAGTTGGTGGAGCACTTGCCAGGCAAGCCTCGGGACGGGAGTCTGGGCCCCAGCACCCATGTCAACAGCCAGGCTGGTGCGGCTGTGTGGGCAGGACACACAACCTTAGGGCTGCAGCCTTGCCGGGGAGCAGGCCACCGAGGAGAGCTGTGAGGAAGCAGATCACCGAGGAGAGCTGTGAGGAAGCAGATCACCGAGGAGAGCTGTGAGGAAGCAGATCACTGAGGAGAGCTGTGGGGAAGCAGATCACCGAGGAGAGCTGTGAGGAAGCAGATCACTGAGGAGAGCTGTGGGGAAGCAGATCACTGAGGAGAGCTGTGAGGGGAAGCAGATCACCGAGGAGAGCTGTGAGGAAGCAGATCACCGAGGAGAGCTGTGGGGAAGCAGATCACCGAGGAGAGCTGTGGGGAAGCAGATCACTGAGGAGAGCTGTGGGGAAGCAGATCACCGAGGAGAGCTGTGAGGAAGCAGATCACCGAGGAGAGCTGTGAGGAAGCAGATCACTGAGGAGAGCTGTGAGGAAGCAGATCACCGAGGAGAGCTGTGAGGAAGCAGATCACTGAGGAGAGCTGTGAGGGCTGCAGCCTTGCCTCTCTCCTCACTTTCTCGATCTCTCTGCTTTCTGTGTGTGACTGAGAAGGAATCTGTCATCTTGTCACACACACACAGGAATTCTTCTCGGCCTTAAAAAAGAAGGAAGTTCTGCTACTTATGGTGACAGACAAGACGCTGACCAGGGGATGGACAGGGCATCAAGGAGCAGACGTCCTGTCATCTTACTTACACTGGAAGCTAGGAGAGCTCAAGTTCAGAAGCACAGCGGTGCTAACCAGGGCCGGGGGCCGGGAGGGGGGAGGGGGGGGACTTGGGGGGGGTCTGGGGATGAAGGGAGCCACTGTGCAGCAGCAAGCACCGAAGCCGTGAGGATCTCAAGTTCTCCTCACAGGAAGGAAGAATCACGTGATGTAACAGGAAGTTAATTAGCTTGACGGCCCCATTCCATGGTGTCTGGCGGACTGTGGAGCGGTGGTTCTCAGCTCCCCTGGTGCTGCGGCCCTTTACAACAGTTCCTCATGCCGTGGTGACCCCAACTTAGAATTATTTCATTGCTTCTTCATAACTAACGTGCTACTGTTACGGCCATAATGTAAATATCTGTGCTTGACGGTCTGAGGCGACCCCTGTGAAAGGGTTGTTTGGCCCCCAAGAGTCACACCCCCAGCTTGAGAAGCAGGGCTTTAAAGCATGGCGTACAAAACGAATGTGCACCATTTATTATTTTATATGTTTATTTATTCCTTTAAGTGAATACTGTATCTGCAGCGGAAGAGTAGACAACAGGGACAGGGAGGTGGAGGCAACGCAGACACGGTGAGAACAAGGCCAGAGACGGACAAGCACGGCCTGGTGAGCAACTGACTGTAGTGACCGTACACACACACACACACACACACACACACACACACACACACACACATGCACCACTGCCCCTGGTCACTAGGAGACTGCAGTCCTCACAACTGACTGTAGTGACCGTGCACACACACACACATGCACCACTGCCCCTGGTCACTAGGAGACTGCAGTCCTCACTACAGATGCAGAAAGAGGCCAAGCTAGAGTTCTTCCTTCACGGTTAAGGATTTTGACTCGGGCTGTGCAGAAGTCTCAGCAAGCACACCTATCTGGAAAACACCCTTTTCCTGGTGAGTGAGAGACCCACCGGAGGGGACGGGCCTCTGCTTTGGTTTCACTTCATTGCACAGAAGGAGAAGCCTCCTTTACACAAGCAGAAACCCCCAAATTCCATTTCCTGGAGAAGTTGATAATGAAATGGAAGCATAACGCGTCAGCTAACTTTGGACAGTCCCGACGCCTGGCGTAGATCTGCTGCATGGCTGACTGCAGCACTGTATCTCCTGCTCCGCTGCATGGCTGACTGCAGCACTGTATCTCCTGCTCTGCTGCATGGCTGACTGCAGCACTGTATCTCCTGCTCCGCTGCATGGCTGACTGATTGACTGCAGCACTGGATCTGCTGCTCCGCTGCATGGCTGACTGCAGCACTGGATCTCCTGCTCCACTGCATGGCTGACTGCAGCACTGGATCTCCTGCTCCACTGCATGGCTAACCGCAGCACCGGATCTGCTGTCACAGCAGGTCCGCTGCTCTAGATCCACGGGACGTGGCACAGATAGAGATGGCATGGAGTAAAGCCTGGCTGGTCAGTGACCATGACACAGAAACAGGAAAAGAAAGGCACTCAGGTGCCAGCATCCCCCGCGGGGACACCACACCACACCTTCCACCAAGCTCCATTTCTTCAAGGTTTCTCCACCTCACAAAGCACCACGCTGGGAATCGACCCTTCAGCAGGTGGACCTTTGGGGGGCATCTAAGAGCAAACCATGGTGTGTGTGAAGTCACGTACACTCTAGGACCACGAACTACAATGACAAGAGAGGGAAGGCTGGTACTACTGTTAATTTCTCCTTTCCTTCTCCCCACCCAATACAAGGTCTCATTATGTAGCTCCAGCTGTCCTGGACCTCACTATGTAGACCAGGCTGATCTTGAACTTACAGAGTTCAACTCTCCCCAAGTGCTAGGATCAAAGCGTGCACCACTGTGCCTGGCCAGTAATGTTTTTTTTTTTTTTTTTTGGTTTTTCGAGACAGGGTTTCTCTGTGTAGCTTTGCGCCTTTCCTGGAACTCACTTGGTAGCCCAGGCTGGCCTCAAACTCACAGAGATCCACCTGGCTCTGCCTCCCGAGTGTTGGGATTAAAGGCATGCGCCACCACCGCCTGGCATGTTTTCTTAATATAAAGCTCTTTTCATTCAAGGATACAAGTCAAAACACAGTGACGGTGTTTGCTATGTTATCAACTGCACTGAGTACAGGACCGTGACAGTAACATTACATGTGACATATGAGGGTATCCACTTGGTCTCAGGTAACTTTTATTTGGCTACTGACATAATACACACTGCTGGGGATGTGATACAAACCAACGGCAACAGTACCTATGTACCTACCAAGTACCCATGCCTAACTAACCCTCAGCGCCTCGGTGCCAATCCATAGAGAAGGAAGCAAGAAACCGAGGAGATCGCAAAACTTGCCCAGTGTCACAATGACCAGTAAGCAATGGTGCTGGGATGTCAGTCCAGGCGGGCCAACTCTCGGACCAGGGTCTTAACGCTTTTATCACAGCTCCTCTGCAAGGTGTGGAAAACCTCTAGAACTCAGTCTAGTGAGCCACATACAGGGATGCTTGTGTGTGCGCATAAGTGTGTAACTTAAACGCCTAGAGTGACACACGGTGACACGGGAGGGCTTTACTTATGACAGGAGCTGCTCAGGGGAGAACGGCCCCCGACCCTTCACCTGGACTTCTGTTCCCACCGCTGCAGTTAGTCATCTGCAGGTGCCGGCTCCGAGTAGGCTATTACCACAGAGACGACTCCTGCAGTTCACAGTTCGTGTGGGTTGATTCTTACGACTCAGCTCTTAGAAGAAACATCTCTCAGTTTATAGGCCACCTGCTTCACCACAGATACACTGACCTCATTTTCAAAGCACAAGTATTCTTACAAATATTTATTCCTAAATCTTGATACAGAAAAGTCATTCATTTTTACCTCATATTACAAGACCTGAGCAAACATGCCATGGTGTACACACATATGTGAAGAAAAAATCTACTGAAAGTGTGAGGTGGTAGTGTGGGGCTACTTGGGAAACAATAAACTCAAAGGAGAAAAGCCCATGGATTATGAAATCCCAAGGGCAGCACACCTGTTTGATAGGCCAATTGTTAGGTTGAAAAGTCTACGTATAGGCCCTATTGAAATACTAGTTGGGAGAATTAAAAACAAAGAGAGAATAAGGTCAAAATAATTAGTAAGCTTTTTTTACTCAATAAAAACATTTGTTTGCTCTTCGAGAAGACACATGAAAAAATAGTACAGGTGGAAAAATGATTTTTGTCTTGAAAAATGGGTATGGAAGGAAGCCAATATCCTAGCCTCCCTCCCCAAAAGCTAATAGCTAATACGGCAGCTGCTTGAACCGAGCAAAAGACAGGAAATGTGACTAATGACTGAAAAGCAGAGACACAGAATAAAATCCCAACTCTTACCAAACAGCAGCACAAACTACAAGCAGGAGAAAGGTACAGAGACTGTGCCAAAGAAAACACCACAGGGAACAGTTTCTTGGGTTGGCTACCACAGCTCCCCGAGATTGGGCACAAGTTTGGCATATTCCTCTGATAAACATCCCAGATACAGAGAGGCCCTGCAGACTGTCCTAACCCTGCCGCAGAGCTCTCGGCTCTCGGCCTTAGGACTGCAGTCAGTGCAGGTCTGGTCAGCCCGAAGAGGTGGCCTCCTCAGTGTGTCCAGGCTGAGGCTGGCACACACTAGAAAGCAAGCTGTCCACCCTACAGATCTCAGCCACTGACTCACCGGGTGAGTACAAATTATACCCAGAGCTGAAAGTCCAGGAATGGAAAACAATGAAGAGAAATATCCAGAACTACAGGCTCCTTAAAAAGTGTTTTCATGTGTTAACACATGTAGAAACTAGTGCCTTGAGTCTGCTGTTTTTAAGGTAAATAGTATACCTATCATTAACTGAACTGAGAGTTTTGTTTTTTTTTTTAAAACTAAGATATAAAACACTTGTACATCTAAAGTTTGGGCTGAGGGCTAAGGAGAAGGCTCAGTGGTGAAGAGCACTGGCTGCTCTTTCAGAGGACCCGGGTTCCGTTGCCAGCACCCACATGGCAGCTCCCAACTGTCTGTTAACTCCAGTTCCAGGGACCTGACACCCTCATAAGGACACACATACAGGCAAAAACACAAATGCACATGAAATAAAAATGAAGAATTAAAGTTTGGGCTGAAGAGATTGCTCAGTGGTCAGAGCACTGGCTGCTCTTATAGAAGACCTGGGTTTGGTTCCCAGCACCCACATGGCAGCTCACACCCACCTGTGACTGCAGTTACTGGGGATCTAACACCCTCTTCTGGCCTCCACAGGTATACTTATATATATGCTGGCAAACACTCATAAACACAGTGAACAACAAATTGACCTTTAAAAACAAGCCTAACAAATTGATCTTTAAAAACAAGCCTAACAATACACCATGAGAAGAGAAGAGAAGAGAAGAGAAGAGAAGAGAAGAGAAGAGAAGAGAAGAGAAGAGAAGAGAAGAGAAGAGAAGAGAAGAGAAGAGAAGAGAAGAGAAGAGAAGAGAAGCCCATCCTCTACACCCCTTCCCCAGGACTAAGTATCTGGGGCTGGGCCTAAGAGCACTGAGCAGAGTGTGGCTCAGGAGGAAAGAGATGACAAAGAGCTACAGAAACCGGGCACAGAGCCCACACCAGAGCAAGGGTGCCTGGTTCTGCAACCTGGATTGCCAACACTGGCCGCCTCCTGACCACCAGACACTTCTAATTTCCAGATTTTAGGTGTCAAACCCTGCTTGAAAGATAAGTTAATCTCCTCGGCAAAAGCAGTGGGTTAACAACATGAACACATTTGCGGCCATCTTTACACCAAGAATTAAGTACAGACATCTACTCTACAGATAATTTACTAAAACAAGTCAGCAAATTCTTGACTCCTTGAGTTCTGCCCTGTCAAGCTTCAAGTTGTTATTCAGGTACTAACTCATACAGAATGAACTTAAGTAGGAAATGCAATTCCAAATCCCTGTTCACAATTAAGAAAACATCCTATTTAATACACATACCATGTCTTGGGGAAAAACCTCTAATAGTAGCTTAATAGAATCCAGAAAGTGAACACACACACAGGGAGGGGGTGTCTAACTTGGGTCCTCTGAAGGAGATGTTTTTAAAAAAGCTCAAAGTACTGAATTTAGGTGGTTCACTGAGCAAGTAGGCCAGGGCATCTGAGTAGAAAGTAAAGTGATGTAAACGTTTACCTTCAAAGCCGAGGGATGCTGTGGAGCCCTGATGCGATGCAAACAAACTTAGTTCAATGGCAGGGCTGGTGTGGTGGTTCACACCCACAATCACAGCACCCGAGAAGCTGAGGACGAAGGGTAGCTTCAAGTCTGAAGCCAACCTGGGGGACAGAGTGAGTGTTAGGCCGGTCAGGGCTCCACAGTGAGACCTTTCTTGACATAAAAGCCTAACCACTAGGAAGGACACAGAGATACAGAACAGAAAGGAGCCGGCTAAAGCCAGCAAGGCAAGGCAGAAGATTCCATTAGAGACTGTCAACTTTTTGCTTGTGTCCCACCACACATGAGCTGCTGAATGGAAGAGACTGTCAGAGCAATGCACTCAGTGTCTGGGCCATCAGAAGCCAGCAGTGTGACAACCAAGACCCAGCATACACTAAGGCAGGACTGTGTTATTCAGAGACACCGTCTCACAGGGCATCGAAATACTGCAGCACAATCTTCTAGCCCGCCCTTCATCGATGCCCAGCTTTAAATAGCTGTCCATCCTAGAACCAACCACCTTCTTGACTACTGAAACACAAGCCGTCCTTAAGAGGACAGCGGCTGTAGTTAACTGGATGGAGCCACGCTAGCAAAGAGTCCAGGATGGAATTAAAAATAGAGCAGGTGCACAACCGAGACCACGGGGAACTTCTAAGTGGAAGATCACACTGTCTACTCCAACGGAGATGTGTCTTCCACCCAGTCACACACTCTCAGGCTGTAGTGCGTAGCCATTCCAGCTTGGTTCTGGAAGTTCCAACCCCCATTGAGACTCTGGCAACTGTCACGCCTACGAGGCGGGGTGAGGGGAGGCGCCTGGGGACCCGAGAGCTGGATGGGCCAGCGCTCGCTCTGGACGCTCTCTCGGTGCCGGAACGCTGAGCGGTGCAGATTGACTGTGCAGAGCTCCGGAGAACACCGCTGGGCTGCATTACACCTTCCCCAGACCCTGCGACCTACCCATTACTTAATTTGTGAGTTACGCCATTAAATAAATATCCTTTTAACTACGTGGAGTGGCCAAAATAATTTCTCCAATATCAGGCTGCTGACATTTTCACTGCAGATGCTGGGCCATGTGTCAAACTTCTGTTTGTCCCTTCCCACACTGTGTTTCAAGGCCCTAAATCTAAGTATTTATAGTTCTCCGTTTAATGTAATTTACAAAGAAAAAGCCCCAAATGAACGAAAATGCTTTGGTAAAGACCCATTAAACAAAATATTATGCATTTTTAAAAAATTCAAGGTGAAAATTACACACGTCGGCCTTAGAAGTCAGCTAGCTTAACTCTGTCATACAAAGCCAAGGAACTTATAGTTTAGAGACGGTAACTTTCCCAAGACTAATTATTTGACTTGGGGTGGTATTTAATCCAAATTATCAATAGTATCCCTCCCACCACTAAGCAAGGATGGCCTGCCAGTCACTCTAGGGAGAAGACACAAAGGCTGACTTGTGACATTCAGCACGTGGTCCCTGAGGACGGCACAAGAACCGGCATTCACAGCCACAGTGCTGTGCCATGTCCATCATGGGAAACTCACAACCTGCACGGCCCAATTTCTTGTCTGAAAGATCCTTTACTGAGCAGAATTAACACACTTCCCGACACTCTGAGACGAGGGACCACAGTTTCTATTAGTCTTGAACTGAGAACATACTGGAATCGCCTGAGAAGGAGACAGCAGCCACAACAACACTGTGAGCCAATGCGTTGTCCAGTTTGGAAATCTGATAGCTTTTGTGGCAGTCCAGAGCACAGAGCTACAGGGTCTGTTAAATGAGACATTCCTACAAGCCTTCAGAGCGTCCATGGGGACTAAATATAATCATAGAGTTATGCAACAATGAGGCACTGAATAAATATAAAGTGCTATTTTAAGATTTTCAAAATCGATGTCTGTACATTTGTTAAGAAAAGCACACAGGGGTTGGGGATTTAGCTCAGTGGTAGAACGCTTGCCTAGCAAACGCAAGGCCCTGGGTTCGGTCCTCAGCTCAAAAAAAAAAGAAAAAAAAGAAAAAAAAAACACAACAACAATAAAAAAAAAAACAGAAAAGCACACAAATATCCCCTAATACCCATCACATACACAGTGATTATAGCATGTCACTTCACAGACTCCCAAAAGAACCCTTGACCTTGTCCCCACCACCCCTTTCTTTCTTTCTTCCTTTCTTCCTTCCTTTCTCTCTCTCTCTCTCTTCCTTTTTCTTTCTTCTCCTCCTCCTCCTCCTCCTCCTCCTCCTCCTCCTCCTCCTCCTCCTCCTCTTCTTCTTCTCTCTCTCTCTCTCTCTCTCTCTCTCTCTCTCTCTCTCTCTCTCTTTGAGACGGTTTCTCTGTGAAACAGTCCTGGCTGTCCTGGAATTCGCTCTGTAGCCCAGGCTGGCCTTGAACTCACAGAGATCCTCCTAGCTCTGCCTCCCGAGTGTTGGGATTAAAGGCGGGGGCCACTACTACCGGCTATGTTGTCCCCCCTTTTAGTGACGAGTCAACTAAGGCTTTGGGGTGGTGGTGCTGATATGCCCTAAGAATACAGTAAGGGGAAAGGCGACTCAAGTCTCTGCTCTTGCGTCTGCACACCTTTCTCAGCTCCGAGCAGACTCTAAGCCGCTGCTGCCCTTTGCACAGTTAACACTTGCTAGCTGTAACTTAAGTCAGCCTCCTTAACGTTTACACGCCCCAGTTTCCTTTCCTGTGGGTGGGAAGCTACCAACTCTGAAAGGAGGGTTAAGCTGGTTTCCCACTGGAGTCTGTTGGTCTCACTTTACAGTCAGAGCTGCGTGGTGGTAGGCCATCTGCTTTTGGCTACCAAGAAGCCTCGTTGGCGTCCTCAAGTCTTGGCTTGCTGGGAAGCACACAGCTCAGATAAGGTGGACCCATTAGAACCACCCATCAGGAAGCAAACCTTCTGCTTTCGCCTGCCTCAAGTCTGGGCAGCAGACAGTGACACACCCATAGGCTGACAGGTCTACACACAGACTTTTTAAATCAGGGTTCCTAATCCTAAGTCTTGAAAGCCCCCATTTTCACTGTCCATTCAAGGACAAAGTATAACCTTCCCATGCAGACAGGAGTAAAATTGTAACACCAAGCCTGAAAGCTTAGATCACAGAATCTGATACAGAACATAAATCCAACTCATTCACTCTGACAAAGAAAATGATGGCCGCACTCCCTCCATACCTCATCTTTGGATGCAGTACTAATTGAAACTTATGTCTCCAATTTCATAGATTAATCATTTTTGAAGAAAAATTCTGCTAAGCATTCTTAGCATCAAGATTTATGCTTAACTATGCAGAAGAGACTAAGCAAGCAAGCCAAGATCTGAAACCACTTTAAATGAGGAATCTCAATGATGCGTGATCCTTGAACTCTGAGTTCCAATTACAACTTATTCTGGGATCCCAGTTGGTTAGAAACTAATACTTATGCAATGCTGCTCTCAGAAGACACGGGTTATTAAATGAAAATTGCAGTGCAAGACATGGAATACCTCCCTGTGAGTTACTGGTGAGGCAGGCTCCAGAGGTCTCCAAAACAACACAGGCTATTACCATTGTGGCTACCCTCCATAATAACTACATGCTAAGACCCCATTTGACTGCAGGGCTAGAAAAATCAACCTCAACCCAGCCAAGAAAGCTTCCTGCTAGACGGAAGTGTCAGAAGGTGCTATGCAGGCTGCCGGGAAGGAAAAGACGTCAGGGACCTTTCCCAGCACTGGACCCTGCACGCCACAATGCCAACCTCCCTAGGCAAGACGTGCCTACTGGGGCAATGGTTGCAGCACCGTGAGAGGGTCCTGTCATTTTCGGAGTGAATTTGAGGCCTGTTCCACAGGAGGAAATTCCGTGCCCGGTACTATAATCCTGGTCAAAAGCCCATAGCTGGGGAGGTCACAGGCCCGAGGGCAGAACCTGCTCTTATTACTTCACTAAATGGTAATGCTGTCAAACTGCTTTCTTAACATTTACGTTTCCAGCTACAGACCTGGGCCACTCGCAGTCTCAGTCAAGAAGCTTCTTACGTGTAGTGGGCAGCGGCAATGCAGACACTGATTGATCAAAGCGCTGAGAAGAGGCTGAGTGCTCAGTCCTAAATGGGAAATCTTTATCATCGCCACCCGCAGCTCCCAGCCTAGGCTCAAGGACTATTTTGAAAAAGAGGCAGAAAGAAGAAGAGCCAGAGCGTGGGGAGCAGTGTAGTGAAATGCTGCTTCTGGACATGCCACAGCTATGGACATGTGGCCACAAACTGATCCAATAGCTATTCTAACATTTGAAATCCGAGTTCAGCTCTTGAGGCATTTAATAGGGGAAAAAAAAGTCCATCTATCAAGCATCCACGATGGACCAAGTACTGTTCCAGAGGCTGCAGATACATCAGTGTGCATTCAAACAACATGCACCAGGTTGTGTATGAGTGTGTGTGTGTCGGGGGGTGGTGGTAGAGAGGAAGCAGACAATGTAAAATGTGTAAATTATGTATATACTTACACATGTCTGTATAGATGGACACACACATACATTTCAGTGTGAAGGCGTAAGTACTACAGAAGGAAACAGCGGGGGTGGGGGGTGGGGGAAGAGCCTGCAGTCAAGAGTTAGAAGAAATGGTAGCTATCGTCACCTCCTGCACACGGGTTCGATCCATTGACAAACTCATGTTTTGTCTTCCTGAGTTCAGTGTCAGCTGGTGAGGATGCCAAATCACGTCATTATGAGCTATCAGTTCTCTGGACTTCGTTCTTGTCCTCTCTGTGCAGAATTGACAATCATCATGCATCCTTCAGTCATTCACCGAAAACAAAGACACTCTCTGCCTTCATATTGAGTTCACAGTTAAAAAGAGTTAGTCAATAAACAAGTCCATCCACTCAGTGACCGAGTGCTCTGAAGGAACAGAGGAAGGAGAGGGTTTTGAGGGTATAAGATGCTGTTTTAGAGGGGACTACTGTAGGCAGCCTCCAAGGTGGTCCTGAGGCTTCCAGTTCCCGATGTTCCAGGTAATCCTGGAACAACCACTTCTGGACTATGGCCTGGACATACTGATTCACGTTTAACAGCAGGACTGGTGAGATGTCCTTTCTGAGATTAGGGTAGACAGAGGTTTCTACCGCTGTGATGAAACATCGTGGCCAAAAGCAACTTGGGGAGAAAAGGATTATTTTATTTTACTCACACTTTCCTATCACAGTTCATCATGAAAAATGGGGCAGGAACCTGCAGGCAGGAGCTGATGCAGAGACCATGGAGGAATGCTGCTTACTGGCTGCTTGCTCTTCATGACTTGCTCAGCCTTTTTTTCTTCTTCTTCTTTTGGTTTTTTTTGGAAACAGAGTCTCACTATGTAGACCAGGTTGGTATTGAACTCAAAGATCCTCCTGCTTCCACCTCCTGAGTGCTGGGATTAAAGGTGTGCATCACCACCATTCAGCTAGCCAGCTTTCTTATAGTACCCAGAACCACCAGGCCAGGAGTGGCACCACCCACTATTGGCTGGGCCCTCCCACACCAATAATTGAGAAAATACTTCACAGCCTGATCTTATGAAGGCAATTTCTCAATTGAGGTTCCCTCATCTCAGATGACTATAGGTTGTGTCAAGTTGACATAAAACCAGCCAGGACAATGACCAATGGTAGACAGTTACAGTGACATTATGGAAGGACAGGGTGACCAGCCCATAGAGAAGAAGACACAGCCTGTGGACACCATTAGTGCAACCACCATTAACTGGCTTGACCAACGACCAATACAAGATATGCCATCTGAGAGTGTGTACCCACTAGGAACTGTGCTAAGTGTTTTAATTCATTTATTCTTTATAATAATCCTACCAAGTGAGTGTTATTATTTACCCAGTTTACAGATAAAGAAGCCAGAGATTCAGAAGAGCCTAGTCATTAACCCATATTCACAAGCTAGGAAGTAGCAGAGCCACCAGGCCTTTTCTCCTTAGAGTTCTTACTCTTTGCCCTGCTATAATACTGCCCTGAAAAGGGAAAGAAACCCAAGCTCACATAAGCTAAGCAAACTGGCTGTCTCGTCCTCCTTAGATATTCTAGGGCACTTTGATTTTCTCATGAGCTCTTTATGTAGATCCTTTCTTTTTTCCTTTCTTTGTTGTGGAATATTAGTTGAAGATGTGTTTCATTTGTTTATGCCATGGAACATTTGTTTAATGATGCAAAGATGTGTTGCATTCTTTTATGTTGCATTTCTTTAGCTCTGTGAAGCTGTGATACTTTGCCTGTCTAAAACACCTGATGGTCTAATAAAGAACTGAATGGCCAAAAACTAGGCAAGAGAAAGGACAGGCGGGGCTGGCAGGCAGAGAATAAATAGAAGAGAAGAGTAGAAAGGAGAGAGAAAAAAAAAGAGAGAGAGAGGACATCAGGGGTCAGCCACCCAGCTACTCAGCAAGCCACAGAGTAAGAAGTAAAGAAAGGTATATAGAATAGAGAAAGATAAAAGCCCAGAGTCAAAAGGTAAATGGGATAATTTAACTTAAGAAAAGCTGGCTAGAAACAAGCCAAGCTAAAGTCAAACATTCAGAAGTAAGAATAAGTCTCCATGTGTGTGATTATTTGGAGCTGGGTGGCAGGCCCCCAAAGAGTAAAAAAAGAAAAAAAAAAAAACCACTTCATTTTTCCCCTCTTACTTCTCTCTCTCTCTCTCCTTTCTTCCTTTCCTCTTTTTGAGACAGGGTCTTTCTATGTAGCCCTAGTTGGTCTAGAACTCGCTCTGTAGACCAGGCTGGGCTCAAACTCACAGATCCCTTCCTGCCTCTGCCTCCTGAGAGAGCTGGGGTTAAAGGTATGTGCCAGCATGCCCAGCTGGGGCTTTCCTCTCATGCAGGTAGAAAAGGTTATTTACTAGCAATAGGAGTTATTGACTAAGGCATACATATGGTCTATTTTATGCAATTTATGCTCACTGGCCTAGATTGAGGTCTGGCTTCCAACCAACATTCCAGATACCTGGCACCGTACCAGGTACCCATCTGCTACAGATTTTTCACTCCTTTCTCATTTTTAAGTGTGGGGAAGATTTTGAATGTTCCAGCAGAGTCTTCATTTCTTTTTGAAGAGAGGAGAAATCCAACCCACCTATTTTTGATTGTTATGTATATTCTATTAATAGAGATGCTATTTCAGAATGGCTTTTTAAAAAAGTTTTAACAAACTGGGAACCGACCATACTTCTTTACAGTGCTCTCTGGGGCTAAAGGACTCACAGAAACCACTGAGTTTCTGTTTGTTCCAAAATTTTCACTCATGAAGACACATAAACCAAGCAGTTCATTCATATTATAATAGTCACAATAATCACACTAATATTGATAGACAGGATGCATTTATTGCCTGCCTCTCTGTGCATTAGAAACTAAACTGCACGCAGGCCAACTCGTTTCCTGCTATAGCCCTGTGCTCAATAGTTATTTAACAAGTGAATAAAATGTTCTTTATATTTTGAAGACAAGGTCTTGCTGTATGAGGCAGGCTGGCCTCAAACTCTCCATCTTTCTGCCTCAGCTTTGCAAGGGCTGGGATTAGCTTTGTGTGCCACCATGCCCAGCTCAACTGTTTCTTTTGAAGAAAGCAGCATGGTGCCAAGAGGCAACAGCAGTCAGCTCACTTTCCTGACCCTCTCTCTTCCTGGCCCCAGTTTTTACACCTGGAAGCCCTGGATCGCATCCTCTTTAAAAAGACGCCAATTATTCTGACATGGTTGTCAGGGAGATGGATTTAGAGCAGTTGACTCTTTTAACTCCTGCTAGTAGGATAGATCAGGGTAGAGGTAAATCTTGCCTTACTGGTTTTTGGGTGTCAGGGAGTGGCTGGGGAGCCTCAGAGTAAGTGAACACGGATACAGGCCCCAGAGAAGTCTGTATCTTTACCAGGATACAGAATCTCTTTCTTTTCTACAAGTTTCTTGTATCCATTGTTCTCAAGTCTCCAGTCCTACATCTATGCTGCACTATTAAATGGTCTGAACTCACAGCTGTCTCGACTGTTCTCTGCCACTCACCCATTCTGCACACAGATATGAAATGCAAAACCACCATTTATGGCATACTCAAGACTCATTACTGCCCCCTTGCCTTTGGTGGGGGTGTGGTGTGATATTTTGTCTGTGTTCTGACCAATAAACATTGCCTGGAGAACAGAGGGTGGAGTTAGCCGCTAGTTAACCATAGAGGTCTGTACAGATGGGAGGCAGGAAGTGATAAAGCCAGGCAGACAGGATCTCAGCCCTGTTGGTCCAAGGATTCAGAGAGGTAAGAAGTCTCTGGTGACTGCTGCTCTGCTTCTCTGATCTGAGCTTTTACTCCTGGTTTTTATTGATAAGATTAAATTAATTAGGATCAGGCTTCAGCGGTGATCAAACCTTGGGCCTATACACACTAGGGCAAGAACTCTACCACAGAGCTACAAGTGAAGTATCTCCTTTTTGTGTGTTGAGCATGGTCTCAACCAGTGGCCCAGGCTGTCGGTGAACTTGAGGCCCTCCTACTTCAAACCTACTCCCAAGCAGCAGGGGTGGCAGGTACGAGAGTGGGGCCAGCGAATGGCTCCTTTGTACTGGAAAGAGGAAAGCCATACACCTTGGAGCATTGATACTTCTTTCACAGGCCACTAGCTTCAGTATTCAAAGAGTTCTGGAAAGCAGACGACACCTGCCTGCTGTCCTCAGCACCCAGGACAGACAGCAGCTGCCAGAGGAGGTGGGTGCGTGGAAAGAGCGGTTAGCTCAAGCCTGTCTCCTCTGTTCCGTTCTGCTCCGAACTTACCTACGCAACACTAGCGGTCTTCTCGTTCACATGAACACCTCATTTGCCCTGCCCCAAGCCACAGAAGGCTCCCGGGAATGACTCATTAGACTCTTGTTTCCATCGTTTTCCAGGATGGTGCTATTAGGTGAAAACTTGCTGTGTAGACAGTGAGGTCCAGTGTGGGCTGGGTGTGATAAGCATTTCATCCTTGAAATAAATGGACCCACACAGCAGCTGGGTCACAACCTTATGAAATCTACAGCAGCAAAAGAAAACACAGTAGTAAGAATTTGACCTGAAAAGAGGTAGATCTGGAGTTATTACAGGTCTTTGAAAGCAAGCTGATGGATCTGGAGCAGCTCTTGGGGGCTCCATTGGAAGGATGTTCCAGAGATCACCTGAATTTATAAAAGAAGTTAACAAAAAAAAAAAAAAAAAAAAAAAAAGACCTTTGTCTAAGACATGGAAGACCATAATCTTTTTTAAAAGAAATATAGTATTTCTATTAGCTGAGTATGGTAGCACACAACCTTTAATCCCAGCACTCAGGAGGCAGAGGCAGGTGGATTTCTGTGAATCTGAGGACATCCTGGTCTACATAGTGAGTTCCAGGACAACCAGGGCTACACAGAGACCTTGTCTCAATACCCGCCACCAAGTATTTCTTTAACTAATTTTTTTTCAATATATTTTGATCATACTCTTTTCCTTCCCCCTGGAGACTATCATCTTAATAAATGAGCTGAAAAGGGGAGGTCAATCATGGGCCAAAGAATCCGATGTACTTTCCTATCTCTTAAAATGCAGGATGCTCTGGGTCACAACTAAATGGATCACTTTTTATGTAGACACTTTTTCTTCTCTACAGAGATACTGCACAAACCTGTATTACATCAATTAGGGCACTTAGATGTTACTGCTATATGTAATTTAGAACTAGTTTGTAAAGTGCTTTGAAAATGGCAAGTGCTAAGCCAAATACTCAGAATTATTAGATATTCAAAGCCTTTGGTATGTAGGTATATTATTTAATGACTGGCTCTTTAGAGGGCACAGGATTTTACGGCTGAACAGAACTTCTGATCTGAATCATTAACACTGCAGTGGTTTGAATGCAATGTTATTAGAGAGTAAGTCTGATAGTGAAGTCTTTCCCCCAGTTTATATGAATAAAAATGATCCAAGTCCAAGTCTGTCTCCCAAATTCTTCTTCTTCCTTTCTTTCACGGCCTTGGCCTGGAACTCACCCTGTAGACCAGGCTGCCCTCACAGTCAGCTCTACCCGCCTCTGCCTACGGCACTAAAGCTGTGCACCAGCACGCCCAGCCCTCAACCTCCTTCAGACCCTACAGACGCCATGCAACAATTCCTTCTACACATACGGGACTCCTGGTTACCCTGGTTTCTCCCTTCACCAACCTGCCTCCTAGAGACGTTTTGTGGGAACCTGTTTGTGGCCACCCTAAACAGATTCAGACTGCACGTCACAGGATTGGAGACACTTAATCCTTCACTGCAATGCAACTGTGAGATGTGGCAGTCACTAGGGGACACACTTTCTGTGTTCTTACATTGTCCAGGATTCCTTACTTGGAGATGGCTTTTCTAGACCCTCACCACTCTAGGATTTCCTTTATCTTTGACCGTGACTCTGAACTCTCATCAACCCTGCTGCCACCTAACGTACTCTTCTAATGGCTGAGCGCATTTTATCTCTGGGACACTCAAAGCAAGCCATTCCTCAGCAAGGTCCTCTCCTTTGACCCCAAGTGAATGCTAGCCACAGCCTAGTGGCCTCTGTGCTAACTCCAACATACCTTTCCCCACAACTGCTCGGCTGACTTAATATCACTTTTCCTGGCTTCCACAGCTCCACTTCCCAAAGAATTTACTATCTCATCAGCTATTCTTTTAGCCACACTTTACCACAGAGGTTGCCCAAGGCTTGGGTTGTCTTTGTTGACTGACAGCTTTATGATTAGGAGTCACAAAGCTTATTTTCAGCTTCGATTTCTTCCATGGCCCTCAACTCATGACTACAATATTCTAAACAGAACGTGTGACTTCTTTTAAGCTCCTATTAATAACTGGACCCAGCCCTAGATGGAAGCTGGAGTCATCTGTTTCTGTGACTTCTACATCCCATTCCTGAGGATTTCACCCTTCTCCCCATTGTTAGATTAATGCTGCTCTGGGCCACCTTGACTCTTACAAATTATCTGGGCTTCTAATCTGACCTTGCTACATCTACTCCATCATCCCACACTGTAATCAAAGTAATATATCACTCTTGTCCCCCGTCTTCCCCTGAATCCAGAGAATGGGCCCTTCTTCTTGCCTGTGCTATTAAAACATGCAAATCTTTTAGTTCTCCAGCCTTTAGCTTCTACTTCAGGACCAGTTCATGTTCCCCTAACTCCCCAGCGTACAATTTGCTCTCCACACTACAGAGCTTCTTCCTTCCTTCTCTTTATCTCTGGAAGGCCTTCCCTGATTTGTGCCCAAAGCAGGTACTTCTCAACTTCCTTACAGAATTAAATCTTCAATTCCTACTGTAAGCCAGGTGTGGCGGCGCACGCCTTTAATCCCAGCACTTGGGAGGCAGAGGCAGGCAGATCTCTGAGTTGGAGGCCAGAGTGAGTGCCGGGACAGCCGGGCTACACAGAGGAAAACAGAAAAGTTCCTACTGTTGCTATCTGTTCTCAAGGCCTGGCACAACGCAGGCTCTCAGTAAGTACAAAACTAACTTTCAAAAAAGCGGGTCAAGTGTGGGAAATATAGGCTCTTGGCAGGGTAGAAGAGGTCAAATTTAGCTACAAGTTTCCATATCTTAAGTACATCAGTGATGGTTCTGAGGCAAGTTCTTCTATGTATATTTAGTCTGGTCTTCAACTTGTAATTCTCCTGCTTCCGTCTCTTCAGTGCTGAGATTACACGCATGCACCATCATCCCCAGCAGACAAGGAAGTTTTGACCGAAGAGACAATCATCAACGAAGACCCCCAAAGCACAAAGCACTAGAGAATGAGGTGACTGGGCTCAAGGGCTACAGATATTTAGGGCAAATGAAGTCACACTCGGGTAGGATACTTACAAGACAGGACTGAAGAGATAAACAGAATAACTCTTGGATGTGATATGCTTTGCTAATATTTTAAGTTTCCAAAATGTCATTTCTTCCATACAGAATTCTCCTCCTCCAAATTCTGATTATCATATAGTATCTCTTCTGGGCTCTAGTTACACACCTGCCTAAGGACTGAAAATGTTACCTGGTAATTCCAGTTTTCCAGTAATTAAAATTGGGGCTGGGGAGACAGTTCAGTTGGTAAAACACTTGCTGTGAAAGCAGGAGGACCCGAGTTCAATCTCTAGAACCCACATAAAGAGGATGGGTAGGGGCAATGTAGGCCTGTAATCCCGGGGCTCAGGAGATAGACACAGGCGGGCCCCTGGGGCCTTCTAGTGAGGTAGCCTAGCCTAACTAACAAACTACAGGCCAACGAGAGGTTCTGTCTCACACTTAAGGTAGGGCTGGAGTAATGGCAAATGCCCTTAATCCCAGCATGTGGGAGATTAAGGCAGAGGCAAGTGGATCTCTGAGTGTACAGAGTCAGCCAGAGCTATTTAGTGAGACTGTTTCAAAACAAACAAAAATAGGTAATTCTGAAGAACCATCCTTAAGGCTAACTGTTCGAGTTATATGCACATATGTATCCACAAGAACATGCCCACACAAAACAAGAAAGTGTTTGGTTTACTCGTCATAACTCTATTTTATTAGTACTCTGGAACTCAAACAGTAAACTGCTATCTATCCTACAAATGTTACAAAGATGGCGCTTGATACCAATTCAAATTCTTGTGAAAAATTAAAATTCTCAAGTCCTTCAAATTATCCTCACCCTTACGCAGTCTACCAATCACATGAAAGGATGCATTCACAGTAATAAAAACCCAGGGCTGGCGAGATGGCTCAGTGGGTGAAGACGCTTGCTGTCAAACCTGACAACCTCTGGGTGGATCCCATGCGGGAGAAAGAGAATTGACTCCCACAAGTTGTCCTCCGACTTCCATCTGTGTGTCATGGCGTGCTTGTGCACACACACACACACACTAAGGCAAATGTAAAAACATCAAGTCCCTCTGGCAACCTTCTTCCCGGCCTCTTTTTTTTTTTTTTTGGTTTTTCGAGACAGGGTTTCTCTGTGTAGCTTTGCGCCTTTCCTGGAACTCACTTGGTAGCCCAGGCTGGCCTCGAACTCACAAGAGATCCGCCTGGCTCTGCCTCCCGAGTGCTGGGATTAAAGGCGTGCGCCACCACCGCCCAGCTTTCTTCCCGGCCTCTTTAACTACAGTCTGCAGGATTATGTTCTATTTCATCTCCCCTTTCCTCCGTCTTTGAACCATACAGAAATGAACGGCCCTTTTAATATCCATGATCAAAACCCTCAACTTGGCCCAATTATCTGTTTGTTCACTTTCAGCGTTGGTTCAGTTAAGGGGTGGCACCATCCTTGGGGATCACCTAGGTGCAAGGAAGAGAAACCACTCAAACTAGTTTAAACAAAAGAGAGAATTTATTAGGCAAATATACTTGCAGAGATTCCAACAGCTGGAATGGGTCAACAGCTGGAACCACACCTTCTACAGGTCAGAGCAGGCTGCAATCAGACTCTAGTCCTGGGTTCTGCACCATCATGAGGGTGGTCCTCCTTGTACCCTGCATGAGGGACTAGAATGTGGGTTCATTTCTGCTTGCCTTTTGATCTTTATAATCCTTTATGCTGGCCTCAAACTTGTCAAGCACATGCTGGCAGACATTCATGAGCTCATTCAGGCCTTTCTGAAACGGATCAACAGCTGGAAGTGTACCCCGGGTCTGAATTCGCAAATTAATTTTGCTCTCTGAAGGATGGGTCGTAGTGTAACCACAAAATTCCACTTCTGGGTTCTTCATGATCATGTACCGCAGAGAATTTCCTAGGGTATGGTCCTCATCGTGCAGTACAAACGTCACACACTGTCTATCTGTTCCAGCTGCCTGGACCATTTCCAAGGCTGTCTTCCTCTCGCCTTCAGCCATTGAGGTCTTCAGTCCTGATATTTTTCTACACACATATTGTTTTGTAAGAATGAGATCATACGGAATATTGTTTTGTGATTATCTTTTTAAGACTCACTACCTCATTTTCCTGCCTCCACAGTTTCTATCCTTATTTAACTCCAGTTTCTCTCTACTCCAGTTGACTGCCCACAAGGGGAGTCATCTCCGGGGGAAAAAAAAAAAGCACAAAGTTAAATGTTTGTAAAAATCTTTCTTTGAATAGAGCAAAAGAAAGGGGCAGAGTTACAAAAGGGTAGGCCCTGCTGGAACATGAAAAGGGAGTTGACAGGCATAAAAAACACGATTACTTTAGCATAAAAATGGCAACCACGAGTTATCAAGGTGGCAGGCAGGCTGTTACGGCTTCCACTTGAAAGAGGCAAGGAAACTAGTGAGAGGAAGTGAGGAGTTTAACAGGAGGGAGAATTTGGCGGACAGAGAGAATTTGCGAGCAGTCTGCACAGAGCGGCGTTGCAGTAACTCTAGCCGACTCAACACGCCAGCAGCGCCCGGTGCGCGACCTTACACGAGGCAGTTCTAATGGGGGTGGCAGTTTGGCACTGAGAGCTGGATCCCCAACTCCTCTCCCCTCCCGGGGGGCCAGTGTCCCTCTGAGCTCTTCTGTATAAACAGACCCGCGGCTTCTCCTCCCTCTTCCCACCCCGGCCCGGCTCGACTCTCGATCCTCCCCTTCCCCAGCGCCTCGGGTCGGGCCCAGCCGCCCCACCGGGCCGCAGCCGGCCGCGTGCCCTTCCGCTACCCGCTTCGCTGGCCGGTCCCGCCGCCCCGCTCCACTTTTCCCCTCCCACCTTACCTCTCCAGCTCCTGATCCTCTTCCATCGCGGCTCCAGGGGCTCCTCAGGTGGTGCTGGCGAAAAACGACCTCTTCCCCATGTCGCGACAGACGCCGGCGGAGCAGGAAGGAAGAAACCACCGACGGAAGGAGCGGAGGACGGAAGGAGGGGGGCGGAGCCGCAGCGGCGCGGCAGGGCCCGGCCTGAGGGGCGGAGCGAAGACAGGGCCCGCCCCCCCAGGCCACGCCCCTGTGCGGGCCGGACCGCTCACCTGGACCTGCGGAAGCTGGGCGGCCGCGGAGCACCGGCTGTCCCGGTGTGCTGGCCCGGAGCGCTGCCCCTCGCTGTCGCCCCGGGACGCCTGCTATTTAGGATCGGAGCTGGGCCCCTGCTCTGCTAGACCCTCCAGGGACGGGACTGCCCCGGGGCTGGAGTCCTCAGGAGCCTTTCTTTCCTAGGGCACCTTGCAACCTTGAAAAAGCAGAGACTCGTGTGCGGAGATGACTTTCCTGGCCATACTGTGGCTTACGGCGGCGGCGGGCATTCTTTTTTCTCCCTGGGGTGCAAATGTACATTTCCATCAGGTGCAAGGGCGGCGTCTGTCTTTCTTTTGGGAGAGAAATGTGACTTTGGAGCACCGCCCCCCTTCCTTAGGCGCTCACGCCTACCCGTGGTGGACCTGCGGTTCCTTTCCCCTTTGATCCCACGGAACCGCCCTTCCCTGCCCCTCAGGTGCGTCCTCCCAGCTCCCACCTGACCCCGGCCGGGCTGGGTCCCCGCCCCACCCCGGCTGTCCGCTCGCGCACACCTATACGTCCAGGCGCCCCGCGCCACCTGTTCGCCCTCAGCCCGGTCCCTCGGCCCTCCCCTCCTCCAGCTGTCCCACGCCCGGCGTGGCGCTCCGAGGGTGCACGCAGACACTTCCCGAGCGTCTCCTCGGTGTCAGTCTGGAGGGAGAATCCGGCCGGGAGCGATGGCGGAGGGCGGAGCGCGCTCACTCTAACTCGGGCGTGATGAGCAGGGCCGACCCGGCCCCTCGAGCGTCTTGATTGGCCGAGCTGCTCAGGGCCCGCCCTCGGTCCCGCCTCCCTCCTCCGTTGATTGGCTCAGGTGCGTGTCGGGTTGGGCCCGTGCGCTCGCCCCCGAGGGGAAAGGCAGCAGGGGCGGTTGAGAAGTCTTGGCCGGACTTTGCTCCTCGCCAGGAAATCGGCGGCGGTGAGTCCCGGCGGAGCGGAGCCGGGCGGCGTCCGCGTCAGCGCTCCCGCGGGGAGCCCGCCGCTTTCCCCGAGTGAGTTACTTCGCCTCAGGTGCGGGCGGTGACGGGGTGTGGCGTCGGGATAGGGGGACCCCCACCCCCCGGGGAACCGCTGGGGGCCGCGTGGAGTCCGGCCCGGCGCGGGTGCCGGTTCCGGGCGCCGCGGTGCGGTTCCGCGCGGCGCTTGCTTTTGAAGGCGGGGAGCTCCGGGGGAAGAGTTCTCGCACTTGGCGTCTGCACGTTGTCGGGAGCCGAAGCGGCGCTAGCTAGCTGCCCTCTGGTTTTGTTCCCTGGAAGGGATGAGCAGAGAGAGAGCCTCCTCCCCGCCCCAGCCTGTTGCGGGAGAATTCTCACCTTTCCCTTCAGGCTAGAGACAGATTTGACGTGTTTCGGGGGGAAGGGGAGGATCGTTTCCAAAATATGCATCTCGGGTTGGAAGCATTTGCTGGCTTTTCAAAGCTTTCTGCCACGTTTCACGCAAGGACTTTTAAATGGAGTGTTATAGTATTCCTGTTTACATTTAAGATTGTGTCTTTGCCAGAAGCCTAAGGACGCTTCCGCGTGGCTTTATCGAATCGATTTTTCTTCTCTTACTATGTAGCCCTGGCTGGCCTGGAACTCACGGAGAGATCCGCCTCCCTCTGCCTCCTGAGTGCTGTGGGGTTAGAATAGACGTGCGCCCCCACTCCCCGCCAATTAAAAACAAAACAAAACAAAAAACAAACAACAACACAGAAACCAATGGCAAGGACAGTTGGAGGAATCTGTGAGCTCCAGTTTATCCAAACTGCCTTCACTTTAAGAATGTCACATTCTTGTAGTCACAGTACTTAGCGGTTGGCCTCCTTCCCAGGACACATTTTGCTTTTTCTCTAGCCGGTACAGTGACACAGCACAGACGAAGTTGGATCTCAGTAGGTCAATTCTGTTTGCTCCCATAGATCTGAACACCCTCCCCCACACCTTTGGACAAAAGGACTTTGGCAGGTGAAGAAGGAAGGTGGGGGAATCTAGTGTCCTATTTGGCAGTTGGATCGTTGTTGAGCCAGAACTAACAAGGTTTTGCCATTTTAGCCTGTCCAAATTCCACGTGAGTTTTCCCATAGGGGTCAAATGTAGGCCATGTCGGAACAGCACTAAAATCACATTGCTTTTAATTCAGTCCACTGTTCAATTCTAATTCTGTATTTTGTTCCTCTCCTCTTCAAGTCTGAACCTTTTCATTGTGTCTACATTTAGCCACTCGGAGTCTACAGCATGCCGGGCGTTGGTTGGAAGAGATCATTTCTTGACCAACCTTGCTAAGGGTCCATGTGTCTCTTGGTCCACTAGTTCTACCTCGGAGTATTTTGAACAAAGTGATGTGGGAACTTAAAAGTACTTCTGCCTAGAATGTGTCTGAGAAATCCTAGGCAGTCTGCAAATTGGTATGGGCTTTCTCCAGGAACATCCTAAATGCGTATGTGTAGAGAATGTGACATTTCTGCTGTGCACATGGCTAATCTGAAGGGCATAAAGTTTGGGGTTGAAGTAATGGTCAGGGCTGGTTTGTTGACCATCTTGGGGTTCATGGCACTTTCTACAAGTGGACACATAGATATTTGCTGAAATGATAAAAAGAGAGGATTTTGTATAGCACATGAAGACATTTGGACTTCATCCAGTCCGTGGTAGTGAGGCGTTAATTTCAGCAGGTTAATGCTATGGTAAGATTTGTATTCCATAAAGCGGCAGGCTGGAGGGTGGTGGGGTCCAGAGGAGAGGTGAGAGAGAGGCTGGGGGCCCTGCCGTGTGGCCCCTGTGTGTGGGCTCTGGGACACACACACACACACACACACACACACACACACACACACGGGCAGCCTCTTGGTTCTTCAGCATCTTTGTCTGGTAGGATTTGGAAACCGGAAAAAAAGAAAACATGGCTACGGCTTAGACAAGGGCTTAGTAAGAGCTTAGCCAGTGCTGGCTGTCAGTCTGTGAAGAAAGCTGGTGTGGCATTCGGGAGGTATGGGCTAATACCCACAGGTGAGTGACTAGATAGCATTAATGAAAGGTGATTCCTGGTTTGTTTTGTTTTTTGTTTTGTTGTTTGTGAGACAGGGTTTTAATGTGTAGCTCTAACTGCCCTGGAACTCACTATGTAGACCCGACTGATCTAGAACCCACAGAGATCCTCCTGCCTCTGCCTCCCGAGTGCTGGGATTAAAGGTGTGCGCCACCAAGCCCTGACTCCTGCTTTTTTTTTTTTTTTTTTTTTTTTTTAATTTGGGGCACGGGTGTGGACTAGTCAAGCTGCTCACGGAGCCAGAAGAGGGGTCAGCTTCTTTCAGTTGACTTTAGAATTACTATCCCATCCGAGTTTTGATTCCCTAACATGAAGGGAATAGTCACAGTACCTGTTCAGTAAGGTTTGAAGATCAAATGAAATTGCGCATGTAATGCCCTTGACACAGTGTGGTGCAGTCCAAGCACTGAATAAATATTAGTTGTTCCTTTAATGACAACACTATTAGTGAGATAGGGAATGTTGGAGGCTTGAGAGGGAACAGTTGAAAACACCTGACGGAGCAGTGAGAGGAAGGTCCGCTTGGGATCGAACTTGTGAGGTGCTTGCTACGTGGGTGATTGACAGGTCAGCTGTGCGTGTCGGATAGACATTGCCAAGAGAAGCCTGGAAAGAAGGGAGAACGGAAGAGAGCTTGCAAAAAGCCCTTTGGGGTGTGTGGGAAGCTCTGTGTGAGATCTGGGGACAGGGGAGGCAAATTTTGGGGAGAAGGGGAGGTGGGGTAGAGCAGTGAGGTGTTAACATGGTATGGCAGGTGTCGGAACTGCATACTTGAGCTGGGCATGGAGGCACCCCTGTAATCTCATCACTCCAGAGACTCTGATTCAAGAAGATTGCCATGAATTTGAAGCCTGCCTATTGGGTGCAAAGTGAAATCCTGTCTTTAAATATCACAAAGACAAAATAACAAACCCCAGCAGCATTTGGGAGGCAGGGCCAGGCTGATCTCTAAGACTTTAAGGCCAGCCAGAGCTACATGGCTAGACTCTGTCCTGCTACTCCTACCCCGCCAAATTAGTCTTGGTCGTCATCAAAGGAGAATTCCAGGTTCCTACAGCCTGTTGGCTCCGATTGCTTCTCTTTCTCTGCGTTCTGCTCATCACTGTCCCATTTGCCATCTGATGACCCAGATCCTTCTTACTCTGCAGAACTGTGTGACGGTTTCCCCCTGCTTCCTGAGCTGCAGTTCCTTCTAGATCTGCCTTCCTGTAGAGAAGGATGGGAGCAGGGGCCGAGGTTTGACTGCATACGTTCACTTAAACGGTGATGCTGGCTGAAGAAATTACACACACACACACACACACAAGCTCACTCATGCATACACACACACACACACACAAGCTCACTCATGCATGCACATACACACACACACACACACACACACACACACACACACCTACACACACCCCTCATACATGGGATTGTAATTGTAGAGTTCTCCAGGTCTAAACTGGGCTGTTAAGGGGTCTAGAAGTTTCACAAAACAAATCTCCTTTATTTAGCTTTCCTGTCAGGTTTCTTTTCCTTAGGAAACAAAAACAGCAGAAAGATCTGAGGTCGAGTAAACTTGTGGGTGGGTTGGATCCAGGAGATGAGAGCTGTGAGCCGAATGAGGCGATATTCAGAGGACTTTCTCTAATACTCTGCTGCAGAGTAACACCCCAACCCGATTTGTGTGACTTGAGAAAAGCTAGGTATTATAGTTTCTATCTGTTAGAGTGTGTGCTTTCCAGAGCAAAGGTCTCATCTGTGTTGTTCACTGTAAATTCCCAGGTATGTAAAAAACAAAGCAAAACCATAATGTTAAGGTATGTGAACGTGAATGGAGGGGTCCACCAGCTTTGGTCTGTCTTCCTCCGTATGTTTGGGGAAAACAAGAGAGAATGTGGTGTCACAAGGAAGCCACAGGAGTGAGACTTGATGGCTGTTCTGAGCCAGCTGTGTCCCTGGGGATGCTGTAATTACTCACTTTTCACAGTTCACTGCCGGAGCCGTGGGGTGGGGTGAGTTCTCCAGCGGTAGAGATGACCCGTGTGTCATAGTTCAGTACTGACTGCATGACACACAGGGCTATAACTTTGTTCAGAGGTTACTGACCACAGCTTCCTGGTTATGAGGAGAGCTGTGGGGCAGAGCCTCTGACATCTTGGTGGGGTAATTGGGGGTCTAGACAGAAATGTGCCCAGATAAGTGTTACATGCGTCTGTTCCCCCAGCCTGGGCATTTGAAAGTGTTACCTCGGCAGGCCCTTGCCTTCAGTGGAGGAAATTTGTTAGTGGACATTTTGGAGTTTTTTAGTGTTGGTCTGGGTAGGAGCACTGAGAAGTAGACACAAATGCTGAGTTCCAGGACAGCCAGGGCTATACAGAGAGATGATACCTGAGGGGGGATGGGAGAAATTCTTTTAAATAACAAGGTTCCCTAAAATGGACTGTGGTGAAAAGTTTAAAACCAGATTTTGAGGGCCATAATCTTAGGTTCAAAAAAGCTGTACTTCACTATAATAAAGATTTTGTGCTATTAGTAAATTTGAGAAATATTTACCCTCCCATCAGGATTTTGGCTTTAATTTAATTTCAATTAAATTTAAATTTAATTCTTTGTCGGAATCCTTATCAGTTAAACCATATAAGTAATCATGGATCTGATTACGTGACACATTTCACTGATGTCATCTGTAAGTGTTCTGAGCACTGCCCTTTCCCTTCTGCGTGATTTCAGTATTTGAACTTCAGTGTTCAATTTAATTCTGTCTGCCAGATCTCTAAGTGTATGCCGTGTGGTTGGTGCTGAGCCGTGAGTCACAAAAAGTGCTTTCTACCTTTGGAGAAATTAGGATCCGAGAAGACCTTCAGTGGAGGAGATGGTAGTCATTGAAAGTGGGCCGACGAGGTACCCTCGGCTCCTAGTTCCTCGGCTCCTCAGCTCCTCAGCTCCAGCGGCCTTCAGCTCCACTGCGGTTTATCATTCATTTGGTGCCTTGGTGTTTCCCGTGTTAGAGACTCACATCCCGTTTAACCGGTGTCCCCCTGTGCCCATAACCACCCGCCTGTCCTTTCTCAGGCCCACCTGCGGCTCCCTCCCTGCTCGGAGAGACGGCTGCCTGTCCATCCTGTCCATCGGCTCCACTCCCATAGGCCCCTCCCCGTGGCAGTCTTATCCGCTAGGCTTCCTGTCTTCGTGGTCCGATCTGAGCCCTGCCTTAAGCATCTGGCGCTGCTGTCACTGACACCTTTGCCCTCTTCAGCTTGTCTTGGGCCCTGCACTGCCCTTTCTCAGATCTGGGAATTCTCTCAGCTGCCCTTGGCCCTCCATCCCTCTTAGTCCATTCTGTGTGTGCAGAGTGTTCTGACAGGGACCTGGGACAGAGTTCATCAGAAACCAGAGATGTCACCGCGCAGTCCCAAGCTAGTAAGGGGGAGCGGGTGCAGGGTTGTGCTCTCAGTCCTGTAGTAATGAGCCATATTTGGCTGTGGAGCTTTGAAATGTGGCTGCTCTGTGCTGAGAAATACAACAGTGTAAAATACAAACCCCATAAAAGTCTCAATAATTACGTCTTGAAATGGTAGCATTTTGGATATTTTGGATGAGATAAAATATTATATGCAGTTGCCTGGTTTTTTAAATGTGAGTATTTGAGCACTTGAACTGATAGAATAGACTCACGTACTTCTGGGGGACAGTGCTGGTATTAGGTAGAATAGGCTCACGTATTTCTGGGGGACAGTGCTGGTATTAAGTAGAATAGACTCACGTACTTCTGGGGGACAGTGCTGGTATTAGGTAGAATAGACTCATGTACTTCTGGGGGACAGTGCTGGTATTAGGTAGAATAGACTCACGTACTTCTGGGGGACAGTGCTGATGTAAGGTAGAATAGACTCACGTACTTCTGGGGGACAGTGCTGGTATTAAGTAGAATAGACTCACGTACTTCTGGGGGACAGTGCTGGTATTAAGTAGAATAGACTCACGTACTTCTGGGGGACAGTGCTGGTATTAGGTAGAATAGACTCATGTACTTCTGGGGGACAGTGCTGATGTAAGGTAGAATAGGCTCACGTACTTCTGGGGGACAGTGCTGGTGTAAGGTAGAATAGACTCACGTACTTCTGGGGGACAGTGCTGGTATTAAGTAGAATAGACTCACGTACTTCTGGGGGACAGTGCTGGTATTAGGTAGAATAGACTCATGTACTTCTGGGGGACAGTGCTGATGTAAGGTAGAATAGGCTCACGTACTTCTGGGGGACAGTGCTGGTATTAAGTAGAATAGACTCACGTACTTCTGGGGGACAGTGCTGGTATTAGGTAGAATAGACTCATGTACTTCTGGGGGACAGTGCTGGTGTAAGGTAGAATAGACTCACGTACTTCTGGGGGACAGTGCTGGTGTAAGGTAGAATAGACTCACGTACTTCTGGGGGACAGTGCTGGTGTAAGGTAGAATAGACTCACGTACTTCTGGGGGACAGTGCTGGTGTAAGGTAGAATAGGCTCACGTACTTCTGGGGGACAGTGCTGGTGTAAGGTAGAATAGACTCACGTACTTCTGGGGGACAGTGCTGGTATTAAGTAGAATAGACTCACGTACTTCTGGGGGACAGTGCTGGTATTAGGTAGAATAGACTCACGTACTTCTGGGGGACAGTGCTGGTGTAAGGTAGAATAGACTCACGTACTTCTGGGGGACAGTGCTGGTATTAAGTAGAATAGACTCACGTACTTCTGGGGGACAGTGCTGGTATTAGGTAGAATAGACTCACGTACTTCTGGGGGACAGTGCTGGTATTAAGTAGAATAGACTCACGTACTTCTGGGGGACAGTGCTGGTATTAGGTAGAATAGACTCACGTACTTCTGGGGGACAGTGCTGGTATTAGGTAGAATAGACTCATGTACTTCTGGGGGACAGTGCTGGTGTAAGGTAGAATAGACTCACGTACTTCTGGGGGACAGTGCTGGTATTAGGTAGAATAGACTCACGTACTTCTGGGGGACAGTGCTGGTATTAGGTAGAATAGACTCATGTACTTCTGGGGGACAGTGCTGGTGTAAGGTAGAATAGACTCACGTACTTCTGGGGGACAGTGCTGGTATTAGGTAGAACAGACTCACGTACTTCTGGGGGACAGTGCTGGTATTAGGTAGAACAGACTCACGTACTTCTGGGGGACAGTGCTGATGTAAGGTAGAATAGACTCACGTACCTCTGGGGGACAGTGCTGGTATTAGGTAGAACAGACTCACGTACTTCTGGGGGACAGTGCTGGTGTAAGGTGTTATCTATCTGGCGATGTGAGGAGGGAAACGAGCCTTGTTTTATGCAGAATAGGATGTCACTGAAGCCTTCTTTATAAGTTTACTTGAAGGGATATGTGGATGGGTTGCCCTTAGAAAAATAAGTTAGAAGTGGGTGTTAGTTTGAGGGAAAAGAGGAGAGGCAGGGGATGGGCCAGGGAGGTAGACAGGGCCTGTTGTTGTGTGCCTGGTTTAGTCTTAGTGAGGTTTTATTCTTTGTCACACATGCATTATTCCACACCATCATTTACACTCTTCAGCCTGCTCCCTAGGTCTCTGGTCCACAGGCAGGCTGGCAGGAATTTCAGGTGACCTGCTATTTTTTCTTTCAGGTTTGTTTCCCCGCTTCCCAACCTTCCTGCTGAAATCTCAGGTCTACTGGAGGCTGGCTCTGAGCTGCTCCTCAGTCCCATCCTTTTACATCTCTTTGGGAGTGCTCCATGGTTTAATTCTGCCCTTTTCCTCGTTTCTTCTCCACACTAGTCTGTAAAAGTACTCCAGTTCTAAGCATAAAGCAGAGAGCTCCACTGACCCCTCGTTCCCCATTACTGATCTCAACAGCACAAGTCCTGAAAGTCTTTAGTAGACTGAAGTTTGCATAAATGCATCACAAAATGCATTAATGTGCCATCACAAACTACCGCGAGGTCACACTGTTTGTCCTTCGTTATTTGAATAATTTAGTAATTATAAGCACTAAATTGAAATATTTAGCACTTACAACATATATCAATCCAGATGCTGAATTTTCAATAAGTGCGGTTCTGTTTGTAATATTTGAAAGCCTCCTGTTTTCTAGGGGCTGTACCACTTTACAGTCCCACCAGTTCCGCCGCTGCCGCCGCCACTGCATTTGCTGCTTTCTGTCTGTCGGGTGACAGCCGTTGGAACGGGTAGCCGGTAGCATCTTCTGTCTTGATCTCATTTCTGTGACAATAAGGGCCGTTGTACTTCTCCCTATATTTGGTGGCCACCTGTAGATAGGTCATTGTAGAAAAGTGCTCTCCAGTCCCTAATCCACTTTTGAGTCATTCTGGATGTTGACTCTTTGCCGGGTCTGATTTACAAATACTGTCTCCCATCCCATAGATCGCCTTTTCACACTACTGGCTGTCCTTGGGTGTGCAGGATTTTAAGCTTGGTGTTATCCCATTGGTGAGTCAGTATTTGTACTTTTGAGGTCGTATATTTGACGGGGGAGGTGAGGTCATATTTCTCATGAAGCTTCTACGCTTTTATTTTCTTCTGAGAGTTGTACGGTGTCAGGTCCTTACACTGAAGTCTTTAATGGATTTGGAGTCAATTTTGTATGTGATTAAGTTTCAAACAAACTGTTTTACTGGTGTCTCTTAGACCTTGGCCGTAGAAATAAGGGGAGCTCTAAAATACACAGATTAGAACATCGATTTATCTTGGAATGGGGGTGGCTGATGGCAGGGGTTGGACCGGGACCCAGCTTCAGAACCGTGCATCGCAGCATACCGCGTTAGAGACTTCTCTGTCCTTTCTGTTTTTCACATGGAAACAAATGTCTAGGTTTACCAGAAGCTACAGCACAGTCAGTGAGGACAGCTGGTTGTGGGAGAGCGGTGCTGTGTGCTGTGTCCCTGTTGCTGGCATTTACTGTCTTTGGTCCGCATCTGCGTCCACGAGCACTGCTTAGTAGATTTCAAGGCACCCTGAGGAGGTCTCATGTGAAGTATGTCTCGACCCCATTCATTTCTCCAGTTTTAGACTTGGTGCTTTCATTATAGATGGGCTATTTAATATACTTAAATAGACTGATTGCAGATTTTATTAAAAATAGGTATAATTTTTCTGAAACACTGCTTGGTGTTTTTCCGGGTATCGTATCATGTTTGAATGACTCTTTGATCTTGGAGGATGTATAATAGCATGAGAAACCTTCCAAGGTTGATTGCGAATATGATGTAAAGGAATGACAGGCGTCTCCGTTACTTTCCCCACTGTGATAAAACACGCTGACAACAGCAGCGGAGTGGAGGACAGGCAGGCGTGTGTGTTTTGGCTCAGAAATCCAGGGGATATTCCGTCATGGCAGCAGGAGCTTGAGGTGGGTGCTTATACTGCATCCATAGTCAGGAAGCAGAGATTCTCCCAGACACATGGAGAGGAAAAACCTAAACTAGACGTGGTTTGACTGAGTATGGCCCCTGTAGGCTCATGTGTTCAAATGCTTGGTCACTAGTTAGTGGAATTGTTTGGGACAGATTGGGAGGTGTGTCTTGTTGGAGTGGGTGTGGCCTTGATGGAGGAGGAAGGTCACTAGGACGGACTTTGAAGTTTTAGAAGTCCAAGCCAGGCCCAGTAGCTCTCAGTCTCTCTCTCTCTCTCTCTCTCTCTCTCTCTCTCTCTCTCTCTCTCTCTCTCTCTCTCTCTCTCTTCCTCCCTCCCTCCCTCCCTCCCTCCCTCGATCTCGCCCTCTTCCCTTCTTCCCCTCCAACTTTTGAATCAGATGTGAGCTCTCAGCTGCTGCTCTGGCGCCGCGCCTACCTGCCTGCCTGCCACTGTGTTTCCTGCCATAATGATCATGGGCTGACCCTCTGAAACCGTAAGCAAACTCCTAATTAAATGCTTTGTTTCCTGAGTTCCTTGGTCATGATGTTTGCTCCCAGCAATAGAAAAGTAAGTCAGACATTGGATAGCCGCTCGTCTGTGATTATGCTGGAAGCTCATTGTCGTGTGCTGATAGTGTTAACACCACGGTATGGAGACGTATAGAAAAGTGGTTTTTTTTTTTGTTTTTTTTTTTTTTTTGGCTATGAATACATTTTGGAGAATGCAGAAGGATGGTGTTGTGTGTCATCAAAAGGTTCATGAGTTTAGAGCTCAGTACCTAATTAGGTGTACTCATAGGTGGTGAAGCTTTTAAGAGATGGGCCCCAATGGGTCCTCTTGAGGTCAGTTGGAAATAAGCTTTTCAAAGGGATTTTCAAAGGTCTTCTGGAGTAAGTTTCTCTCTCTCTCTCTCTCTCTCTCTCTCTCTCTCTCTCTCTCGTGTGTGTGTGTGTGTGTGTGTGTGTGTGTGTGTGTATGAATACTTACACATCCATGAGTGCTTGTGTGTGTGTGTATGTGTGTGAGTGTGCATGCTTATGTGTGTGGGAACTCACACATGGAGGGTAGAGGACAACCTCGGTTGCCGTTCTCAGGAACACCATCTACCTCCTTTGAGTCAAGGTATTTCATTGGCCTGTAGCTCACCAGGTTAGACTAGCTGGCCAGCTAGCTGCAGGAATCCTGTCCCTGTTTCCAAAGTGCTGGGATTCAGGTGCATGCCATCATACCCAGCATGATTGTGTGGGTTCTGGGGATCAAACTCGGGTCCTTGGCAGGGCAAGCACTTTACAGACTGAGCTGTCTCCTCAGCTTTGGAGTGGCTGTTCTGCGGCATCAAGTTGTCATCAAAGCCCGAGCCTGGTCCTTGAGGAGCACCTCTGCCTTCCCGTGTGAGCTGCTCCTGCCCTCTCTCTGTTGCTCCTGCCATTTGTGTGTGTGTGTGTGAGACCCTCACTAGAGTCATGGCCTTGACTTTCCAGAACTGTGACTGAACTAGGCAGACCTCTTCTCTTCATCAAAAAGGAGCCTCAGCCGGGCGGTGGTGGCACACGCCTTTAATCCCAGCACTCGGGAGGCAGAGCCAGGCGGATCTCTGTGAGTTCGAGGCCAGCCTGGACTACCAAGTGAGTCCCAGGAAAGGCGCAAAGCTACACAGAGAAACCCTGTCTTGAAAAACCAAAAAAAAAAAAAAAGGAGCCTCATTCAAGCGGTTTGTTACAGCTGTAAGAAGGGTCGTAAATGCAGATGGTCAGATCAGAGCACTCTGGTTTTAAATGTGTGAGTGTGTGGTGCCTGTGGAAGCTACAGGACAACCTGCAGGACCTGATGTTTCCCTTCTGCCTTATGGGCTCCTGGGGTTAAGCCCAGGGGAAGAATTGTTTTTGAGAATGTTGTTAGATAAACCGTTCCCTTCCCATAACTCCTCCTGTACCCGCTTCTCTACATCTCTTCTCAAACTGATGATGATGACGATGGTGATGATGATCGTGGTGATGTGATGATGATGATGGTGGTGATGATGGTGATGACGATGGTGATGATGATGATGACATAACCTGTGTGAGTCCAGTTAGTGTTGCCCACATGCACACGTGTACAGGGTTGACCCCTGAAGCATGCACAGCCTTCCAAGGGGCTCATCCCTGTAGAAAACTGACTCTCGCTCCCTCAGTGGCTGTGACTGTCTGCAGCTGTTCTAGTCGGGTGGAGCCTTGTGACTCCTTACCCACCCTGCTGCAGGTTGACCGTGAGGTCTTTGCAGGTCTTGTGCAGTAGCCGTGGCTGTGGAGAGTCCAGGGTACGGTACTCCTGTCATGTCCAGAAGACATGATTCCCAGTGGTCCTCCTGGCCCTCTGGCTCTTAGACTCCTTCTGCCCCCTCCCCCCCTGCCATGTTCCCTGAGCCCTGGATGGAAGGTTGTTACATAGGCCCCATTTGGGGATGGCCACCCACAGCCATGTACTCTCTGCGTTTTGACCAGTTGTTCTTGGTGATAACCTCCATTTGCAGCACACAGATGTCTCTGTTGAGGGCGGGAGCTGCACAGTCAAGAAAGCCCTTCAGTTCCAAACCAGAGGACCCTAAGCATCGCGGCCAACTGTCAAATGATGTTTGACATCAAATGATGCTCCCTTTATAAAATGTGTGCCTGTGATGAGTTCCTCCGTATGACTTTAGCCTTCCAAACTTGACAATGTGCTTCAAGTTGCTTTTCTGTGGTTTGATCCTGAGTGAAACCTGTGTAGGAGGAAGCCAAACAGACTATCGGTAGTTCAGTTCTTACTTACTCGGGATGTAGATGATGACCTTAACGCAGACAGCCTTGTGGAGCTTATAGTGCTTTTAAACTGTGAGTAAAGAGCAATCTTAAGTGGAAATAAAGTTCACGATTATGCAAGTCCTAAGGCAGCTGTGTATCTGGTTATATTTTCCCTGCTACTGTATTCTGTTACTGGACATTTATTTGAATATGTAGTATGTTCCAGGCTGTGGTGAGGATGTGGCAGAGTGAGATCAAGGGTCCTTTTATATAGCTCACACACTGGAGTGAGGTGGGGGCAGCCATGTGCTGTTTATTAGACACATAGCAGGTAAATACATTTATGGAGGTTCATGACAAATGTCACATGGATGAGCAAGCCATGTGTTAGATCTGGGCCATCTGCTCCTAGTGGAAGCTGAAGTCTGTAGTGGTCTCCACACTTCCTGTTGGCTGGTTTGTCTTTTTCCCAGGGAACCTTGGAGGCAGCTCTGCCACAGAGAGTGGTGTGTGGAAGCCAGCATAGGACCTTGTGCGTTCTAGGCAAGTGCTCTACCGCTGAGTCCCAGCCACCGCCCTGGCCATCCCATCTTCCCCTTGCACACCCTCTCCTGGAGGTTTCCCCACCCAAGAGAAGTGGTTGAAGAAATGAGAAGAAGCCAGGCATTTGGGGAAGTCAATCTTGAATAATTTAGCTCTCTCTTAAAGGTGGGAGTTGTTCGTGTCTGTCTGTACTTCATCTTGTCTTACGAATGAAGAAAAACAAAGCCCCACCGGTTAGTGGGGAACAAGGAAAACGATGTTGTGAGTCCTTGAACTTGCAGTTTGTTTTGAAGTTTCTCACTTCTTAGAGTTCCTCTATGTCACTGCGTAGAAACTGTGACATGTAACTTAGACTGTCTTAAGACTGATGTGTAAAACGTTTGTGCGCTGCTGTCTTTGATAACGAGGCTTTCAAGCGTGATCCATGACTCATCAGCTGACGTCCTGGTACAGGTTTAGAAACAGAGGAGGTGATAGTAGATTTCCCTAGGCAGCGGGGGCAGAAGTAAATCCGAGCAAAAGATGACTTTGTACGCGTGCTCGCGTGGTCAGAGCTGTGCGTTGAATGATTCTTAGAATAGATGCCTCCGTCATTCTGAATAGACCCAGTAAAAATTTAGCTCCGGTGAAAAGTGCACGTCTCCCAGTTTTAAGTATGAAGTAACTTTGCCAGTGGATGTGACACTTGCTATTTAGGTTTGTTTTACATGTTCATTGTTGACCCAAAGGGATGAAGCAGTGATAAAGTAGCCTGGTCTAGGGCTCGCCACACTCTCATCGTTCTGGGGAATCTTTTGATGTGGATATCCCTGACTGCTTTGTCTTTAATTCTAACCACGTAAGGGCCAACTTCAGCCGGTTTGTGTTTTATTTCTTTGTGTGCACACGCCTTTGCTCCTGTTGCAGTATATTACATGAGAAGCCGGTGTGCACAGATAGGTAGGTATGTAAGAGTCTCATTCTCCCTCCTGGGCCAGCCACTTACTTCCCACAGAGTGACCACGGGTAGGCGGTCCTTTGTACCCAGCAGGCTTGTTCTGCTGCATGACATCCTGCGTCTACATCTCTGTATGTGTAGGTGTTTTAAAATGTGTTATCTTGTAACTTGATTTAAATTAGCTCAACTTTTTTTTAATTGCATGTCCTATTGAAATTTCACTTGGAAACCTTTTAGTTTCCTGATCGCAACTAAATTACATTGCTTTTGAAAACAGAGTTTCTCTCTCTATAACATGCAGGTGCTACCATGTAGAGATTCTCTTTGGTGGATACAGACACGGATGACTACTTGAACTCTTTTGGGGGTGTATGGGGGTTAGTACTGGAAATTAAACTCAGTGGTCTTGGGCATGCTAGCTCTTTTTGGTTTTGAGACCAAATATATCTCATACTGCTTTGACTCAGTGTAGCTCAGGCTAGCCTCCCACTTGTGGTCCTTCTGCCTTAGCCTCCTGGGTGCTGGGACTGTGTAGGTGCAGGCCACCGCACATAGGTGCTCGCTTCTCTTTCAGGGGAGCTGAAGGCAGGGGTGATGGCAACGCCTGTGACCTCAGCACTGTTTGTGGTACTGCGCACTCAGGGAACCCGAGGGAAGAGGCTCACAAGGCCACAGCTGAGGCCAGCCGGAACTGTGTAGTGAGACTGTCTTAGAGCGGGCTGAGGAACGCTGAACACAACACATAAAAATTCAGTCATCTGGATGATAACTCAGAAGAAAATGGGACACTATATATGTGCAGTCACGGGAGAAAATACCTGCTCTGGGCATGTTTTAAATTCTCCTGAAAAGCCGGATTATTGGAGATTCTTACAGTACCAATCGTGCGTTTGGCCCCGCACATCTGAAGTGTTGGTGTGCTGCGCAGAGCTCACCAAGTCTGCACGCCGGCCCCTTGGCATCAGTGCTGCCGTGGCACCCGGAGTAGCTCTCGGTGGCACACTGTCGACCGCCGCCACTGTACCTGTTCAGAGGAGGCCTTTCCACCAAATTCAGTCCGAATATGTCAGCTCTGGAGGGGGCAGAAAACTTTTGAATTTTCAGAAATGCATCCATATCACTCTGGAAGGCTTGGGCATTGTCAGTGTCCTATAGATATGGTGTTGTCCGACTGCTGGTACTAATCACAATAGTGATTGCCATTTCTGTGATTTCTCTATTGCTGCCCCTCAGCTAGAAGCCGTACATCTCACCAGCTAGCTGCCAGAGGCGTCCTGGGAGGGCAGCGCTTTGTACGGGGACTGGAGTTGAGAAAGCTAGACACAGTCTGTAGTCCACACCAGGGAAGCAGCTGCCTGTGCTCAGAAACCAGGGCTGCTGCACCAGGGCCGTCTTCCCCTGCACCATCCTGGCCGTGTGAGAAGTGAAGGGTTCAGACACTCTCAACTCTGTCTTTCCTCCTTGCTGGAAAGGACATTGCTAGCCAGTGAAGAGGTAGGGTCCACGTGTAAAATCTGCATCTCAGAACAAGATGATTTCCCAGAAGAAACTCAGAGTGATTGTTTAGTTTAAATCCAGTAGCCCGACTGGCCATGTTGGCACATGCCTGTAGTCCCAGCATTGGAGAAGTGGAGGCCGGAGGATCGGGAGTTCAAGGCCAGTCTTGGCTACATAGTGAGTTTAAGGCCAACCAGGGCTACGTGAGACCCTACCTCATTTTTTTTTTAACCCCTGAGACAGGGCTTCTCTATATCCCTGGCTGCCCTGGAACTCATTCTATAGACCATGCTGGCCTCGAACTCAGAGATCCGCCTGCCTCTGCCGGTTGAGTGCTGGGATCAAAGGCGTGCGCCACCACTGCCCTGCTTGCTTTATCTATCTATCTATCTATCTATCTATCTATCTATCTATCTATCTATCTATCTATCTATCTATCTATCTATCTATCTATCTATCTTCCTATCTTCCCTCCCCCCTCCTTTCTTCTTTTTGGTTTTTCTAGGTAGGGTTTTTCAATGTAGCCCTGGCTATCCTGGAACTCACTTTGTAGACCAGGCTGGCCTCAAAGTCATAGAGATCTGCCTGCCTCTCCCTCCAGAGTGCTGGGATTAAAGGCGTGCGCCACCACTGCCCAACATCAAAACATATTTTTAAAAAGAGAGAGGAGGAAGAAGTCCAAGTCATAGAAAATGGCAAGGCAATGTGGGTTCTCTCGTCTCCTGTGTCTGGACTAGCTGCCTTCTTTACGCTCTGCTCTAGCTCCTTGCCTGATTCCGCAGTGGGGCAGTGGATTCTTGCAGAGGGTGAGTGGAGAGGGAGCGCAGCTGCTGCTTTGTGGCCGAGGCTGTCAGCGAGGGCTGCTGTTAAGTCCTGCTCACTACACTGTGACGAGCTGTGCCCCTGCGGGTGCTGTGTTCACATGACGGCTCCTCACCTGTGCACCTGCGGGTGCTGTGTTCACATGACGGCCCCTCACCTGCGGGTGCTGTGTTCACATGACGGCCCCTCACCTGCGGGTGCTGTGTTCACATGACGGCTCCTCACCTGTGCCCCTGCGGGTGCTGTGTTCACATGACGGCTCCTCACCTGTGCACCTGCGGGTGCTGTGTTCACATGACGGCCCCTCACCTGCGGGTGCTGTGTTCACATGACGGCCCCTCACCTGTGCACCTGCGGGTGCTGTGTTCACATGACGGCCCCTCACCTGCGGGTGCTGTGTTCACATGACGGCCCCTCACCTGCGGGTGCTGTGTTCACATGACGGCCCCTCACCTGCGGGTGCTGTGTTCACATGACGGCCCCTCACCTGCGGGTGCTGTGTTCACATGACGGCCCCTCACCTGTGCACCTGCGGGTGCTGTGTTCACATGACGGCCCCTCACCTGTGCACCTGCGGGTGCTGTGTTTACATGACGGCCCCTCACCTGCGGGTGCTGTGTTTACATGACGGCTCCTCACCTGCGGGTGCTGTGTTCACATGACGGCCCCTCACCTGCGGGTGCTGTGTTTACATGACGGCCCCTCACCTGCGGGTGCTGTGTTCACATGACGGCCCCTCACCTGTGCACCTGCGGGTGCTGTGTTCACATGACGGCCCCTCACCTGTGCACCTGCGGGTGCTGTGTTCACATGACGGCTCCTCACCTGTGCACCTGCGGGTGCTGTGTTCACATGACGGCCCCTCACCTGCGGGTGCTGTGTTCACATGACGGCTCCTCACCTGCGGGTGCTGTGTTCACATGACGGCTCCTCACCTGTGCACCTGCGGGTGCTGTGTTCACATGACGGCCCCTCACCTGTGCACCTGCGGGTGCTGTGTTCACATGATGGCCCCCTCACCTGCGGGTGCTGTGTTCACATGACGGCCCCTCACCTGTGCACCTGCGGGTGCTGTGTTCACATGACGGCCCCTCACCTGTGCACCTGCGGGTGCTGTGTTCACATGACGGCTCCTCACCTGTGCACCTGCGGGTGCTGTGTTCACATGACGGCTCCTCACCTGCGGGTGCTGTGTTCACATGACGGCCCCCTCACCTGCGGGTGCTGTGTTCACATGACGGCCCCTCACCTGCGGGTGCTGTGTTCACATGACGGCCCCTCACCTGCGGGTGCTGTGTTCACATGACGGCCCCTCACCTGCGGGTGCTGTGTTCACATGACGGCCCCTCACCTGTGCACCTGCGGGTGCTGTGTTCACATGATGGCCCCCTCACCTGCGGGTGCTGTGTTCACATGACGGCCCCTCACCTGTGCACCTGCGGGTGCTGTGTTCACATGACGGCCCCTCACCTGTGCACCTGCGGGTGCTGTGTTCACATGACGGCTCCTCACCTGTGCACCTGCGGGTGCTGTGTTCACATGACGGCTCCTCACCTGCGGGTGCTGTGTTCACATGACGGCCCCCTCACCTGCGGGTGCTGTGTTCACATGACGGCCCCTCACCTGTGCACCTGCGGGTGCTGTGTTCACATGACGGCCCCTCACCTGCGGGTGCTGTGTTCACATGACGGCCCCTCACCTGCGGGTGCTGTGTTCACATGACGGCCCCTCACCTGCGGGTGCTGTGTTCACATGACGGCCCCTCACCTGTGCACCTGCGGGTGCTGTGTTTACATGACGGCCCCTCACCTGCGGGTGCTGTGTTCACATGACGGCCCCTCACCTGTGCACCTGCGGGTGCTGTGTTCACATGACGGCTCCTCACCTGTGCACCTGCGGGTGCTGTGTTCACATGACGGCTCCTCACCTGCGGGTGCTGTGTTCACATGATGGCCCCCTCACCTGCGGGTGCTGTGTTCACATGACGGCCCCTCACCTGTGCACCTGCGGGTGCTGTGTTCACATGACGGCTCCTCACCTGTGCACCTGCGGGTGCTGTGTTCACATGACGGCCCCTCACCTGCGGGTGCTGTGTTCACATGACGGCCCCTCACCTGTGCACCTGCGGGTGCTGTGTTCACATGACGGCCCCTCACCTGTGCACCTGCGGGTGCTGTGTTCACATGACGGCTCCTCACCTGCGGGTGCTGTGTTCACATGATGGCCCCCTCACCTGCGGGTGCTGTGTTCACATGACGGCCCCTCACCTGTGCACCTGCGGGTGCTGTGTTCACATGACGGCTCCTCACCTGTGCACCTGCGGGTGCTGTGTTCACATGACGGCCCCCTCACCTGCGGGTGCTGTGTTCACATGACGGCCCCCTCACCAGTTCCATAGCAAATGGCAGCATAGGAGCACACACAGGAGAGGTGCAGCAGACCACCAGCATCTTAGATGAGGTTCTGTCGAGCCCCCCCCCCCCCCCCCCCCCCCCCGCCTCTCCCGGATCCCTCCCTCCCTTCTCAGTTGGTTTGTGGAGCAACAGAAAATTTCACTTTTTTTGTCATGAAATAATCTAACAAGAGAACACTGGGTAACGGATCTTCAGATCTTCACGGGTGATTTTTCAAAAGAAACCCAGCAGGCTTGTTGTGTTGGAGACACGTTATAGACAGGCAGTGGAGAGGAAGAACCTGGCTGCTCATACTGTGTTCTGGACCCCACTCTTAGTTCCTGAACATTCTCAGTGTGTGCAGTGATGTTATGACTGAGATTTCTGGGCTGGTTTTAGGGTCAGGACTTCCACTCAGCCCCGGCCAGCCTGCTTCCTCACTGTGTCCCACTTCCTGAAAGAAGCTGCCGAAGCTTATGCTCTGGAGCTGGTCTACATAGCCTTCGTCTGTGGCATGTGGGTCAGACTGACCCAGCTGTTACAGGAAACAGGGAGTCCCAGCATGCAGAAACAGTTGGCCTTGCTGATCATGAAGTCGTGTGGTGTGTAGGATTGGCCTGTGTGTGTTCCTAAGCTAGGGGCGTTTGCACCATGCAGCGAGATGTGTTGAAATAGCTCAGAAAATAGGTGGTAATTGTGTCTGAGGTTTTGTTGGTTTGTTTTTAGAAAAATAAAACATTTCAGAAAACCTAGGAAAGACAAATTGGCTTTTTACAAAGTGATACTAATAAAGTTGGGAGTATAGTAATTGCAATAGTTTTTTTTTTTTTAACTGAATTAGAGTTTATTGTTCTGTGGTAATAATGCCATTAGGCTAATCAGCAGGCATTTCTTAGAACTGTGTGTTCAGGCGTTGACGTTTGTGTAGAAGAAAAACTAAATTTACCTAGTGAGGGTGCGTTGCCCCTCGGCAGGTAATGTTGGTGGCTGTGTGGAAAGAGAGGTCGGGGTTTGTGTAACCTCTGGTGTCGCTGTCCCTTTGCTGCCGGGCAGATGGCACTTTATTAATTTGGACAGTCACCCACTGGGTTCTGTAATGACATCGCTTATGTAAGGCCCGATTGAGAATGGCCGTAATGTAGTCAGCAGGGGCTCCCCCTTGGTTTCAGGGCACTCTGCTGCTTTGTTCAGATATGTGGGTGCACCAAGGTGCTTTTTAATTTTAAGGTTGGCATCAGGTGTTAGCCTCATTTCCCCAGAACTTGGTTAAAATTATTAGCTTCGATTCTAAGAGAGCTGTATTCTTAAAGTTTTTAAAGAATTTTTTAAAAAGTTACAATTTCTCTCTGCTTTATATTTTATATAATTATGCTTATGTCATATGGTCTTAACAAAAATATTCAGCTCAGAAGTAATCACACTATCTATTGCCCGCCTGTTACACAGCGCTAAAATTGAAAAGACTGACAACATCAATTGCTGGCCGAGAACAGGAAGCAACCAAAGCTTAGTCCCTCATGGAAATATAACATTACAGAGACTCTGGAGACGGGTCTCGTGGCTGCTTAGGAAACTAAGTGTGTGTCCTGTGATCCACTCTTCCACCTTTAGCTGCCACCCCGGAGAAGGAAAAGATGGCTCATGGAAGCTCCTGTTCATAATCGCCAAAATGGAAACCGTCCAGCTATGTGTCTGTAAGGAGCATGTTGTCACGGGCAGTCCTGAGCAACCTGGGGGACACCAATGTCAGAAATAGAAATAGCAGATCTCAAACATTTGCTGAACGGGGGAATTGTGGGTGTGCTGTTCATCCCCGAGCTCTGTGAGTTCAAGCTCTGCCTGGTCTACATAATCTGTTCCAGGTCAGCCAGGACTACAATCCTGACTCAAAGAGAAACCTCAAAAACAAAGAGCAAAAGCCCTTGCTGAGTAAAGGAAGCCTTCCTCGGGAGAGTGTATAGTCTGTGCTCATGAAGAGATTAGATTAGGATTAGATTAGAATGGCCACACCTCACCATGGAGAACAGGGTCAGGACTGGTGGGTTGCTGCAGAAGGCGGTGAAGCCGAAAATCGACACCAGTGCTTAAGTGATAGTAAGCCATGGGTGCCACTGACTCCCTGGCCTGACAGACAAACAGAAAACCGGGGGCAGCCTGTCTCAGGACTCCAGTCAAGACACTGACTCCCTAGCCCACACGTGGGTAGCCTGTGGCATCTTCCCTGAGGGCCCCAGTCAAGATACCTTGTGTGTTGGCATTACTCATAAGCGGTTTGGAAAATAGTAATGGGCCTGTTTGCTCATGAAGGGTTTGTTATTTTATAAGTTTTGTTTCTCTTTGCCTTGGTGATGTTTATCCTGAGTATGTGAACTTACGCCTGTCTGAGAATTTTTGAGAACTTATTTCTACTGCTGATTATATAAAATGATAAGCTGCCCGAGAAGGCACATCACAGAGCAGTGTCACCCAGCTTATCAGTGCATGTCTCTCTTTGAACTGTCATAGTTTCCTCCCAAGGTCTCCAGCTGTGTCCTACGTCCATGTGGCTTCTCTGCAGCTGCATCCCTTTGCTGTGGCACGGCTTTTCTTTAGTGACAGGGACAAGGAAGAGAACAATGGGAAGTTTCCCGTGAACATGGACTAGGAATCAGATCAGCCAGGGCTTGAGTCTCGTCTAGTCACTTTCAGCCTGGCCTCTCACCTCGCAGCCTCACCTTTGTGTGTCAAATGATGGTACTACTTCATAGGGCTTGTTCACAGGCGTGAGTGCACAAAATGACGCTGGTGAAGTAGTTGGTGTGGTGTCCGAGTGTGCCAATAGTGAGGGAATGCTTAAGTCTTTGGAAATGAACTTTAGACTTTGGGGTTGTTGGAGAGGAAGTAAGACGATGTTTAAATGGAAGTGAGTTGTTTGTGTGTCTGTCTGTGTCTGTGTCCCTGGACCAGTACCTGGGAACTCACTCTGTATTCTTCTCTGAGGATTTTGACTAGTAGGCTGCTCAGAAAAGCCCCGTATGGTACAATGTGGTGTGCCTGGTATGTAGAGTGTGTTTGGGCATGAGAAGAGATTTAAGTAGAACCTCCAGCCACGGTCCTTGATTTCCATTTTTGTAGTCTGCCCTGTTCTTTGTGCTTCCGGGAAAGGCGACATGGTGGCCTGCTTTGGAAGTAACCTGGCTCGGGCCCGTTAAAGCTTCTCGTGCACCTAGCTTCAGAGGTTGGTTTAAGTTGCCTCCATGACCCAAGCCAAACTGTAGAGTTGGAGCTATGATTCTGGGTGTTGGCGAGTTAGTGGAAGCCGAGCAAGGGCATGGCTCTGCATTTCCCAAACCACCGGAGCAGCCTCCACACTGCGCTTACCATGCACGTACCCAACCCAGAGGAGGCAGAGTGGTTGAGTCAGCCACACTTACCTTAGGTCCAGTCTGACTCAGGTCTCCTGGCAGATGAGACTGAACAAGAATCCTGCACACATTAACCACCAGGCAGTCTGCCGTCATCTGTGGCGCTGCTCGAGGCTTCCTTTTACTTACAATTCGACAGTGTGCATCTAAGTTTCTATGCCCATAGGTTTCACTTGTCTTAAGTGGTCGATTTTGAATTTATTGGAGGAAGAAGGACTTTTCCCTGCTCTGCACGGTGTCTCTCATTCTGTGCTCTGTCCAGGACAGTAGCAGAGCCACAGAGGATTTTCCAGTATTTGAACTGTAGCTAGTCCAAGCTGGACTGTGACATAAGCATAAAATAAACAATGTGGTGCTGGAGAGGTGTCTCGGCAGGTAAGAGCATGTGTTGCTTTTGCAGAGGACTAGGTTCAATTCCAGTCACCCATATGGTGGCTCTCAAGCATCCATAACCCCAGTTTCAGGGTATCCAACCGGCACTCACATGATGCACATATATGCAGGCAGGCAAAACATTAACACACATAAAATAAAATAAAAAATCTATAAAAATTTTAAATAAAAATTGGATTCCAGAATCCTAGCATGAAGAGAGTATTAAGGTAGTTCAGTATTCTTTTTACATGTTGATTACATGGTAACTGATACTTTTGGATATATTGGATTAAAGCACTGCTACATATTGTAATGGATACCATCTGTTTCTTAACGTGGCTACTGAAAAATTTAAATTGTATGTGCCTCACATTGTCTTCCTGTGTATCACTGACTAATTAAAGTCTCTGTACCAGACTAGTCTGTGAGGGCAGGGACTCTTTGTTTAGCCAGGGTAACCCTATCTCCAAGCTTAGTGCCTGGCCTGCAGCATATAATCAACAAATATTTGTTGAATGAGCTGTGAATGTTCTAGCACTTAATTTCTGTTCCTGTCATGTACCGTGCGAGTTAACTGATAGGATGAAACAAGATGAAGTGGTCTTAAGACCACATTTCATGTTATGTTTTCTTCATCCTGGTGTTTCCGTGGAAACAGTAACCAAAAGATTGCCAGGATTTCTGTAGTAGTCTTCAGATGTTATTTTCTCCCATTGTTAACCAAAGTGTGGATGTTTAAATATTTGGATAGATGTTTCTTGAGTTTGAAGTCCAAAGTATAAAATTTTAGTTTGAAAAAAGTTGTTAAATACTCACTTTCCTCCTATATTTGTTAAGTTCTATTAAAATAATTTTCATTGTTTTAATTTTTATTAGCTTATGTTAATTGTACATGATAATTGGTTTGGTTGTGATATTTGATGCATGTGTTTAATGTATTTTGGTAATCTTCATGCCCATCCCTTGTCCCCGCCCACCCACACTGGTTCTCTTCCCTTCCTAGTCAGCTTTCCACCTACTTGCATGTATGACTTCTGCTCATTTGGTGACCAGTGAGCTCAGGAAGGTGACTTACGTCAGCCTGGGTGCAGGATTACTTACAGGAGCGTGAGTGCCTCACCAATATCCAAGGCCCTGAAAAAAAGGCTTACCCTTTCCCATCAACCATTAACTGCCCATAGGTCCTTAGGGGGGAGGGCAGAGCCTGGGAGCCGCCCTTCCCTCCATCCTGGAGGACTGAGGGACCCAACTGTGTGGGCTTGTACAAGTAATCCCACCTGTCGTGAGTTCAGGAGGACACCACTCACCCCTCCTGAGCCGTGGGGGGTTGGGGATGGCCTGTGTAGACCCGAGCTTTCTCCGGTCACTGGATTCACACTGGTCGTTTTCTGTCTCTGCAGTAACAGTTGCCCACTGAAAAGGCTTCTCTGACCCACACTGCAAACAGCACTGATCAGGTTGATCCTGATCTGGTGTCGCATCTTTGGGGTCCACGAGGCAGGTGGATGGTCTCAGTCATTCCCAGTCTCTCAGCCCTGCTGCAGCCAGTTGAGGCTTCAGATAGAAAGGACTTAAGAGAGGAACCGTTCAGCTCATGATTTCAGAACCTTCAGTCCGCATGGTCAGGGGCACTCAGGGAGCACTCAGCAAATGTTATCTCCCCAACTCCACTCCTTGGAGAGACTCCCCAGGTGTGCGGGGACCTTGTCCCCCGGTGTCACTATGTCAAGCTTCTTCATGGATCACACTTCTCATTACACCTCTGCCTTGGGATGTGATCTTTATGGTAAGACAAAGGTCACTACAGTGCATCCCCGTAAGTCTATCCCACGAGCATCCACATGCTGCACTCAGGGGGCTGCCCCAGAGTGGCCAGAGAGTAGACGAAGCTAGTGACTGTCTGCTGTGTCTGGGAGACTATGTGATGCTGAGCTGATAGCAGATTGATCATTTTTGTGACTTGGTTTCCCAGTTTCCTTTGTCCCTGTTAGTCTTGAGGGCACACGGGCTCTTATGCTGGCTGCTGATTCTCTTAGCTGGAGAACATATATTTGTCATTTGCAATGAAACAGGATCTAGAGAGGCCTCAAGGTGTGTTGTTGGTGTCTTTTCTTTTTCAGGGGGCCACCACCCAGCTCCCAGATATATCACACATGGAGGCTTATTCTTAATTATAAACGTTTGGCTTTAGCTTGGCTTGTTGCTAGCCAGCTTTTCTTAACTTTAACCTGTCTTGCCTCTGGGCTTTTACCTTCTCTTACTTCTGTTTAATCTTACTTTCACTCTGAGGCTGGCTGTGTGGCTGGCCCCTGACGTCCTCCTCCTTCTTTGAGTACTTCTTTTTCCTCCCAGATTTCTCCTTCTGTTTATACTGTCTGCCTGCCAGCCCCGCCCATCCTTTCTCCTGCCTTGCTATTGGCCGTTCAGTTCTTTATTAGACCATCGGGTGTTTTAGACAGGCACAGTACCACAGCTTCACACAGTTAAACAAATGTCACATAAACAAAAGTAACACACCTTAGACTAATGTTCTATAACAAAGGTGACCTTGCAGGGATTGACAACACTGGCTTTTACTCTTAACAGATCGCTCTGTGTTGAGAATAAACTGAAGGGTAAAGGTAAAAGCAATTGGAAGCCTCCTGAAGGATTCCAAGCATGAGATGAAGCAGACTGAGCCGTAATGGACAGAGCTGAAATAATGAGAAATGACTCAATTTCAAACATATTTTGAAGGCGAATTCAGCGTGATTTTTTTTTCTCCTGCTGACAGTGATATGATCTGCTGACGGCAGAAGGGTCAAAGGTGACTCCAAGATCTTTGGCCTACTCAACTGGGAAGGTAGAAATTGAGAGACAGACAGAAGTTTGAAAGAGAGCATATTTAAGGGGGAGGCTCGGATTCAGATATGGGAATCGAAGTTCCCATACAACTCCAGAGACACTGGCTGGACAGGTAAGTCTGCCGGTCCAGGGCAGAGGAGAAGTGGGGGGGGGGGGGATGACTGGGATTTAGGAGGGCTGCCCAAACTGATGATTAGGCTAGGGAAGTTCCCGGAAAGAGAGTGTAAGTAAGTTTCCGTCTAGTGTCCAGTGTTGGAGATGAAGAGGAAGCCAAGGAAAAACAGCCACTGTGGCTGGAGAGAAAAGGAGCACGTGACTTGGAGCGACCAGACACAGGCATTTCTTGCAGGAGGACATAATCAGTTGGGTCAGATCTTGCAGGCAAGGCCAGTTAAATAAGATTAGGACTGAGAATTAAGCAGTGGATTTAGCGACGTGGAATTCACTGACCTTGACACGGAGTTTTGATGGTGTGGTGAAAGCAGCCGCTCCTGGAGTCAGCTCGGGAGACTCCGCACAGAGGAGCTGGGCCAGAGACAGTTCTCTGAGAAGTCACATGTGTAGGAGAAATCACGTACTGGGGGGAATGAGACATGATGGCCTCTCACCCACCACACTAACCGTGCTTCTCCCCCAAATAAAGCTTTGCTCTTAGGTCTCTATATAGACTCAGGCCTCCTCGCACCGCCCTGGTTTCATACCCCATCTCCCTAGCTAGCTGTCTTTATCCCAACTTGCTTTGGTGGCTTCTTTCTGGTCACCTAAATTACAACTTCAAAATGGCCATGTTCTCCCTCAGGGTTACCCTCTCTCTCCTTCACTTCATCCCAATAATCCTGGAATGTTAGGCCTGCATGTAAGAGTCTCCATTCTTCCCAAAGGGTTCTCCACGGCCACCACATGATTGGGGTCATGGACGTCATAATGTGGACAGAAGTTGAATGGCCGCTTGTGCCCCCCCCTCCTCAATTCTGCTGACTTTATTAGACCACACTTTCAGTTCCTGAGTTACCTACTCACTCTTTTGTGAGTGCTATCCAGTTCCTTTCTGTGGACAAACTAAAAACACAGCATGCCAAAACAAAACAAAGACCTCAAAGAACCGGGCCAGAGTAAAAAGAATTTACATTACACAGAATGCCCTCTAAATCGGTGGTTCTCAGCTGTGGGTTGCGACGCTTTGGAGAGTGGGGTGACCTTTGCATAGGGGTCACCTGTCAGAGAGCCTGCATATCAGATCTTTACATTATGGTCATAACAGTAGCAAAATTACAGTGATGAAGGAGCAACAAAAATCATTTTATGGTTGGGGTCACCACAACATGAGGGAATGTTTAAAGGGTCACAGCGTTAGGACAGTTGAGAACCACTGCTCTAGATAGTAAGCACAACTTTGATTCCTGTGAGCAGTGTGTGCTTTTTCCACAATGTTTCAATCCTGGTTGCTTTTGTGTTGATACTTGTAAATTTTATCCTTGAAAAGTATTCTTCTGGGCCTAGAGAGAAGGCTTAAGACTGGTTGCCCTTGCAGAGGACTCAGATTTGATTCCAGCACTCACATGGCAGGCAGCTCACAAGAGTTTGTAACTCCAGGTCCAGGAAGCCCAGTGCCCGCTTCTGGCCTCCACCCACACACCAAACACACGCAGCGCACAGACAGACACACTGCAGGTAAAGCACCCGGACAAGTTAATAGTGGCCGGCCCCCTGTGGATGTCCGGCAGCTTGTTTTGTTTATTGTTTTTCAGTCCAAAAGAAATTTAACTGAGTGCCTGCCTGACTACCCTGTTCAAAACTCACTGCCCTTCTAGGGTTCTGTTTTCCTTGCTTTCGTGTGTTCTGAAATGCTCGAGTTTGCAGCTAGGCGTAGAGTTCAACGGTAAGAACGTGTGTACAAGGCCCTGCTCGCTCTAATCCAGCAGTGAAAAAGTGACAAAATGTGTATTTCATTTATCTACCCAGATGTAGACTTCACAAAGACGAGAGTTTTCTGGTTGTTTAAGTCTTTATGAGTACTGAACCAGAGGCCCCAGGAGAGTCTGGGTTGGTTTGTTAGGGGAGGGGGCATTTGAGGCAGGTCTTGCTTTCCAGCTTAAACCAGCCTTGAACTTACAGTCCTTCCTCTGAGCCTTCCAATCCCGGTACTTCTGGTGGTCACCACCACAACAGACCAGGGATTCTTCGTAAATCCCGGGGAAGTTGGGGGGGGGGGGCGGAGAAGAGGGAGAGACAAATATTTTGCCTTTGAATATGTTTGGTTGTGCAAGTTACCTAGTGGAACTGTCAGGAAAGTACATTGATGTAGTCATTTGTGGATGAGAACACAAACCCTCGGGTTTTGATTGGGTTCTGAAATTGAGAAATCAATATAATTGGGGGTGCATACATCCTCTTGGTGTTTCTGGTCTGACAGCGAATGTCCTGTTCCGATCACGGAGCATCAGCCAAGTGTATTTTGAAAGGATGTTGTGTCTGTGGGGTGTCTGCATGGGTGCTGAACTGTGTGAGGGTTTTCTGTCCCAGCCTTAGAGCTGTGGCTCCAGCCGCCCGTTTCCCTCATCCAGAGGCCCTCTGGTGGCACATGTGAATCGTTCAGAGTAAGTACCAGGCTTGCAGGGTCCCTGACCTGAGCCCCTTGGCTCTTTACTGTGGAGAATCACGGTGATGCCTTTGAAGTCTGCCCCAAAGCCATTTTGACCCAATAATCTCCATCTGTAGTAAGCTTTAACTGGAACAAACTGAATAGCATAAGTCTGTTCTTTTAATTTTCAGTGCCTTTGATTCGCCTTGAAAACTGGCATTTACGTGAGGCCTTGCCCATAGGGTAATGAAGTCTGAATGTAACTTTGTTACCGACATTGCCACCGTGAGCCCAGCCCGTCCTGACGGGTTTAGTTGCACCTCACGGGTTTCCGTGTGAGGCTCTGATTGCAGAGAAGTGGCGCCCTGCTGATTCCTGTGTGTGCTGGGCAGCTTTGCTCTTCTGTGCCTCTGGTACTTTTTATGGAAAATGTGAGGCGGACTGGTAAATTCCGCCATGGAAACCCTTCTCTTTATTCTGCTGCAATCACCTGTGTCGAGATTGTGTTTTGAGACCATTGCAGCTGTATCTCCTACCAAGCACTTTAACTGAAGCAGGAGAGAAAATTGTGTATTATTATCATCATCATCATTATTATTATCATTATCATTACTATTACTTTTTTTTTTTTTTAAGACAAGGTCTCACTGTATGTAGCTTTGGCTGGAAATCATTCTGTAGACCAGATTGGCCTTGAACTCACGGAGATCCACCTGCCTCCACCTCCCGAGTGTTGGGATTAAAGGCGTGTGCTGCTACGGCCGGCTGAGAAAATGGTCTTTGTTTGCAGTCTTGGCGCATCTCACTGCTGTAGTGGAAACACTAGTGTGCCAGGCAGTGTGCCCGCCTCTCTTGGAGTGTGTGGCTCTTACTTGTGAAAACAGGAATTTTCAGGTCAGGTGTTTCGGGGCAATAGAAAAAGCACAAGAAAGAAAGAGAAGCCACGCAGACTGGACTTGGCTCAGTCCTCTGGTGAACGCGACCGTGGGTAGCGGTAAAGAAAGCTGTGCCCTCCTCTGGGGCCCACAGAGAGGAAGCAGTGTGTGCCCAAAGCACAGTCGAGTCATGAGCTCAATCTGTGAGTGACTCGGTGCCTCTAGATTGGTGGCTCCTCTGCAGGTAAAGGTGTGAAGGAGCTGGGGAGCCCCATGTGAGCCTCCTGGTCACCAGTCTGGTGTGACAGCAGGGTTGCCCAGCACTCCATCATCTCCCCCCATCAGGAACTTGGTGTTAACTTAATCTCTAGATGCTTTGTGATGGTGACGAGGCACTCCATAGTGATCTCCTAGGATGCCGTCTCTGCTTCACTGGGAGAGGCTGAGGTTTACAGGCATCAGTCGCTAGTGAGTGACAGCTGAATCTTGAACTAGGACCCTAACTCATATCAGTGCTTTCTTGATGACCTTTCTTGCCTTGGGTAATTTTGACCCAAAATTATAGAAAGTAGAAATTGAGAAAATCTTTGAAAGTAGTTTATCAGTCACTTGAAGATAATTTTTAAAGGATTTCTTCTCAGAGTAAAGCATTTGAAAGCTTTCATTTGTTAAAATCTGAGTCCTTACCTTTGAGTGTATTTGAAGCAGCATTTAAATGCCTGTGTCCCTCCTCTGCTGATAACAGCAATAAAACCAAGGTGCCGATGCCATAACTCCCTCACGTCCCCGTCGCTTGTGTATCATGTGATGCTCGTGAGTCTGTGGCGTTCTCTGAGATGTTAGGAATGCCACTGTTCAGCAGACTGGCGAGGCATGCCCTGGGGAGGAGCTATGTGCTGTAGGCTTCTCTGCAGTGGAGTTCTTTCCACAGAGACAGTCTTTGTGTTTATTTTTGTTTTTCAAAGATAAGATCTAGTGTGTAGAAGACTAACTTCAAACTCAGTATGTAGCTGAGTTTGAACTTCAGCTCCAGATAAATCTTTGTAAAGATACACAAATGAGGCTGGAGAGATCCTTCAGTGGTTAAGAGCACTGGCTACTTTTCTGGAGGACACAGACAGATCCACTTCCCAGCACCAACATGGTAGCTTACAGCCACCTGTAACTCCAGCTCAAGGGGATCCAAAGCCCTCTTCTGGCCTCTGGGCACCAGTCACATAAAAAGTAAATACAGTTCTTTAAAAATGAATGAAACGGTAAGCATTTCTGAATTAAATTGCTGTGGAGCGGGCGGGTAAGATGGCTGGTTCAGGAGCTCTTGAGTGAAAGCCTTGAGTGCAATACCCAGATCCAAAGGTGGAAGGGAAGACTGCTTCTCAAACTTCCTCGGACCGCCACACGTTTGTTGTGGTACAAGTGCATCTGCATGCTTACACGTGCGCATGTGCACACACACTAATGGTGGTGATAAGTATAAAAACTGCTTAAATTGCTGTGGAGCGCGTTTGTGAGTATGATCCAGAACTGTCTGAGCACAGCTGATGTTTAAGGACAGGAAGCCAGGGCTCCAGGGTACCTGGACTCTAGAGTATCACTCAGTGGACGCTTGATAAATGTGATGAGCGAAAAAACTCGCTATGCAGTGACCTAGTTACCCAGCTGGCAGAGCTGCCTTCAGTTTCAGAGTGTCTAGCATCTTTGTTTAGTTTAGTAATTTTGTAGATTATTAAATAGGGATACATCTAATAACAAGTAGCAACTTAAGAATAAGTCTAAAATGATTTTTCAGATACTTGAAATGATTGCTGAAAGGGACAGGAGATAAGTTTTGTGTACAGAAGTGAGAAAACTCTAAGTGTGGAATTGTCGGAACTTAAAGTTGATAGCTTCCAGTTCTTAGTACCATGTGGTAGGATAGAGGGCGGTAAGGGGTAGACAGTATCGGGAGCCCCCATATAACATGCTAACTAATTGTCTGCAGCCGAGGATCCAGAGCGTCTTCAGATGGAGAGAGAAGGCCTCCTCCACCAGTGCGGCTCGTTCAGTTCACTGTCACCATGCAAACGCCTGAGGTGGTTACTTCAGTCTGAACCTTTCACAGCTGGACTTCTGGCTGCGAGTCACTCTGGGCAGAGCCGAAGCGCTTGCTTGCGTGGTGGTGAGGAAGCAGGGGATGAAGGGCCAGGACGCCACTAGAGCACCTTGTAAAGGGCCGGCGGCGTCCACCAGCGCCACGCCGAGGGCTGAGCTCTGCAGCACGGGCCTTTCAGGGACATTCTAGGATCTGACCCGTAGCAGGCAGCGCTCCTCCCAATGTTTTGCTCTTTTCAGTTTTTATTCTTTTGAAAAGAGGCAGGCCCTTCTGAAAGAAGCTGCCAGTGCTCTGCAAGCACCATCCACCCCCTTTCCTAAGATCAAACCCTTTCCTAACACCTTACGTTTTGGTTTCTTGAGACAGGGTTTCTCTGTGTAGTTTTGGTGCCTGTCCTGGATCTCACTCTGTAACCAGGCTGGCCTTGAACTCACAGAGATCCGCCTGGCTCTGCCTCCCGAGTGCTGGGATTAAAGGCGTGCGCCACCAACGCCCAGCCGAATGTAACTTCAGTATCAACCCCACTGACACTCTTAGTCTAGAGATGCAGTGGGTTGTGTCCGTTCTTTTGATTGCCGAGTAGTAGTGCATGGTGCAAATGGGTCACGGTTGGCTCAGCTGGCCAGCTGTTGGAGGGTCTGCGGGTCGTTCCTGTCTGCTCTTGGTACAAGTGGAGGCACTTGACCATTCCTGGGCAGGTTTCTGGGGAAGCGAGTGTTGGGGCTTCTCTGCGGCGATGCACAGGGGTGTGGGCTGCGGCCCGTGGCAGTTGTGATGTTTGGTTTTGTGTTCTTACGCTGCTGAACTTGCAGAGTGGCTAAGGGGATTTTGAGGTCAGACAGTTTCACAATCGCCGCTTCATGAAAGGCAGCTGTCAAAGCTGACCTGCAGTGTGAACTGTAAGGAGAGCTCAGCGTTGGCCTCGTGGGGAACATTTTTCCTAGCCTTTGCCATACAGGAGCAGCATTATTATTTGTTCTTTGTTTGTGGATTGCAGGGTCAGCTCGAGCATGTTCATTGCTCTGTGGAACCACAGTTTCCTCCCCTATAGTCACACACTTGAGGCTCACATAAGTTTTCTCTTAGTGCACAGTATGTGCCAAGAAGTGGAAATGGGAACTTAATGGCTGGTGTTTAGCAAAGCTGATATGGCACCAGGCTGCCTTCTAAATGTTTATTTACAAGCCACTCCCACCTTGAGTCCGAGAGGCTTCGCTTGGCAGTGAAAGCCAGTGAATGCACACACAGGTCTGCTCAAGGTGCCCAGAGGGACAGTTGAGTGCTCATTCCTAAACAGGACGTTCCTTCCTTCTTAAAGGCTCCGGGGACATCGCGGAAGGGGAAGGGGAAAGCCTGTAAGAGCCAGGAGACAGGGAGAAGGCGGCTGTGAAATGCTCTCTCTGCATCACACCTCCGTGCAGTCAGGATTTCCGGGCGCTGTGGCTGCCTGCAGTGGGCCTGCAGCGGATGGGGCCTGCCAGCAGTCAGCCCTGGACTGCAGGGGGAGGGGGGGGCTCACGGGCCCACCCCTCCCTGCAGAGCTGTTGGCTCCTGAGGGATTCCGGGGAGGTGTAGCTGATGCCTTTAACTGTGTGTCACTGGTGAGCCACCCAGGCGCCAGTGGACAGTTCTAAACACAGATGACCCTGGGTAAACTCAGTGGGTCACAAAATGAGGCGAAAACAGGGATGTGGGAAGGGGACTGGTAGGGAGGGGTGGGGATTACAGAGTGGGAGGGAGATAAAAAGGGTGGGAGAGAGAAATCAGAATGTCTGAAACCGTCCACCAATTTAGTAAAAATTACCCAAAAAGTTAAAAAAAACGACACTGCCTTTCCCTCCAGAAAGAGGTGAGACACACAAGTGAACACACCATATAGAAGTTAAGATGAAGGTGTGTGAGGAGGCTGCAAGAGCTGGCGGGGAGAGGGTCCACCAAGAGCTGGCGGGGAGAGGGTCCACCAAGAGCTGGCGGGGAGAGGGTCCACCAAGAGCTGGCGGGATTCCCAGAGGAGGCTCACAGAGGGGGCTGCTGAGAAAGGATCTGCCAGGCGGGGGAGAGGAGAGGGTTTTCGTAGGTGCTGGGCCTTGGTAGTCACAGGGCCTACAGATGTTTGCCTGTGTGTGTGCAGTTTCTGCGGAGGCCAGAAGAGGGCCTCAGAGCCACTGGGTGGGTGGGTGGTGGGGACGGAGCCAGGACTGTGCCCGAGCAGGAAGACTCTTAACCATTGCCCTGTCTCCAGCCCTTCTTCAGCCTGCACTGGGCTGTTTCCTCTGTGGTAGACCTAGCAGGTAAGACAAAAAAAAAACCCTTAAGTCTGCTTTCTGTGATTGTAACAAAATCCTTGAAACTGACTGCTTTATAAAGGCAGAAAAGGTTCAAGAGAAATAGCCCTATCTGTGTGGCCCCGGTTACAGAACAGTAGAGAAAGGACAGGAAGTCGGTGACATGATGAGGTGGAAACCAGAGAACTTCCAGACAGGCTTGTCCGTGGACCCACTCACTTCTGTGGGAACTAGCCAGGGTCTTGTGAGGGTGGTATCCAACTCTTCCCGGGGTGTGTCCTCAGTGATCTGACCGCATTCACCAGGCACTCCCCACACCATGACGCTGGGACCAGGCTCCCAGCGCAGGGGCCCTTAAGGGACGTGCAGACAGGTGGCCTGAGCCCTGAGAAGGTGATAAGGCTCCTAGTGCACTCACAAAGGGGAGGCCAGGCACCTGCTAGGCTGGCAGACTGGAAGCAGTAGGATTTGGGAAGAGGGGCCAGGCCGCTTTCCTTTGCTCAGAACTCACCGCATGAAGTGCTTCTCTTGCTGAAATCTCGTGGTTCACCATCCACCCTTTGGAAGTGAGGAAGAACTTGGCTTTTCTTTTCCTAGTAATTGTGAATTGTTAGTATAAGTTGTTAGAGCAAACGACAGGCTGGGTCTGCAGCTTTGTTCTTCCTAGCTGATGCCTCGGGAGGGCCTACAGTGCTCACTGCTCTTCAGACGGCCATTGCCAGCAGCACCTGGCAGGCAGAGAAGTGAGTGAGGTCCTGAGTCTGGTCAGTGGCCAGCAGGGACCTGACCCCGCCCCCCAGGCCCGCTCTGTGCTCCCGACCGCTTGTGCCAAGTTCAGTTTGGAGTGAGCGTGGCAGCAAAGTCCCGTTTGGTGGGTGGAGACAATGCAGTTGTTACTAAGTTAATTTTCCTCATGAAAAAATGCTGTGAGAAAATGAAAATAAGGAACTGGAGGTATTTAGAGGCTTAGGGAACAGCTAAAACACAATGGTCGTAAGGGTTTTCTTAGTCATTGTGTGGGAGGCTAGCAGTACCATACAGTTTCGTGAGGAGGAGAGACTTAGAATAAGCACTGTCACATCTAAGAGCAAAGCTGTGCGAGTGTTCCTGCAGACTAGCTGGGAACCAAGAGACTGGGGGGTTCTGAGTCAGGAAGACTTTCCTTGGTCCCATGCTCCCTACACTGAGAGAAGAGCTGCCCCGTCAGGATGAAGAACAAGACTCACAGCCACCACGGGAAGTCTTTGCTGTTGGGTGTCAGTACAGAAGGAGCGAGGGTCGAGACAACTATTATTTACTAGTTTTCAGAGGATGATTTATCTGAGGTCAGGTCAAACTGCCCTGCCTGAATCCTGCTCCCAGCCCACGGCCGTTCTTGTTAAATCTCTTAGAATGCTGGTGTTGGTTTTTATTTGTTAATGTAGGTGTGTTTGACATATGGCCTTCCCGTGTAGTCCAGGCTGGCTTTGAACTTGCCTCAGTCTCCCAGGTGGTAGGATTATGAGTGTGTGCCACTCTGCCCACCTTTATGTTGTTTTCAAAATGAATACTGTACATAATAAAATATCAGTTATGGGGCTAGCAGGATGGCTCAGCAGGTGAAAGCATCTGCCTCAAGCTTGGAAACCTGAGTTTAGTCTCCAGGGTCCACATGGTTAAAGAACACTGACTCCCGCCGGGTGAGTTCGAGGCCAGCCTGATCTACAGAGCGAGATCCAGGACAGGCTCCAAAACTACACAGAGAAACCCTGTCTTGAAAAAGAAAAAAGAAAATTGACTCCCACAAGTTGTTCTTTGATCTCTACATGTACCCTTTTGTGGATTTGTACACACGTGCACACGCGCACGAATTTCTGTGCACAGTAAATAAATGTCTTTTCAGGTAGCAAACACTGGCGCAGACACTGTAGAGCCCATGTGGTGCCGTTCTTTCTGTTCTTGGGGAAGGCTCTCAGGTTTAGATTGCCCAAGCGTGTTCTTAGCTGAGATGTCTTACCCACTTCCTGTTGCCTGGCTGTGCTGTGTGCCCTCTGGGCACCCTGCCTTCTGTGGTGTGCTTCTCTCCTGAGATGCCCTTTTCCCACACCGGCATCCCTCTTCTGACTGATGCTTCCTGTCACAACTCAGAAGTGTCGGATTGGTTCGTTAGTTCGTTTTGTTTTACCCTTTTGAAATATTCCCAGCCACCAAGCCGAACAGAATTAAATGCCAATTTCTCCTTCTCTCCTGCAGTCTTGTCATATCTGGTGCTTGACTTGAGGCCTTAGGGTGTTCATCAGGTGCAGTTTTAAGGAAGGGTTTCCGTAGCTGTCCTCTCTGGCCCTCCTGCCTGCGTTCACTGTTCAGCATCTTTGGAGGCTCTGCTAGTGTCTGTAGTAGGGAGACAGGGAGCCGCTGCTGCTGCCGCCGCCTTTGCAGGTGCATTCTTAACCCTCAGTGCCTTAGCAGGAAGGGCGAAGACCTTCCGCAGGATAGCATCCTCACCTACATTCGAGCCTCACCTCCAGATGGGGGTGTGGAAAGAGTCTGGTGTGAGCGAAGGCATGCACACCCAGCTAGCTGCTCTGTTACACATGACCAAGTGTGTAACTAAGTGTAGACTAACAAGACAGGTCTAATTTATAACCTTTCATCTGTTTCATTGAATTGCAGCATTATTTCCTTGGGTGTAAGAAGTGTTTAGAGAGTTTGCACAGATGTTATTTGTATATGCTGTGGGATGTGACTTTCCCTTTATTTGGCATTATTATGATTATTCAAATCATACATGTTTTGAAATGTATTTTTCCTATAGTGTGGAACAAAGATTTATTTTTAACTGACAAACAGAATTATCCTTGACTGCATTTAAGAAACACTGCCTTTATTAGAGGCTGTAGAGGACTCAGTTCAAGCAGACCAAGGTGGTGTAAGTGAGAAGAGAAAGCCACACTGTTGGTGCTCTGGGGGATTGATTAGCCTTGAGATTCCCAGTGGACAGTGGCGGTGGGGAGCAAGGCAGCGTAATTGATTAATTAGCCTTGAGATCCCCAGTGGACAGTGGGGGAGGAGGGGTCCACTCAGTAGAACAAGGCAGCGTAATTGATTAATTAGCCTTGAGATCCCCAGTGGACAGTGGGATGTGGGGGGAGGGCTCCATCAGTGGAGGAAGTCGGCTGTTCTTAAGTTGCTCTGGGTGACACACGGTGCCTTTGCTTTGGCTCACAAGGTCTCTCCTTGTTCACACCTCGGCAGAGTGAATCATTGTCACTCAGCTGTCAAATTAATTTCCTTTATTATTTATTACTGTTTTGTTGCCAGTAAACTTGTTTTTACGGAAAACTCGTCTGATGTTTTGCCGGTCCTTTCCTCTGTCCTGATCAGCACTGTTTCTGTTTGTCTGTGCTTGGCTTTAGTCACACGCGCGCTCCCGACGTTGGACCCATGAGCCTGCGAGCACCGCCGACTCACAATGGGGACAGCCAGTGATGAGATGGCGCCCGTGGAGCAGGCCTCCGCGGCCTCCTCCCTGGACCCCCTGTGCTTTGAGTGTGGCCAGCAGCACTGGGCAAAAGAAAACCACCTGTACAACTACCAGGGCGAAGTGGACGACGACCTCGTCTGCCACATCTGCCTTCAGCCCCTGCTGCAGCCGCTCGACACGCCCTGCGGACACACGTTCTGCCACAAGTGCCTCAGAAACTTCCTGCAAGACAAAGACTTCTGTCCCCTGGACCACAAGAGACTTCATTTCAAGCTGTGTAAGAAATCCAGCATCCTGGTCCATAAACTCCTAGACAAATTACTGGTTCTGTGTCCGTTTTCTTCTGTGTGCCAAGATGTGATGCAGCGCTGTGACCTAGAGGCACACCTTAAAAACAGGTAAGCACAGAGCAGACACAGGAACTGAGGAAATGGTGGAAACGGTGACTCCAACAGAGAGTCAAACGTTCGGGTCAGGAGGGTGCCTCGTGCCTATAATCCCAACATGAGATGCTGAGGCAGGGGGATTGAGAGTTTGAGTTCTCCCTGGGCTACATGGTGAGACTTTGTCTCCAAAAATTAAAAACAGTAAAAAATAAAGCATCAGTAAATGCATAAACCAATCAAGTAAAAGATGCAATAAATAAGTTGCATTGGTCCGTATTTAATAATACATCTCAAGCATGAGTGTGAAAGCCACAGTGTACAAGTACCACTTAGTAATATTTTCTTCATCATACCATGCAATTTAAACTCAAATGGGTGACAGGTAATAATATGAGATTCCTTTTACAAGGGAGTTTGGCATTAAAAAAAGAAACTAAATGCAAACATTCTTTTGTCTAGTTTATTTTCCTAAGGAAAAAAGTCCATACCAGGAAAACTGGTACATGAAGGTTCGTACTGCAACCTCATGCATGGCTGGTCCATTGGAGTCGGTCTAACTAACTAAGAGTGCTGAAGCCGTTTGAGGTTGCACACGCTTTCGGTGGGCAGATCTCTGAGATCCAGGCCAGCCTGGTCCAGACAGTGAGCACTTGTTTGGAACAGAACAGACAGACAGAGTGGTGAAGGCCCACTACACCACAGAACAGCAGCTCACAGACAGTGAGCGCCGTCCTTCTGTCAGGGAAGGGGTGGAAACGAGCTGGCTGTTTCTGTGTTGAGAAGCCTGGCTGAATAAGAAGTATGAGTTAGAAAAATAAATAGTTCGGGGTGATCTTTGTTCTAATAAACATTTGTTTAAAATGTTAAGTAGTTTATTTGTATGACTAGTTGGTGAGTTTTACAATTTGATTTTAGTAAGACTTGACCTCTGAAATAAAATATATAAACCTGAGCTGGTGCCATGTTCATTGATTAGAGGCACTTACCATTCAGCCTGACGACCTGAGTCTGATCCCTGGAACCCACAGGGTGGAAGGAGAGAACTGACCCCTGCAGGTTGTCCTCTGACCTCCTCATGGGCACCCACATATGATACATGCACTCACACACATGATAAGTAAATAACTCATGTCTGCAGACTCAGAAGGCAGCAGAAATACACGTGTTTGTTTCCAACACCAGTTGAAACAACTTGTGGTCATGTTGACTCTGGCCAGCATTGGTCATGTGCATTGCACACCATGCGGGTTCAGGTGCATCACAGGTCTCCTGGAGAGTGACACATAAAATCACGGAGCTAAAGGAGACTGACGTGGTCCTTCCACAGTGCATGAAGATTAGAGCTAGTTAGTAATGCGTGGTTAGGCTCCAGCTTTGCTGCCTTGTGTGTGCCACACACTCTACCGTGGAGTCTGGTCACTGCCCTGTGGTAGGGAGCAGTCAGCATTTCATAGGCACGTGACTGGACGTGTGGATTCTGTCCCAAGAGAACAACGTTCTAAAGGGATCCGATTTATTCGTTAGGAATAATCGAAAAGCGAGAAACTGAGGTCTGGGGATTGAGAACGTCACATTTTGTTGACCCAGAGCTGAGGGTGAGGCCCAGCAGGAGCAGGCTGGCTCAGCATATGCAAGGTTGTGGGGTGAATTTCCCCACTGAAGGGGAAAGGAAGTTTCTAAACCTTGAGAGATGTAGAGAGATGCTGAGAAGCTGCCTGAAGCCAAGCTATGTCCTCTAACACAGGGGCCAAGGAAGTGGGCCAGCCAGAGCCTGGAGAAGCGTGTAACACGGCTGTCCACCCTGTGTCTCCGTCACCGCAGGCGGCCCAGCCACCCGCCCCACCTTTCAGTGTGCTCATCTTGGTCAGGCCTAACTATGAATAGTAGTTTGGGCCTCTTTCTTCCCTTCTCTCTCTCCCACTCCTACTCCCCCTCTCCCTCCCTTCCTCCCTTCCCTCCTCCTTCTCCTTCTTTTTCAGTCATATGTGTTTTATTTCCTTCTTAAGTTAGCATACAAAGTACTGTAATCGGGCACCTTCATAGTAGGCTTCTTATTGGTCTCAGAACTAATGTTGGATTCTTGTGTGTTGTACTAAATATGTATGATCCAGCAGTCGTATTGTGAGGTGTTGCCAAGCAACACCATCTGCAGAGCACATCTCCTTTCTAGTCTCTCCTACCACCTCCCACACCTCACATCCAAACGAAGGGTCGTGCAGATGCTTATTTGGGGGCAAATAAGTTGTGTGCTTGTGTGCTGGTTTATGGCCAGATTCAGAACCAGTTTTCATTGCTTCAGTCCCTTAGGAAGAAATAATAATCTCAAGCAGCCTGCCTGTCTCTGGAGTGTGCCGACCACTGTCTGTGCTCTGCTGTCGAGTTCACTGAGTTTTCCGTTTCATTCACCATGCTCCTCAGCTCGGGGGGTTTCTCTGTAGGCTCTATGTTTCTTCCTCAGTGGTTGCTAGCGAGATGTAGTCTCTGTTTGCCTTCAGTCGCTCAGACATGGTCTCCTTTAGTCCTTGGCATTTCAGTCATTGCCTTTTTGTCCGGTGCTGAGGCCTCCTTCGGTCACTTTCCCTGGAGTGTGTCTTTTCCTGTGCGGGGCCTCACTTGTTTCTCTGACTCTTCATGGTGTTCCGAGCACTGGACGGTTTATGTATTGTCATGTGTCAACTCACTGAGCTTCCGGTATTTTGAAGCAGGTTCCTACTGTGTACCCCAGGCTGGCAGGGAGCCCCCAGTCCTGACCCAGTCTCCAGGTGCTGGAATTATAGGCATGGGCCACCAAGCCTAGCTTTATTTCGTGTGTTTATAAGTACTGGGAATTAAACCCAGGCCCTGATTTGCTAGAGGAACACTCTACCAGTTAGCTATAGATCTATGTGTCTCAGCCTGTAGTCCAAAGTTTTCCTGTGTCCCGCCCATCCCGCAGCTGCTCGGACAAGCAAACACACAGAGGCTTATATTATTTACAAACTGTATGGCCTAATGGCTCGGGCTTCTTGCTAACTAGCTCTTATAACTTAACCCACTTCTATTAATCTAATTGCCACGTGGCCATGGCTTACCCGTATTTTCACATCTTCTTCTCCTGGCGGCAGCTGGTGTCTCCTTCCTCCCCTTTCTCCTCTCACTATCAGGATTTTCCCGCCTGGCTCCATCTTGCCCTGCCATAGGCCAATGCAGCTTTATTTATCAATCAGTCACAGCAACACATATCCCCAGCACACAGACCATGCGTCTCCTGATCTAATTCAATACCACATGCATTTCTAGCCGATTGGTTTTACTTACTGCTTATACTAGTTTCCTGCGTGCACTAGGTTGCCCCTTCCAGTGCCAGCTGGAGTCTGCATGATTGTTGAGTGCTCCATCTCCAACAATACAAAGAGGGGTTGTTGTTTGTTTTCCCAAGATTACCAGCTTCAGACTCCTGGACTCAAGTGATGCTCTTGCCTCGACTTCTGAATACCTGGGGTGACCCTCTCTCACCCCTGACTGCTGGGGTGACCCTCTCCCACCCCTGACTCCACTGGGGTGACCCTCTCCCACACCTGACTCCACTGGGGTGACCCTCTCCCACCCCTGACTCCACTGGGGTGACCCTCTCCCACACCTGACTCCACTGGGGTGACCCTCTCCCACACCTGACTCCACTGGGGTGACCCTCTCCCACCCCTGACTGCTGGGGTGACCCTCTCCCACCCCTGACTGCTGGGGTGACCCTCTCCCACCCCTGACTCCACTGGGGTGACCCTCTCCCACACCTGACTGTGCTGGGGTGACCCTCTCCCACCCCTGACTCCACTGGGGTGACCCTCTCCCACCCCTGACTGTGCTGGGGTGACCCTCTCCCACCCCTGACTCCACTGGGGTGACCCTCTCCCACACCTGACTCCACTGGGGTGACCCTCTCCCACCCCTGACTGCTGGGGTGACCCTCTCCCACCCCTGACTCCGCTGGGGTGACCGTTTCCCACACCTGACTGCTGGGGTGACCCTCTCCCACACCTGACTGCTGGGGTGACCCTCTCCCACACCTGACTCCACTGGGGTGACCGTTTCCCACACCTGACTGCTGGGGTGACCCTCTCCCACACCTGACTCCACTGGGGTGACCCTCTCCCACACCTGACTGCTGGGGTGACCCTCTCCCACCCCTGACTGCTGGGGTGACCCTCTCCCACCCCTGACTCCGCTGGGGTGACCCTCTCCCACCCCTGACTGCTGGGGTGACCCTCTCCCACCCCTGACTCCGCTGGGGTGACCCTCTCCCACCCCTGACTCTGTTGGGGTGATCCTCTCCCACCCCTGACTCCACTGGGGTGACCCTCTCCCACCCCTGACTCCACTGGGGTGACCCTCTCCCACCCCTGACTCCACTGGGGTGACCCTCTCCCACCCCTGACTCCGCTGGGGTGACCCTCTCCCACTCCACTGGGGTGACCCTCTCCCACCCCTGACTCCACTGGGGTGACCCTCTCCCACCCCTGACTGCTGGGGTGACCCTCTCCCACCCCTGACTGCTGGTGTGACCCTCTCCCACCCCTGACTCCGCTGGGGTGACCCTCTCCCACCCCTGACTCTGTTGGGGTGACCCTCTCCCACCCCTGACTCCGCTGGGGTGACCCTCTCCCACACCTGACTGCTGGGGTGACCCTGTCCCACACCTGACTCCACTGGGGTGACCCTCTCCCACCCCTGACTGTGCTGGGGTGACCCTCTCCCACCCCTGACTCCACTGGGGTGACCCTCTCCCACTCCACTGGGGTGACCCTCTCCCACCCCTGACTCTGCTGGGGTGACCCTCTCCCACCCCTGACTCCGCTGGGGTGACCCTCTCCCACCCCTGACTGCTGGGGTGACCCTCTCCCACCCCTGACTGCTGGGGTGACCCTCTCCCACACCTAGCTCCTGGAGGTTGGGGTCCCTTTGTTTAGGTGTGTGGGTGTGCATATGTGCATGTAGAGCCAGAGGACAGCCTTGCGTGGTAATCTTAGGCACTGTCCATCTGATTTTTGTTTTATTTTGTTTGCTCGTTTTTTAGGCAGGGTCTCTCACTCCCCAGCGAGCTCCAGGTAGCTCTTGGCTGCCTGTTTTGGTCATCCCAGCACTGGGATTATGAACATGCACTACCACACCCACTTTGTTTTCATGTGGGTTCTGGGATCTAGCGCAGATCTGCTTTTAAGGCAAACACTCCACTGAAGCTGCCTTATCCTAGCCCTGACTTGGTTTGTTTCTTTGCAGGGAGGCTCTGGTCTTGAACTCAGATCTGCCTGCCTCTTCCTCGATGCTGGGTCTAAAGGCATCGCCATACCCGCTTCCTTTTTGTTTTTGTTGTTGTATGATTTAGGGTGTGTGTGTGTGTGTGTGTGTGTGTAGAGAAGGTCTTGGACTCCTGATCCCCTGCCTTCACCTCTCGCATGCTGGAATTACAAGCACATGCCACCACACCCATCTTGGTTTTTTGTTTTTTAATGATCCCGTAGGTCTGTTTAGCCCTACTATTCCATAATGGTGTTTTGAAGTACTTGTTGATAGAACAAATTCAATTTGTTTTTATAGGACTTAAAAAGAAATCCACACAAATAAACTTAGTATTGCTGTTGAGGAAAAAGCTGCAGGCCTTTGAAATCTGATCGGAGTGTGTTTGGACTCGGTCTCTGCAGTTCAGTTGCCTCGTGACGTTGGCTTAGCTGAGTTTCAAGTGTCCCGTGGACTAATAGAGAGTTGTAAGGATACGGGAGTCGTGTGTGCGTCGCGGGTGTCACCGGGGACCAGCAGAGTACGGCCCCCTTGTGCTCAGTGCTGTGAAGCATGTGAGTGTTTCTCTGTCTGAGCCTGCTCTGAGCTGCTCGCTCCCTGGGCCTCTAACAGCCATGCTGTGCGTTTCACGTGTGGAATTCACCTCTTGAAAGTGTGTGCTTCAGCGCCTGTCCTTTGTGTGTCCCCGGCACTGTGTGCCATCTAGATTCTAGAACATTCCAACAACTGGAAAGGGGCCTAAAACCCACTCGCAGCCTCCCCTCTTTCTCACACGCCCAGGTTTTGATCACGCTGCCCTAAATTTGTTTTTCACTTACATCCGTAATCCCTAGTGTTTCTTTTTCGTAGGATGTGTTGGTTATGCTGGTTAGTGTTTTACCAGCCTCATCCAAGCTGAGCTTGGGTGGGAAGAGGGAGCCTCCATCACAGTAGGCAAGTCTGTGTGGCGTTTTCTTGATTAAGGATTGATGTGGGCAGCGCCAGCCCGGGGCAGGTTCTGCTTCCGTCCCTGCCTTCCCTCGGCGATGGACTGTAGACTAAGATGAGATAAACCCTCTTCTCCGGCAGTAGAGAACCAGCTAGGACGGAAAGAGAGGCTTGTGTCAGCAAAGCACTTCGGAGCCGCTGTCCCCCTCCTGTGGACTCCCCGCCTTGCCAGCCTTCAGACTGATGCTCTTTGGTCCTTGTGTCTTGCAAGATTGTGTCCCTGGATTGGAACTAGGACCTCAGCCATGCCAGACAAAAGCTCTGCTCTGGGCCGCACCCAGGCCGCAGGGTCTTATCGTGTGTCCTGTCGTAGCCCTTGGCTCTGGCCGACTACTTTGTGGGCCCTCTGTTCTGCCTTGATGGCTTGGCTGTCTTCCACTCTGCCTCCTGCATGGTGGCTCTGTCGTGGTCTCCTGAGCCGTGGCCCATCCTGTTTAAGCATGGGTGTTCCCAAAGGTTCTATCTATAGACTTCCTCCCCGATGCTGGCGGAACGAAGTCATTTTCCCGTTTTTATGTGAGGATACGTTTTAGGCTTTTCCTGTTCTGTGGGTGGCTTCCTGTTGTTAAGGGTTTGCTGTCCCGTCGGGAATGTGAGCATGCTTACTTCTTCCTCTAGCAAGCTTAGCTTTTCCATTTTACAGTTCATTTCTACTGTATTTAATAGCTGTAAGATAGGTGCTGTGTACCCTAGGGCTCTTAGGTCAGCTAACTCTGTTCATGCAGACCAATGACCTCTTGAGTACTGGGATTAAAGGCATGCACTGCCATTGAATGCTGGCTGTTAACCATGTGGATGCTTGTGTGTGACATATATTTTGAAAATTAAAGCTGGCCTTGAATTCAGAGATCTTCCTGCCTCTGTCTCCTATGCACGGGGATTAAAGGCGTGTACCATCATAATACCTGGCTTTAAAAAAATGTTTTAAGTGATCATACAGAGTAAGGTTTTCTCATGGCATTTTCATACATGTGTAGACCCAATAGGACAAAATACAATGGTCTGTTATGTTTTGTTCCTGTTCCTGTTCCTCCAGGACTGTCCTACCTGGTCCCTACCTGGCTCTTGTTGTACCCCTCCTGCCAAATAGTTGTGCTGTCATGCTGGTGGATTGGATTACATGCCCCCTCTCCCCTCCCTTAAGATCTCTGGCCTCCCTCTCGTGACCTGTATATACACAGGATTCTACATGGGAGAGAAAATGTCTTTCTGCATCTGGCTTATTTCCCATTATGATCTTAGTTCCATCTATTTTTCTGTGGATGTCATGATCTCAATTTTTTATGGCTGAGTAAGGTTTCATTATGTGTACATCCCACTTCCTTGATTCATTGTTGATGGATGTCTAGGCTGGTTCTGTTTCATAGCTACTGTGACTGCTGCAGCAATAATCATGGATGTGCAGGCGCCCCGCACTGTGCTGATGTCAGGTGTTTGGGTGTGTATGAGGAGTGCTGTACCTGGGTTTGGTTCTTCACTTGTTCCTTTGGGTGGTTTGTGGTGTTTGTTTGTTTGACCCCCACTGTGGCTGCACAAACCAAAAGCGCCTGTCTCTCCACACCCTTCTCTTGTTTTTGGAGGAAGCCATTCTTAGTCAGATGAGAAGCAATCTGAGCCATTTCTATCCATGGCCGTGAGGATGCTCAGCACTTTTTCTGGGTAAAAACGGCCATTTGTGTTGGTTTTGTGGGAACCACCTATTCTTTTCATCGGCCCATTTATTCATCGATGATTTAAGAGTTTGGTGTTTCATTTCTGCAGTTACTCTTGTATTCTAAATATGAAATTCCTAGCTGATGTGTTCTTGATAAAGATTTCTCCCCCGTTTGTAGGCTCCTCCGCACACTGTCTCCACTCCAGGGAGAAGCTCTTTAATCCAGTGTGATCCCACTCATTAGTTCTTGGATTTATGGAACTCGAATTTGAACTCATCTTTCCAGTCACAACACTTTATTGCTACCACGTCAAGGTAGCTTTCAAATGTGTCTCTAATTAATCGACATCTGTGACAAAGGCCTTGTGTTCCCTGATCTCATTTTCACAGATATTTGCGGGGTGTTTTCGATGACAGTCCCTGGAGTCCTGCACAGCAGCGCAGAGTGGAGGCTCGGCTGTGCCCTCCATCACAGGGACACGGCCTGAAAGCTAAAAGACGTCATTTCGGGGGCAGATGTGCTGCTTTATGGCTTGGGACAGCTTTTAGTTTAACTGCACCTGCCCTGTTCTTTGTGATGGTGCAAATTTTGGAATTTTTCAATGCTGTCATTGGACGAAAGCCTGTGACCCTCAGCCTGTGGTCTGGGTGGCTTGGCTCCTCACTGTCTTCTGCCCTTTACACTGCATGCCACCTGTCACTTTGTCCAGCCAGAGCCTCAGGTGAGAGAGTGTGCTTGTGCTCTGGCCCCTTCCCAGAAGGCCAGCGAGAGAAGCTTTGTCTAAGAGCTCATTGGTTTTGAGTTTAAATGAGCCTCTACCCACAGTTTGCTTCAGTAAAGCATGGTGGCGGTTCTTACTCGGCTCGCATAGCCTGTCTTGAGGGTCTGATCTTACAGATAGGGAAATACATTTTGTTTCCTGTGTTTAACAAAAGGCAGATTGCCTGGGCCTTCCTTGGGCCTTGCTGCGTGTTGTAAAGCTTCCTGTGTCTGCTCGCCCGCCGAGTGTGGAGAGGCACCGTGGCGCACCTGCGTGAAGAAGCCTGCAGATTGCTACCCCGGCTAAGACATCTGGCCTGTAAAAAGTGCCGTTTGATGCAGATTTCACACTCCTTCTCTATCCAGACAGCGGCGACTCTGGGGATGTTTCCGGGTGACTGATGTCTACCTGGGCGTTAGGTTTTGGCTGAAGTTGTCTTCATGTCTTTCCTGAATTGGCCTGTCAGGTGGAGTGGTCAGACCTTGGTGTAGACAAAGGTTAGGAGCTGATTGTGGGTTCTTTGGGCTCTTTTGGTGCGTCAACAGTTGTCATGCGTTTGTTAAGGTGTGCACTGTTAATTAAACCCACCCACACCCTCGACACCCGCCCCCCCAACTTTTCCTTTCCAAACCACCTGAAAACCACTTGCTGCTATTTCTAGGTGTCCTGGAGCCTCTTACCGGAGAGTTGATCTAGAGAGAAGGAGAACTAGTCAGACTCAAACACAGATTGAAGGTGAAACCGGATCCACTGGACTGGATCCTCCTGGCACCTCCCCCCCTGAAACGGACTGCTTGGGCACCGTGCCTGCCGAGCGGAACCCGACACCTGCGCCTCTCCCTGTGTGGCCGGAGGAGCCCGGCCTGGACAACCCTGCCTTCGAGGAGAGCGCTGCGGCCGACCGTATGTGCAGCCCCCCCTTCCTGTGCTCGCCGCTCTCCCTCCCTTTCCTCCACTGCCCGCCTGACGCCCCGGTCAGACGGCTGCACTGGAGTAGGCTTTGCGGCCACACCATCCTCTCTGCCCCCAGCAGCCCGAGCTGGCTGCAGTCCAGAAACAGGAGAGAGTCTTAACTGGAGGAAGACGTCCTCCCATCCTTCCCCACTGGGGTCTGCTAGTCTCGTGTGTGATGAGAAGCACGCTTGCATCAATAGCATCCACAGCCGCCAAACCACAAAAGCAGCTCAGATAGTCACTGTTCCTAAACACTGTGTTTATTTAGGAAATGTTTGTAACATGAGGACATTTAAAAAAAAAAAAAGAAAGAAAAAAAACCAGGTTAAGAAGCTGAGCCTTGAAAGATGGCAGCTCAGAGAGCCCCGCTGGGACAGCAGATGCGTCCTCTGAGTCCGCTCCTCCACAGCGCTGCTCTCGGCACAGAGCCCGGGGCGGTGGGCCCTTGACTCCTAGACGCCCTTTCTCTTAGACACCGGGAGTCACCCTCCCTGTTCATATAGTTCTTGACATGCCCCTCAGGGCTCGAGGCAGCGGTGGCCTTCCTCAGCTCCTTCTGTGAATGTGTGCTCCCTGGTGACCGCGAGCATAGTAATTATTTATCGATGGTTACCGAGCGTGGGTGGAAGAAGAGTTGGGCTAGTTTTAACCGTGTCTTATTGGTTGGTCGTTGCTCACCTACAAGACCCCACGTTGCGCCGGAGAGAGTCTGAGCATGCGCTGTTGCTGTTTTCTTGGCAGCTGTACAGCAGCCGCTCAGTTTACCAGAGGGGGAGATCACCACCATCGAGATCCTCCGCTCCAACCCATACATCCAGTTAGGGATCAGCATCGTGGGCGGCAACGAGACGCCACTGATCAACATCGTCATCCAGGAAGTCTACCGGGATGGCGTCATCGCCAGAGATGGAAGGCTCCTTGCCGGAGACCAGATTCTTCAGGTAACAGCAGCTCTGCCGCTCTGTCAGCATGTGCCGTTTGGTTTTACAGCTTAGACAACTGTGGTGTTATAGAACCCGGGTTATACCAAAGTTGGTTTTGCTGGGGGGCTTTATTGATTTTATTTTATTTTTTGGAGATTGTGTAGCTCTGACTGGCCTAGAACCTGATAAGTAGATCAGGCTGGCCTCAAACTCATAGAGATTTACCTGTCTCTGCCTCCTGAGTGCTGAGGTTAAAGGTGTGCGCCACCATACCCAGCTATCTTTATTGGAATTTTGTTATGCTTTGTTTTTTGAGTCAGGCTGTTTTATGTAGCCCAGGCTAGCCTCAAACTCTCTGTTACCCAGGCTGGCCTCAGCCTCTCTGTAAGTGCTGAGATTGCAGTTTTGCTCGTTGTGTGTACAGAACAGGCCGGGGATTGTGTGTGATTTGAATGTTCAGCCCCTGTGTGGCTGGACACTTGGGTTTGTTTGACACGGACACTCCTGGCCTGCACTCTTGATGGCCGTTCCCGCGACACCATTGACCAGGCTAGGTGTCTCTTTCCCGTTGGTTTTATTTCATACCATTCCCCTCCATCCCCTCCCTGCATGTCTGACTGATCTTGCGTTTATTGATGGCCGGAATGGGAAGACAGACCCGCACAGCACTACTGCTGATGACACTTTTTTCTCATCATCCTGGGGATTCCGTGTGACGCTAGGCAAGCACTCTGCCACTGAGCTCACCTCAGCCCGAGGTGAACAAGTTTGTAGCACAGAATGTTAGGTACAACTCCTATCTCTTAGTCCACGATGCCCTGCCAGTGTCCAGCTCCGGGTTGTCGGTCACTCCCCTGTGGTGTCCTCCCCGAGTGCTGCCTCCAGGAAGAAATGGTCCGGAAGCAGCAGCACAGGACCAGATACTCTCCTTATTAGAGAGCGTCACTGCAAGGGTGGGGACAGCCGGTGTCCTGTCTCACAGAACCGGGGTCGGTGGGAAAACTGCCCTGGGCCTTTGAGTCACTGTGAGTTGAAAAGAAAAGAAAAGAAAAGAGAAGAAAAAAGGATAGTTTCTAGGAGAAAAATACAAACAAGGGGGAAACCGCCTTCCCAGAGCCCAAGCACAAGGGTCTTTCTTGACCTCCTTCGGTCCTCCACTGGGATCTGCGGACTCCTCCCTCCTCCCTCCTCCCTGTGCCCTGCTACCTCTCTAGTTAGGCCTGCACCACTTCATTCCCAGCTTGGTGCCACGCTCTCCATCCAGCAGCAGCCTGTCTCCCGCGCTCCCCCCGGGAGTCCAGCTTGGTCACTTGAGGGGAATGCCGCTGTAACCCGCACTTGCCTCGCATGGTCACCGTCCAGGCCCAGGTGCCTCATCGGCCTTGCCGCTAACGTTTGGTCCCTTTCCTGCGGCGCTCCAGGTCAGCTGCTGGGGACACATTTAAAAGTAAAAGTCTGTCCTGCCCCAGAGAGCGTCCTTCGGTCCCGGGGAAGCCAGCCCTCCTCAGCCTGCCCTCACCTGTGAACTGTTCAGCCATTCTCCCCACCATTCTCTTGCTTTGCCATCACGCTTGGCGCACAGAATCCACCACAAATAGTGAGGTGCCGACGAAGTTCAACCCTAGTGGACGGCAGAGGAATGCACTTGGCTGTGCCGTCCTGTTGAGACTAGCCGTCTCCTGGATCAGAACAAAGCAGGGAGGGCCAGGCTGCAGGGCAGGGCAGCAGGGTTGGTGTGTCCAGCCGCTTGACCATGTGTGGCCACTGGATAGCTGAGACAGACAGACTGACTTTCAAATTGTTTTGGAAGTCAGTTTCTGGCCTGTCGTTCTGTGCGCTGGATCTCGGGTGCCGGTGTGTGTTGCTGCGCTGGCTGCTCAAGGCTGGCCCCACTGTGAGGACACGCTGCTGCTGCACGCACGCACGCACGCACGCACGCACGCACGCCTCCGTTCCTAGCTCGTGCCCTGTATTAGAGGGACTCACAGCTCTTTCCCCAGGTCCACCCTCCCGGGCATCTGACTCCTTGTCTCTCTCCCCATCTGGCCCTCCCAGCGGTGATTTAAGTATATACTTTTGTCTTTTTTCTTTCTTTTTTTTTTTTTAAACATGGTGTGCCATGTTTGAAAATCCCCAAGCAGTAAGGTGGTTCATTTGCAGACTAGTGAACCACATTGTGCTTTTTTTCTCTTAGTAAACACGCAGTCCACAGGAAGAGCTAGATTTTCCCACATTAAACAAAGTCCATATAGGAAGACACACACACACAGCACACATTCACTGAAGCCATCTTTACAAAGGGAGCCTGGGCTCTCACGGCTTTCTGCACCTCTTCAGAGATTCACGTGCAGCCTTTTGAGCAGTTTTAAAGAAAAAAATGCCACTCTATAAATTATGTCCATAGTATTAAAAGTGATACCGCTTTTTAGAACATTAAAAATAAAATATTTTCAGTTTGATCAGAAACATCAGTGATTTACGTCGTGTTGGTGAACAACAAAAACCACAGTCAAAATGCATGATAGTTTACTGTCTGTGCTCCTTTTACAAAACCAAGAGATCTTTCCTCTGACTTTCGCTGGTGACCATGCGCTCATGGAGAATGAGGCTTTTCATAGCTGAGTCTTCCCCATCCTGCTTTACAGAGAAAGTGGGCTGCGCGCCTGCAAACTGCTGAAATGCAGAGCTGTGCTTCGGCCAGACATTGTGTCCTCTGTGACTGTCTGAAGATGGAAATGTGAACGTGGTAATAATCCACGCTCAGCTGGACAACTGAAATGATGATGGACCCATGAGTCCTGTCAACCCGTTTTTCTAGAAGATTCTTTGGCGTTCTAGTCTCGGGCCAATGTTAGTTATCTGTCAAAGCCCGCATAAATGTTAAAAACATGAGAGAATATAAACTCGGATGTATGCCTGCAAGTTTGATGACTGAATTTTAAAAGGTACCCATAGACCCAAACCAAAAAAATTCAAGGTAGTATTGTTCAAAACTATCAAACCCAGAAAATAAGCAAAAGAAAGAAAGCAGCCCAAATTCAAAAAGATAGAACTGTTGATAGACTGTTGATCTCAGTCAGATATGTAAGAAGGGGAAGGCCTTGTTTAATGTTTGGGAGCCTTGAGGATTCCAGGTGATCATACATTCCTAACCCAGAGCTGTCTCATTAGTGATGCTGGGCGAACATTGGTTTTATCTCGGATAGATTCAAAGAGCTCTAATTGTGATAAGTAGGAAAATTATGCTCACCTCCTAGGTGGATAATTGAAGCTGGACTATTTTCCTAAGTGATGTTACATATTCAAAGATCAGTCATTGTAATTGTATCAAGGCTGTACATTGTAATGAGTACATGAATGTTGAATTACACTCAGCATATTAAATATGTATTATATGTGTATGCTGATAATTAGGATGGAGTTGTAATTACATACTTTAAAAGTCACTCAGAATATGCAACTTTTTAAGAAATAAAACGATTTATTTTGTCTCTCATAAATGTGTTTCATTAGGGAACACAACTTTGAAATCCAGCGGAGTTGAGCCCGCGAGCCTCGAGAGCTGTGCGAGGTTCAGGCTTGCCCTGGCGGGACGCGGCCTGCTCCCTCCCACCCTGGTCCTGTGAAGTAGAGGCAGAGCCAGAGGAGCAGGCGCTAGATGAGTTCCCTGTTCCCGAGGTTGTCAGTAACTAGAACCAAAGCCTCTAATGTCAGCTGGTGTTTCTAACCACGCCTCAACTCTGTGCTGTTTGTCATTTTTAAATTCTATGCTGTAAGTCTTTAGGGTGGTTTTCTTTGTAGGTAAGGGATCCTCTGGCATTTTCTCCGTATTGGTTTCCTTTGGAGATGTCATCTAGACATTTCTGCAAGTTAGGAAAATAAAACTTTGCCGTGCATTGGTCCTAGGGGTTTTGTGTGTTCGTCTGCTGTTTCAGGTCAACAACTACGACATCAGCAATGTGTCCCATAACTACGCCCGGGCCGTGCTCTCCCAGCCCTGCAGCACGCTGCAGCTCACGGTGCTGCGGGAGAGGCGCTTCGGCAGCCGAGCGAACAGCCACGCGGACGGCAGCGCCCCTCGGGACGAGGTCTTCCAGGTGATGCTTCACAAGCGCGCCTCGGCGGAGCAGCTGGGCATTAAATTAGTCCGCAGGACCGATGAGCCGGGCGTCTTCATTCTTGACCTTCTGGAAGGGGGGCTGGCAGCGCAGGATGGCAGGCTCAACAGCAATGACCGGGTCCTGGCCATCAACGGACACGACCTGAAGCACGGGACCCCAGAGCTCGCTGCCCAGATCATTCAGGTAAACGCCTGACCCGAGCCTGTGCGTCAGTCACAGGGCTGCCTGTTGCACTGGCACTTAGGAATCCAGGGCCATCCATGTTTCTGTAAAGTCTGCAAACTCCACGCTCCTGCCTAGAACGCCCCCAGATGGAGCTGTGTTAGTTTGGGGTTGTTGTTGTTGTTGTTGACTGTTTTCCTGAAACCTGTGTCCCCGTGTGCTTTGGGACTTGTGCGGAGCCTACAGTGTAGGCTCCACAGCTTTGCAGCTTTCCAGAGAGCAAGAGTTTACTTCAGCCAGTAAGCTTGTCGAAGTCCTTTTCAAGGGAAGTTGTGATTCTGATGTGGGGCTCTCAGGTGTTACAGCAGGGCCGTGGGTGTGTATTGTAAGAAAATCCCAGGTAGCCATTGACACTCCCCACGGTAATGGTGTGGTCCTCAGAGCCATCAGGTCAGGCTATAAATGTCAGGACTCTGATTCAGGTCACCTCAGCATTACCTGTTGGACCCTGGAGACGCTGCTGAAGTGGCGAATGATTAATGCATAGAGCTGTCTCCCACTTACTCTCCAATCGGAGAACCCGAAGTGAAGCCATCTTTATATTTTACTAAGTGGTGTGTGTGTGTGTGTGTGTGTGTGTGTGTGTGTGTGTGTGTGTGTGTGTGTGTCTGGGTGTGTCTGGGTGTGCCACCATGGTGTGTAGAGATGAGAGGACAGTTTTCTAGCTCTCTTCTTCCACTACGGAGGCCTCGGGGATTGAGTGTAGATCATCGGGTGTGGCAATGAATGCCTTTACCCTCTGAGCCACCTTTCCAGCCCATAAAGGGATTTCTTACCATCCGTCATTTTAATCACAGTGAAGTTTCTACTTCCCATCACAGTTCCTTAAAGCAGGCTGTGAGTTTCTGTAGGAGAAACCGTAAAGTTGGAGGTTTGTGGTGGTGACTGAGAAGAACCATCGGGTAAGTCCGATGTGCTTTAAAGAGCGGGACAGCATGACCTCAAGTATGATAATGCGTGAACCTCGATGTTTGAAACACAGACAGCGGTCTACGAGCCTCCAAATAATTTAACTCTTAAAGGTGTGTGTGTGTGTGTGTGTGTGTGTGTGTGTGTGTGTGTGTGTGTGTGTGTGTGTCAGTGTCAGAGTTTGGAAATTATTAGCCTTCTTCTGCCACCAGGTAGTGACTGCCCAGATGAGGCTTTGGTGCCGTGACTAAGAAGTACATAGGGAGTTCCAGTGTCCCCAGGCATTGTATCCTGAAGTATCCAGGGGGCTGAGGCAGGAGCCTCTAGCCTGTGTTCCTTAATGAGAACCTACCTCAATGAGGAGAAGAGAGGAGAGAGGGGAGGGGAGGGGAAGGGGAGGGCAGAGGAGAAGAGAAAGAGTTCCACTAAGATCTCTAAGGCACAAACATCTTGTATGATGGACAGTGATGAATGTCTTCTCCAGGCCAGTGGGGAGAGAGTGAATTTGACAATTGCCAGACCGGGGAAGTCCCAGCCTAGCAATGGCACCCGTGAAGCAGGAGCAGGAGCACACAGCGTCAGCCAGCAGCATGCACAGCCACCCTCTCACAGCCGGCCAAGCTCACACAAGGTGAGGACGCTCCGCGCCTTCAATTTACATCACCCTCTGAGGATCGTTGTTAAAGCCTGAGAAGATGTAAGGACAGGCTTTTCGTATGCCCGTCAGAACACAGTATAATGTTTGGTTCGTTTTTCAAGCCTGAAATGCAGGCTGTCATTCTGTTGGAAACCCCCAGGTGTCTGGGGTGTGAAGCCTGAGAGTGGCCTCCCCAGTCAGCCTCTTGTCAGGGAGGCTGCCTCTGTCAGGTGATTAACAAGAAGGGCTACTCCACGGCTCAGTGCTACGCCTAAGTCGGTCTCCTCGGCTTGCTTGTGTAAATGTGATCACTGGTCTACAGCTAAAAAGGCACCATGAAAACATGCTTAAGTCCATGGTGAGCAGGTGGGCATGTTGCCTACGGTGACAGGATTAGCTGTGTGAACACTGATGGACTCTGAGCTTTGACAGGCACATGGATAGCATCTGTGGTCATGGTATTAATATCCCTGTCGATTGGCCAGGTGTGGTGGTGCACGCTTTTAATCCCAGCACTCAGGAGGCAGAAGCAGCCGGATCTCTGAGTTCCAGGACAGTCAGGACTGCAGTCAGACAACTGTCTCAAAAACAGCTTTTCGGTCCTCATAGGAGTCAAGTCCACAGTCCCTTTGTAACCACCACTGAAACTTGGTTTAGCCTGGTTTTACCTCGGCTGCATGTCACTAATTTCTTCTTTACTTGTAGGACCTCACTCAGTGTGTCACATGCCAGGAGAAGCATATCACTGTAAAGAAGGAGCCACATGAGTCCCTTGGGATGACGGTTGCTGGTGGCAGAGGGAGTAAGAGTGGTGAGCTGCCCATCTTCGTGACCAGCGTGCCACCCCACGGCTGCCTCGCCCGAGACGGCCGAATCAAGAGAGGTAAGGCAGGGTCTTGGAAGACGTGCCGTGTTCATCTCAGAACTAAGGTCACACTTTAAAGAGTAATTACTGTGTTTTGGATTAAACGTGACTTTTAAAAACCTTTTAATTTGTCCTTGTATAGAAAACAAAATATTTTTCTATAAGGTTAGGAAAATTAACCCTGATGATGGTTAGAGACCTGCAGTTTCTCAGACTGTTGGCTTATTTTGATCCTGGAAAAGATCCAGCTTATAGCAGATGATGCTGAAGGGCCTTCTCACGGAAATACAACATAGATTATGGTAGAGTGTCCGGGGCCCGGGTGATGCTGAGCGGCAGGAGCGCCCGCTGCCCAAGCCTGATGCCCCAGCTCTATCCCTGGACCTTGATAGAAGGAGACAAGGCTTCAGGAAGTCATCTTCTCACCTCATGCAGCTGCCATGCGAGTGGGCAGAAGATGAGAGGAGCGGCAGAGGACAAACTTGATTTTAGAGGTTAACTCCTGTCCCTCACAACTCTCAGTGTGCAGAGACGGGAACATGTGCCTGGACACTGTTGCCATGGTCGACTAACTGATGTCACTGCTGATGTACTTCATGTGGGGAGAAAATTGAACAAAGCCCACCTTCTCCCTTCACAAAGGCCCCATGGGAAAGCCCCCATGTAAAAACAGCCCTGTGACCTGTAACTAGGCAGCAGTTTCTTAGGTAACCCTCAGAGTGAGAGAAAACGTTTGCAAGTCTCACACTTATGTATGGGTACGTGGCTTGTCAAGAAATTGTAAACAACTTTTCCAACTCAGTAAAAACCGAAAGTTACCTAATTTAAAGACAAAAATAGACATTTCTCCCAAGGAGACAGTCACATGCAAAACTACTCAACATAACCGGTCATCAGAGAGACAGCCCTCAACCTGTCCTAAGATGTCCTAGAATCACAGTGGTGGTGGTGGTGTTCTTTGGTCCACATATAAGACCACAGAGCTGGGTGGGATGTTTTTTCTTTGTTTGTTTGTTTGGTTTGGTTTTTGGTTTTTTGAGACAGGGTTATTCAGTGTAACAGCCCTGGCTGTCCTGGAACTCCCTTTGTAGCCCAGGCTAGCCTCAAACTCAGAGATCCACCTGCCTCTGCCTCCCAAGTGCTGGGACTAGAGGCATCCACCATCATTGCCCTGCTACCTGGGTGTTTTAAAAAGAGGGTTCAAGTACAGTGCAGAGTATATTTCAATAAGGATACTATTTTTAAAAGTTTAGTAACTTTTGTAGAATTTGGTGACATTTCAGTTCCTTCTTGGTTTTGTTTTATTTTTTTTGTTTTGTGTGTCCACGCACTTCTGAGTTTTCCTTTTTATTTTTTATTTTTAGTCCATAGCCATTTGTTTATCTTTGTAATGCTCTCAAAAATTGAATTACACAGAATAACAATCTAAACCCCGCCTTTCCTCAAGGAAGATACGGAAGGATTGTTTATGACAACCACACCCTTCACAAACAGTGGCTCCAGAGTCACTAATGTGACTGATACGTTCGCACTGTGTGCTCTGCACGCAGATCTGTGCTTTGCCTCCCCGCATGCCCTTCCTGGTCCGAGGCATCTGCCACCACCCAGCGAGGTAGCAGACACGGAGGCGTTACAGGGATGTCAGCACCCTAGCCTGCGGTGGGCTCTGAGCAAAACGGTCCACAGTACAGTGAAAATGAGCACACATTACATAATACAGCGTTCATATAGGAAGTGCAACAGAGAGGAAGAACAGAGCTTGTCTTCCTTCTACTCTGAAGGTAAAACCAACAAGTCCAACTCTCCGAGTATCGTCAAAAACATAAAGCAGTTCCTCTGAGGGCTTTTTGCTGAGCCTGTGAGAAAAGACTTAATAATAACTATTTTCCTTTGGCTGTGTGTAACTTACAATGATGTGTGAGGTCTTTCTTTTTTATTTTTATTTATTTATTCTTCTCTCATGTAATACCCCGGACCTCAGTTTCCCTTCCCTCCACTCCTCCTAGTTGACGCCCCACCAGGTGGAGGGGCTGAAGTCCCAGCAGGACACAAGAAAGGAGGTGGGGCCTTTCTTGTGTCCTGCTGGGACATCACCTGAACTCGGTTAACAAGGTACAGTAAGACTGGGTACCAACCCATGTATCAAGGCTGGGTAAAGCAACCCAGTAGGAGGGGAAAGTCCCAAGAACAGGCAAAAGAGTTAGAAACAACCCTTCTCCCACTGTTAAAGAGACCCACAAAAACACGAAGCTAACAACCATAACATACATGCTGCATGATAGCCCAATCAGTCTCTGTGGGCCCCACATAGCTGATTCTGTGTGCCGTGTTCTCATGGTGTCCTCAACCCTCTGACTCCTTCAGTCCTTCTCCCCGTCTTCCATGGGATTCCCCAAGCTCCGAGGGAAGGGACCTAATGATCTCCAATTTGGGGTCTCTCCACCTACTGTCTGGCTGTGGGTCTCTGCATCTGCTCCCATCACCTGCTGGAAGAAGCCTCTCTGGTGATGATTGGGCTAGGCACCAATCTGGAGTTCTGGTGGCCAGAGTGGCCTCTCCTAAGTTTTCAATAATGAGAATACTTTGCTTTAATAATCTGAAAGATAGATGATAAATAAGGGGAGATTTTCTGAAGCCATTGCAGCACAATTGTCTATTTTCAGAATTTTTCTAACCTTTTCTAACCCCTTTTATTTTTTAATAATCTCTGTAGCTCTTTTTCATTCCAAACATGTTGTTGTTGCCCCTCAAGCAAGGGGCCATTTCTATATATAAAGCTGTATAATATTAAATAGAATCTGTTAAAGTTATTTCTAAGAGCAAAGGATCGAACAGTTTGGGCATCAGAAAGCACTGCAGAGCTCTCTGAAGCTCAGTGGAGAGCAGCAGTGCTCACCCCTGTGCACAGCTATGAGGGGTAATGACTCAGACACAGACCTTACACGGTGCTTCCAGACAGTTTTCCCTCTGTAGTCTGGCATTAGTTTGAGTTTTGAACTGTTGTGGAATGTTCTCTGTGAATTGGAAAAATTGCCCTTGGTGGTACAGAAAATCACAAATAATTAAAAACCCATCTTCATCTGTAGGCAGAGTTTTCCCATCCCAAGAGCCACTTCCAAATTACCACACAGAGGCTTATATTAATTATGAATGCTCAGCCAATAGCTCAGATTTATTATTAACTAGCTCTTAACATCTTAAGTTAACCCACATTTCTTATTTGCCCTCTGCCACATGGTGGTACCTTTATTGGCATTGAACATTCATCTCGTCCCTCTGTGTCTGCTGGCGACTCCTCAGACTCCGCCCTTCTCTTTCTCAGCGTTCTCAATTTGGCTTTCAAAACAACAAACCTTATTCTATTCAACTATCAGCCAGTCAACTTGTTTATTAAACCAATCACAGTGACAAATCTTCAAGTGTTATAAAGGGATTATTCCACAGCATTTCCCCCTTTTTGTCTAATTAAAAAGAAAGGTTTTAACTTTAGCATAGTAAAATTATATCCAACAAAAACAGTTATCAAGTAAGAATTACAGTTACAATATCTAGTCTATTTGTATATGACAAAATTAGAGAAAATATTATCTATTTTATCTTTGTGAGTCTAAAGTTTTGTACTTAATTTACCTTCTGTTACAACTAAGGAAAATGATAACTATAACTATCTAGTCTTCAACTCCATAAAAGACTCCAGAAGGATGAAATGTTACCTAATGACAGGGACTTCAGGCTGCCTGGACAGTCACCCAAAGTTCCTCTGTAACATTGGGGCATCCAGCTCTGGCCCACAGGCCTAGAATATCTGACAGGCTTTCCTATGAAGCAGGGGATTCTGAAGGGCTGTCCTACCTTGTCTTGGCAAAGTTGGCAGTCGTCTTTCTTGGGTCCTGCTGGTCCAGTTTGGACAGTAACTGTCAGCAACTGAGGCAAGGGCAGTTTCTTTGCCCACATGGCTAGCTTTTGCCATAAAGAAAACAAACTCCATGTGGAGTTTCTTCAATACCCATCATCCGGTTTGTAGTATTGGTGCTGCCAGGAGCAGACATGTCTCACTGTTGAGAAAAGTCTAAGTTCGTAAAACATTTTAAATGCCACATTCTGTAAGTCTTTGAAGTGTTTGAAGATTGCTTGTCTATCTGAACTATATATCTGCATGACCTTGAAAACCTAATATGACTAAGTTTGCTATTATAGATGAAATATGTTTTTTTATTTGTATTTCTTTTTTTTTTTTTTTTTTTTTGGGTTTTCAAGACAGGGTTTCTCTGCGTAGCTTTGCGCCTTTCCTGGAGCTCACTTGGTAGCCCAGGCTGGCCTCGAACTCACAGAGATCCGCCTGCCTCTGCCTCCCGAGTGCTGGGATTAAAGGCGTGCGCCACCACCGCCCGGCTTATTTGTATTTCTTAATTATGTATTATATTTTTAAATGAGCTGAATAAACATAATACCCTAAACAAGATTAGAAATATACATACAGTATAACAGAATTAAAGTAGATTCAGTAATCTACTCTTTTATCTAATCATTTCTATATCCTATCCCCCTATTTTCCTTTAGAAAGAGATCTTTGAATCTCAGTACTTTGATTAGTAGGGGGGTTTGTTTTGTTTTGTTTTGTTTTTCTATGACCAATAATAATTTGCAACCAACCCCCCTAAACAAAGATAAGCATCTATAATCCATTTTTTGGAAATGTGGATGTAGTTATCCTGACTACTTCCTGATGATTGGGGGCACTGGTAACCAATCTATGGGGTTAAGAAAATTCAGGATAATGGTCAAGTCCTGGCTGGAGTAGTCTATGAGGCTGAATCATCTCAGTCAGCAGCCTTAAAGCTGTGTTGGATTTAGATCACCTGGGTTATCCAGGATTCCTTGCCCTGAAAATACACAAACTTTTAAAGATACCATACATATCTGTATTAATACAAATATAGACTGTGCATTGTACACAAGTCAGCCAAAGATTATTTTTTGTTTGGTTGGTTTCTGTTTTTGTTTTTTAAGACAGGGTTTCTCTGTGTAGCTTTGCACCTTTCCTGGAACTCATTTGGTAGCCCAGTCTGGCCTCGAACTCACAGAGATCCACCTGGCTCTGCCTCCCGAGTGCTGGGATTAAAGGCATGTGCCGCCGCCGCCGCCGCCACCACCACCACCACCACCACCACCACCACCACCCAGCAAGATTATTTTTTGTTATGTGTTAGAGCAGATCAAATATATGTTACCTGTTTTGTAGTTTTCGTGGATTTTTTTTATGTCTGTAGCCAGGATTTCAGGGGATCTTCCTCAATCAAACCTGATTTTCCTTAATCCAGAATGACTCCATAGCCTCTCATTTCCCATGGAAACAAAAGCATAATCTCTCCCAAAGCAACATCTCTTTTGACTTAAATTTTGAAATCAAGATGATTTGAAAACATATAGGTTGTCCGGACAGTGGTGGTACAGGCCTTTACTCCCAGCACTCAGGAGGCAGAGGCAGGTGGATCTTAGTGAGTTCCAGGCCAGCCTGGTCTACAAAGTAAGTTCCAGGACAGCCAGGAATGTTACACAGAGAAACTGTCTCAAAAAAACCACACACACACACACACACACACACACACACACACACACACACACACATATTGTTTTAATCTAGCAGTTTCATAAGCCAGTGTTTCTTAGCAGCTAAAAAATTCAATGACAACACAATAACATACAGGATTCAGTTTCTCTGTGTATTTTCCATTTTTATGTGGCTTTTTTTATTTTATATTACTTTACTCCCTTTTTAAGGACTTTGTTTTATTATTTTAAAACTATACTTTTCTTTTTTATGACTGTCTGTCCTCTTTTTCTTTTCTCTCCCAAGCCTTCGTACATTTTTAAACACACTGTAACCCGTTTAGAGGTTTCTTCCATCTGAATCTGTCTTTACTGCATGTCTATAATCCTTTTTTGTCTGCATGGGCAAAATTTAAACTGCTGTGTAATTTAGATCATGGTGTGCTGGTGGCTGGCTCCTCCCCCTTGGTTCCCTGAAAGGCTAGCTTCATGGCTGAGGTACATTTACCACCAGCTCTGAGACCCATGTTTTCTGGCCCAACTCTGGAAAGTTTTTGGGTCCATGCCGCCACCAAGTAGCATGCCATCCGCTGCTCGTAAACAATGTTTTAGTGTTTGGCAGCAGGGCCTCTGAAAAGAGCCACCCTGTTTTTGCTGCTAGTACTGACCCAGGAAGCCATCTCTTAAAGGAGCCATGACTCTACTCACCGCCAGCAAACAGAACCTAACAGATAAAAGACAATTACCAAGAAGCAGTGCTTGACTCTATTTTTGTTTGTTTAGAATCCTTTTTTAAGCTTTTTTAGGTCTTATGTGGACATTCCTGCCCCATGTTGAGCTGCCATATATAGTCAGAAGTTTTCCTGTCCTGACCATTCACTCCCCTTCCTGGCAGCTGCTTCTAAATTATCACACAGAGACTTAATATTATTTACAAATGCTCGGCCAATAGCTCAGGCTTGTTACTAGCTAACTCTTACATTTAAATTGACCCATATTTCTCTTTATGCTTTGCCACATGACTCATTGCTTGTTACCTTATTTTCTACATATCCTGCTTGCTCGGTGGGTGACTGGAGTCTCTCTGACTCCACCCTTTTTCCCATCAGTCTCCTAGTTTGGTTGTCCCACTTATAATTCCTGCCTGGCTACTAGCCAATCAGTGTTTTATTAAACCAATTTGAGTGACAGATCTCTACAGTGTACAAAGGATTATTCCACAGCTTTCATCCCATCTGAGTTCCTGAAAATGACCCGTTGATTGGTTGGCAAACCAGAGCTCATGTCATTCTTCTGGCTTCCCCAACGGCACAGGTGATGTGTTGCTGAATATCAACGGCATTGACCTGACCAATCTAAGTCATAGCGAGGCTGTGGCCATGCTGAAAGCCAGTGCTGCGTCTCCGGCTGTCGTCCTCAAAGCCCTGGAAGTCCAGATTGTGGAGGAGACCGCCCAGACCTCAGAGGAGCAGCCAGGTGCTTTCAGTGAGAATGAGTACGATGCCAGCTGGTCCCCGTCCTGGATCATGTGGCTCGGGCTGCCAAGGTACCAAGAGCGTCTTTTGTTATCTTACAGAGTGATCATATTTTCTTAACCTTTATCAGTATGTTACACAGTTAACTCACCCAGTGGGGAGGCAGGGCTTTAATTAGGTAAAAGTGCATCAAATTATTACAACAAGTTTTAGGTAAATTTAATAACAACTAAGCTAAAAAGGTTTGTATCTACTTGTGAAAAAGAAGACACTTTTGGCGGTTCCCATTGAGGAGGGTTCGTTTTGCCTTGTTTTTTGAAGGGGACAGAGTATGCATTTGTACCCCTGCTGGGATGACGGGCACACCCTCCACACCACTCCTGGCTGTTGTTTTCTGGGGTCCTGGGGACCCAGACTCAGATCCTCATGCTTGCACGGCAGGCGCTTACCACGGAGCCGCCTTACCTTGAAAAGGCAGAATTTGGGGTTCTTGAGGCAGCAAGCATCTCACTCTGTAGCCCAAGCTAGCCAAGCACGGATGATCCTTTTGTAAGAAGGCAGAACTCAGCCTGTGTTGAACACAGGAGGTGTGACCAGTGAGATAGACGCTCTGTGGCTGGCTGGCGGGGTCCTGGAGACATTGGACCCTCCGGCGACACCCCAGGGTGCTGGCCTTCTCCAGACGGTTGATGTTTGGTGTTGAGATAGAGGGAGTGTGTGTAACTATGGTGATTTGTATCTAAAATAGTGTAGATCCTCATTATCTATAAAAAGCATCACAAAACATGTTTGACTATTAGCCAAGAATGAGACGGCTGGTTCTTAAATAAAAATAAACCAGGAAAATGCACCAGTTTCTGAGTCATCCGACTCGTGTGGGTAGCGTACAGTGCAGAGCATTTGCGCTCACTGTATACTTCGTCAGATCTGTCACATGACGAACAGCAAGAACGCCATGGGTATTGGGTTTCAGTTGTTGACAGCCCGGTTTGCTGGCTTGTTCCCATGCATTTTGTTTTGTTTTTTATTTTACTTATAAGGCCTAGAACTCACGTCTCATAGACATAGCAGGACCTTGTGGAGTGATGGTAGCAAAGATGATGTCATACGTGTTTATCGATGCATAGAAACTGGAGATCAGGGCTGCAGAGATAGCCCAGTGGTTAGAGCGCTTGCTGCTCTTGCAGAGGACCCTGGTCCAGTTCCCGGCACCCACATGGCAGCTCACAACCATCTGTAACTCCAGTTTCAGAGAATCCAACACCCTCTTCTGGTCTCCCCTGGCACTGTACACATGTGGTGCACATGCATACATGTAGGCAAACACCCATACACATAGAATAAAAGTAAATCCTTTTTGAAAAACAGATGTAAATGGTTGGTGTCAAACTGTTACAGAGCTGCAGTCTAAACTGCGTCATCAGAGTCATTCTAGAGCAGTGAATCTTTTTTGGGGGGCAGGGGAGCAGGTTTTGAGACAGGGTTTCTCTATAGCCCTGGCTGTCCTGGAACTCACTCTGTAGACCAGGCTGGCCTTGAACTCACAGAGATTAAAGGTGTGCACCACCATGGCAGGCTGAGCAGCGGTTCTCAACCTCCCTAAGGCTGCGACCCTTTATTAGTTCCTCACATTGTGGTGACCCCCAAACATAACATTATTTTCATTGCTAGTCCATCGCTGTAATTTTTCTACTGTTATGAATCACAATGTAAATATCTATATTTTCCAATGGTCTTGGGTGATCCCTGTGAAAGCGTCATTTGGCACAACAGGGTCATGACCCACAGGTTGAGAACCTCTGTTCTAGAGCGCTTGACCAGAGAGGATGGGAGCTGGGCGTGGTGGCGCACGCCTTTACTCCCATCCCTTGGGAGGCAGAGGCAGGTAGGTCTCTGTCAGTTTGAACCCAGCCAAGGCTACATAGTAGGACCCTGTCTCAAAAAAGAAGAAGAGAGGCTGGGAGCTGCTTGCCCAAATTATGCAGGCTCGGGGCCCTGCCTCAGGTGATGGAGCAGTCAGAGCAGCAGCCTCCTGAAAAATCCCGTGGTCCTGGTGCTTCCTTAAATTGTCTTTGTGCCAGCCTGAGTGTGGAGGGGCCGCCTCGTCTAACTTTTGTTTGTAGCATTTTATGGTACACTAGGCAGAGCAAGAAAGGATTTGTGTGTGTCAGTGTGTTGGTGGTGTGTGTGTGTGTGTGTGTAGCTGTGTCCACATCTCTTCCTGTCCTTCCCTTCCCCCTCTTTTGTGCCTCTTTGTGCTCAGTGCAGTAGTGCGGTCAGTGCTAGAACCAGGGAGCCGTTGACGGTGCCGTTGGCAGCCGGCTGCCATCAGCGTGTCTGTGTGCTCACGTCTTCCCGTGGCAAGGGAGACGCAACAACAGCTGGAGAAGGTGAGCCTGTCTGCGCATCGTGCAGAGAATGAGGTCAGATAATAGCGCAGGCAGGGCGGGGCAGGCGCCCAGCACGTGCGGGGCTCTGGGCGTGACCCCTGGTGCACGCGCACGCAAACAAGAAACGCTCACCATGTGGTCAAAGAGACGTGAACTTCCTCACGTGCTGTGACGAAGAGGAGCAGAGGGAGAAGCCTGCGAGTCAGTTCTCTCTGTGTTTTTGACAGTGCCCTTCACAGCTGCCACGACATAGTCCTCCGAAGAAGCTACTTGGGAAGCTGGGGCTTCAGTATTGTGGGCGGCTATGAAGAGAACCACACCAATCAGCCCTTCTTCATTAAAACCATCGTCTTAGGAACCCCTGCTTACTACGATGGGAGACTGAAGTGAGTCTTGGTCGTTAACGATGTGGTTGTGCTTCTCATCCTGGCACGGTCCAGCTCAGGTGCAGCGCTCATACCTGCCGTGTGTGTGGTAAATAGAGTGACTTCACCACAGCCACGCTCGTGTGTGTTCTCACCGTCCGTGGCTCCTTCCCCCCCCAGAGCTACGACGTGGTTCTGTATGGAAGCTGTACACACGGGCCACAGAGCATTTATCTACACCAGGTGTGAGCCCAGGTCACCATTCGAGTGTGCTGGAGGGCGGCAGTGGCCCCCGAGCGCTTCCCGCAGAGCTTGTGCAGGTCTCGTCCTGCCGTGGGAGGAGGCCGCTTTATTTTCCCTGAGGTTCATGTCTGCTGACTTTGTGTTCCCGTGAGATCCGTGAATGGGCAGCCATGGCAGTGCCCATGTAGTGAGCTCTCGACAGAGGCTGGGCGGTACCCTACCTAACCTAGGGTATCAGATGCAACACTGAGAGCCGGGTGTTTATCTTAATGTGGGGGGAGCTGGGGCTGTGTGCACATGAGTGCTCGTGCTGTGAGCCCTCTCCCCGGCCTGGATTTGGCACTTTATAGAGAGATGGCCTCCCCAAATAAGTTATTCTCCATGTCCTGTAGTCCCCAGCAGGTATGGGAAGGTTGGCTCGGGTTAGTCTGGATTGGTAAAGGAGAGAGTGCAGGTTTAGACGTGACTCCAGAGTTGGTAATCCCCGTGGCTGGTGACGCTAACCAGGGCAGAACTGTGATTTTGATGCTAACCCACTGGGACTGTGTCTGTGACGCCGTTGAGACAGTGACCCCCGCTCCTGTTTGTGTTTTGTGCAGATGTGGAGACATGATCGTGGCCGTCAATGGGCTGTCGACTGTGGGCATGAGCCACTCTGCTCTGGTGCCCATGTTGAAGGAACAAAGGAACAAGGTCACCCTGACAGTCATCTGCTGGCCCGGCAGCCTCGTATAGAGCTGGACGCCGCTTCCCAGTCCTGCTTCCTCGGCAGCCTCCTGAAGGAAGCCCCCTGGCGTGGCGCTTCTGCGCGTCTACAGACACGGGGCCGAAGCACTAAAGTCACCTCTGTGTCCCGCCGGGAGCTGTGTTCCAGATGCACTCCTCGGGGGCCGCCCTCCCTCCGTGGCAGTGCCAGGAGCCTGTCAAGACTGTCACCCAGCGGGCTGGAAGCGGCTTCCCCGCCTGCAGAAGCTCGGTCATAAAACGATTTACACCTGCACTTCCTGCATCCCTGGCAGCCCAGTGCAGCATTGGCAGCACCCTGTCCTGTCAGCCCGGCTATGAGTGACTCCGTTTCAGGTTTACTCATTCTCCACTGGTGCCAACATTTCAAAACTTTTTATACCATTTATAAGGTGACCTTCTGGGTTGTTTCTACTTCCATCTTCAGTACTTAAATGAAGACATGAATCTAATACCACTAGCGAGATTTCTTTTTAAATAATGTACTGTGGTTAGAATAATAGAGAATCAAAAATAATGCTGTTCAGGGACATTGCGGCCTGGGAGGTGACTGTCCCAGGCTGGCAAAGCTGTGCTGGCTGGAATGGCCCAGGAGCACGAAGATTCTTTTCCAAAGGAATGCTTTGTTAGGTAGGAAAAATTTGAAGATGTTCTTCTAAAAGTCATATCTAGAGTTTATATTTATCAGCAATCTTGTCTGGAGATGTTTTGTGATTTATGCAGTTGAACTAGGTGATTAAAAACCATTACTGTGTTCGATACACACACACACATCACAGCTAAGTTGAAGGGGAGCCTTTGATTTTGTTCCAGTGTGTTTTAGAAGTCCTTAGTTTCCCCCAAGAGACCAAAAAACTCTGTTTGTTTTTGTTTTTTTTTTTTTAATCTGAAATAGTAGATTTTAGGTGTTAATATCTTTAGCTGTTGGTCACTAAACTTACTTTTTCTTTTCTTTTTTTTAATGTTTTGAAAACTATGTTTTCCTTTATTCAGTACAGTCATCCCTTAGAAGGCATAATGAGAAAGTAAATAAGAGGAAAATGTCTTTATAAATGGCATTGATAATCAGAATACGGACTGCGGCATGGTGCTGGAGTGAGCACACTTCCTTCACAGTACGTCGCTGGCCTTCTGTCCACATCGCTGATGAGTCCACTGAAGTTTATAGTTTAAAAAGCTCTTTGTGGTGAGGCGCCAGTAGTTCCTACTGCCTCGTTCACCTCTTAGCTGCCCGCGGTCACCGTGCAGCCAGCCCACCGGGGAGGGGTGCCCCGGGGAGCACTGCTGTGGGACAATCGCCTGGGGAGCAGTTGGATGCTGTAGTGCAATTGACGGGAAAAAATGCTTCCTGCTCCCCAAGTTTTGTAATCAACCTTGCTACTTTTTAAAGACTTTGTAAAACCTGTCATTTCTCTGGGGAGTGGCCATCCAACAATGTCATAACTGCCACTTTGTTATATATAAAAGTATGTCCAACCTGGTGGTCTGGTGAATATTTTTGCAAAAAAAAAAAAAAAAGTGCTTTTAAATATTGTTTTTCTCATGAAAATCTTAGAGAAGAAAACCGTGGCTTTCCGTCAGGGTCTCTATAATGGAAATTTGTCCCTGGTCTGTTACTGTTGAAATATTTGCACCTTTTCATTTAAATACTTTCAGTTGAATGTTTTGGTTTGTTCTGTGCCTTCAGTTTACATTATTCCAGAATTGTTCAGATTCGTTTAATAGTGTGGTGGTCATTCTGGGTGGAAATGCACGCCATCCTTTTCAGGGCAGCGCAGGCGTTCATCCGAGCGCCGTGTTCTTGTCCACGGCTGCCAACCTCACTGCCTGGGGGGAGGGGGGGGGAGGGCACCCCCTGCAGGCAGAGCACACCCCTTAGAGCCCCACTGGCTTGCACATTTCTCAGCACAGCCCCTCTGGCCCTGTCTGTCCAGAGTGTGGCTGTTGAATCCCTGTAGCGTGGCCATGCAGCATGCTGAAATGACAACCTCTTGGATGCACTGGGTTGTACTGGTTTTTTTTTTTTTTTTTTTTTTTTGGTTTTTCGAGACAGGGTTTCTCTGTGTAGCTTTGCGCCTTTCCTGGAACTCACTTGGTAGCCCAGGCTGGCCTCAAGCGTTGTTGGGATTAAAGGTGTGCGCCACTGCCTACTCTCATTTTGAAATGCGATGATCATCAAGCTCCTCCTCCTCATAACCCTGACATAACAACATGTGACCGGATCCTTTCTACCCACACCTGCAGGCGTTGTCCTCACGGGGTCCTTTGACTGTGGGGTTTGTCCTTCCATCTAAGTGCTTCTGGTTGACTCCGAGCACGCCACTCTAGCTTACTGTCCTGATGAGCTTCAACAATCAGCTTGGCACAAACTAGAGAGTTCCCTGGGAAGACGAAGCCTCAACTGAGGAACTGCCTGGGTTTCCAGTGGCCTCCGGCTGTGTCTGTGGAGCGTTTTCCTGATTGATTGACAGGCCCCAGCACAGTGGATCCATTGATTAGTGGAAGAGCACACAGTAGCCCGGGCCTCCGGTGCCGTCCCTGGACGGACAGGCCTGGGCTATGTAAGAAGGCTAGCTCAGCTGGCCAGGACGCAGCCTGGCTCCTGGCTTGGCTCCTGCGTTCGCTTCCCTCCTGGCCACCTCAGCAGCACTGTGGCAGTTCCTGCTTGTCCCCTCTCTGGCTCAGCTGCCGCAGTTCTGCTGTTCAGTCCCAGTCGGAGGAGACTGTTTGCAAACCATGGCAGTCCTGAGTGCGAGTCCCCACAGCACCTCCCTAAGGGTGCAGTGGAGCGGACTGTGGCCCAGCCTGAAGGACACAGCCACGGCTTCTGAGCGGAGAGGGGGCCTGAAGCTGTTTCTTCTCCTCCAGCAGGAACAGGCGGTGTGGCGGGGAGGACCTGCACCAGCTTTCAGATGTCGGTCGACACCCAGAGAAAGGGGGCAGTCAGCCCGCGATAGTCAGCTTCCTTTTACTGCTCTAAAACGAGATTCCAGAGCCAACACCCCAGCAGAGGAGTGGCTGATTTGGGCCCAGAGCCTCAGACAGCCTGGGTTGAGGCGGCATATATTGGCAGGAAGTATGTGGTGTGTGATGCTGTTCACCTGACATCAGGACGGGAACAGGAAAAGGGCAGGGACCAAAGTCCCACCGTCCAGGGCATGCTCCCCACTGACAAAACATCCCGCCCACGCCCCACTCCTCCAAGGTCCTGTTCCCTCCCGGTGGCACCAGATGCCAGGCACCAAGTGTCGGAGGACACGTGGGCCTCTGGGGACAGTTACCCAGGCCACAGCAGTTGATTTAGAGGGTTTAATTTTCCTTGAGTCCTGTGCAATGTGACTCGGTTTTCAAACGGCCAAATCCTCCCTCTGCCCCAGCTGTTCATCTTTTTTTTTTCTAATTCTGGGACTTCAGAATTTGATTTCTAGTTCTTTGTACTTTACAGCAGGCTACAGTACAGTTCCTCAGATGTCTGAAGCTTTAGCCAGATAAATGGGTGGTTAGAATTCGGCCTGAACTTTACACGCGTGGGTTTCAGCTTCCAGGGATGTTTCTCCCTCCCCCAAACCCTGTGCCCACGTCACAGTTGAGTAACGTCCCGTTCAGATTGGGCTAGGTTGTGGTTTGAAAAGCTCAAGCTGAAGCAACGAGTGTCTTTTTGTTTTTAAGAGTTTTTTTTTTTCTGTTTTTATGTATGTTTGTATTTGTGTCTCTGTGTGTGTGTAGATGTACATTGTGCTGGTACCCAAAGGGGCCAGAAGAGGGCATCTGACCCCCTGATGCTGGAGTTCCAGGTGGTTGGGAGCTGCCCAATGTGGGTGTTGGGAATTCAACTCCAGTCCTCTGCAAGAACAACAAATGCGCTTAACCAGGGAGCCATGTCTCCAGCCAGTACGTGTCTTAAAGAGACATATTAGAAAATGAGAGGTGGCCAGAGGTGGGTGGATCTCTATGAGTTCGATGCCCGCCTCGTCTACGTAGCAAGTTCCAGGACAGCCAGGACTACACAGAGAAACCCTGCCTCATACAAATGAAAGGTGGAGTATTTCCAGTGCATGGTGACGTTCCTCAAGTGTGCAGCGAGGTGGTCAACCCCTTATGTCATTCAGCAACTTATCTGCTGTGTGCCTGGCGTAGAGGTCGTGACTTCTTCACAAGGAGTGGTTTTATAATTCAGCTTTTCTTCCATTTGCTCACATTTGGTGATGGAGCCACACAGACTGCACCAGGGTGTGGTCAGTTTAGGAATTCAATAACTGAACTTGTCTCTTGGGTCTCTCTTCTCTGCCTGCAGAGAGAATGGTTTTAGCCCTTGGGGGTTCTTATCTAAAAGCCCTTTTGACACTTTATAGCGTAAATCTGTTTCATTTGACTATACTACCAATTAATTTCCATGGCAACAGAGACGCTCTTTAGAAGTAAAGTTACGCATCTAAGCCTAAGAGCTGCGAAAGAGCTGCGAAGTGCCTAAGAGAAGCTGAACTGTCGGTCACAGACAAGAAAGACCTACGCCAGGAGACCCGACACCACGTGGCGTTGGCAGAGCGGGACTCCCTCCCGCTGGAAGGGACTCCAGGTTTCCCACGGGCTCTCTTTTTTTTTTTTTTTTTTTTTTTTTTTTTTAAGATTTATTTATTTATTATGTATACAGTATTCTGCCTACACACCAGAAGAGGGCACCAGATCTCATTACAGATGGTTGTGAGCCACCATGTGGTTGCTGGGAACTGAACTCAGGACCTCTGGAAGAGCAGCCAGTGCTCTCAACCTCTGAGCCATCTCTGTAGCCCCCCCCCCCACGGGCTCTCTTGCAGACTTGAGTCAGGACTCTGTTTCTTCAAGAGCTTCCTATTTAAGTCAGTGAATCCAACCACAGCCCACTTTCTTGGGCTACCCAAAGGCTGACCAAGAGTGCCAAAGTTAGAAGCATCCATTGCTTCAGCTCCGGATGTAGAGGTAACAGTTTCCAACTTCCAGACTGGGAGGATGGAGATGGTGCCTGTTAATAGAGTTTAATAGTTTTTCTTTTCTTTCCTTTTTTTTTTTTCCTTGCACTGTTGGAGATTGAACTGAGGGCCTCACACATGCTAGGCAAGTGCCCTACCACTGAACTACACTGCCAACCCCATGTTTAGCCTTTATTGATTAATAAACTTTTTAATTACTTCTTTAACAATTGCATACACACATACACACACATACACCATATATATACCCCAGTGTACTTTGATTTTGATTATATTAACCCCCATTATTCCTTCTTGTCTCTCTCCCCCCTCCCACTAAACTTCCCAGCAAATCCTCCTGTGGTGGTTTTAGGAGGAGAGGAGTGTGCCCCGTTGTGATTAATTAGGATTGATGTCATGAGTCACTTACTTGGGCAGGGGCACCTTACCCAGGGCCGCACCACTGAGCAGTCTGGCTGCCCACTCCTGCCCCAGCAACATTAACTGTCACTCCTCGGGGAGGCGTGGCCCTCCCCCCCTACTCATGGTGGAGTCTTAGGGGGTCCCATCTTGTGCAGACAGCCCCCACCACGGTGGGTTCATGGATGTAGCTGGCACACTGTATCCAGAAGAACACATTCCACAGCAGTTCACCCCACCCGCCAGCTCTTCCATGTTCACTCACCCCTCATGACCCCTGACCCTTGGAGGAAGGTCAGTCTTCATTTCAGGACAGGATCTCAAGAAGTTGCCCAAGCTGACCTTAAACTTGTCATCCTCCTGCCTCAGACTCATGACTACCTGAGCTTGCAAGCTTATGCTTCTATGCCTGGCTAAAATTAAAAATTTTTATTTTATCAAAATTTTATTATGGGCTGGGCAGTAGTGGTGCACGCCTGTAATCCCAGCACTCAGGAGGCAGGCGGATCTGGCCAGCCTGGTCTACAGAGTTCGTTCCAGGACAGCCAGGGCTACAAAGAGAAACCCTGTCTCAAAAAACAACAAAATAAAGAATTATGGTCCAAGACCATGAAAATGCATTTTTGCTGTGAGCTGCTGCCCCGGGAAATGACGGAGTAGCAATATTAGACGCACGCCCCTCTGCCTCCAGTCAGGCCTGAGGGACTTCGGACCTTGGGTCTGAGAGTTTGGTATCCTGGGCTGACTGTGTGGCGTCCATTGAGGTAAGTAGACACCCGAGGCCCGTGGGCATGCTTACTGCAGCCCTGCTGACCCTGTGGACATAAGTCAGGAAAACTGGGTAAGTCATCCCGAAGGGTGTGGCATCCAATCCCCTCTAGAGTCACAGAGCTTTAAGAATCAATATAACTTCCAAGTGTTTCATGACAGGGACCTGGCCCTTCATTCCAGGATTTTCGTCTGGTGGACCTATCTAGTTGTAAGCAATTGCTTTATAGTGATAATCTGCCCCTCTCTCTCTTTGTGGTTAGCATGTAGAAGCTGTGGGGAGACCACCCTCTGGTTTAGACAAGAACAAGACACAAAGCATTTATCTTTCTTAACTTATTATTTTCGTTTGTTAAAAAACAAAAAAAAGCCAGGCAGTGGTGGCGCACGCCTTTAATCCCAGCACTCGAGAGGCAGAGGCAGGCGGATCTCTGTGAGTTTGAGGCCAGCCTGGTCTACAGAGTGAGTTCCAGGAAAGGCGCAAAGCTACACAGAGAAACCCTGTCTCGAAAAACCAAGAAAAAAAATTATTTTTTAATTAGGTGTACATGTCTGTGTGTGGATATGTGCATATGAGTACAGGTGCCCTTGGAGGCCACAGGCGTCAGATCCCCTGGAGCTGGAGATGATTGTGAGTTGCCTGGCATGGGTGCTGGAAACTGAACCTGGATCCTTTACAACAGGAATGTGTGAGTCATCATCTCTCCAGCTCCTCAGTAATTTCTTAGCATCTACTGTGTACCAGGCACTGACCTAGGACCTTTAAATCCATCAGTTTCCAGGGAGAGTCACTGAGCTGTCTGATCTGGAGGGAAGGAAGGAAAAAAGGAAAAAAATAGGAGTTTTATTTCTCGAGACAGCCCTGGCTGAGCCAAAATTCACTATGTTGACCAGGCTGGTCTTGAACTCACAGAGATCTGCCTGCCTGTCTCTAGAGTGCTGGGATTAAAGGTGTGCCCACCACACCTGGCCTGTTTTTATTTTTTTGATATCAAGTCCCACTGTAACCTGGACTGTAACTCAGAACAGTCCTCCCACTTTAGGGATTATGAACCTCTAAACTGGGATTAACTGGGATTATAGGTCTGAGCCACCACACCCGACTTAGAGCTGCTTTCAGAATCCCTCTGGCTGTTTTGTTCACTCCCAATATTGTGTGTATGTGTTCCTAAACGGGACTCATCAGGATCATCAGGATTCCCCCATGTGCCTTAATGAAACGCAAGGGATTCACATTCTCCCCACACCCTGCCCTGGACTTTCCCATGGCCAGACTCCTGCCTACACTGTCTCAGTCTTCCAGGGGCAGCTTGTTCTGATTCCTCGATCTGACTCCAGCCTGTCCAACCCTGCTAAGCCTAAATGTAGTCAAGTGCCGGCTACACCAAGGCAGACTTCAAGCTTGAAGCCTTCCTGCTTCAGCCTGCCAGCCATCTAAGACACCAGGAGCACACCGCATCCTGACCTCTCCAAGTCTCTGTGGTCTGCACCTCCAGCATTGAGAGCTGTCTAAGGTCTGGGTGTTGGAACACACACACACACACACACACACACACACACACACACACACACACACACACACACAGTCTCCTGATGCCCACTTTAGCAGTACCGGGAACTCAAACGTTGGGGTGAGGACCGACTCTGGTTTCCATTTGCAGCAGGGCCGCTCAGGGAGACCAAATGTTAAAGAGAGAATGCTTAGGCCACTCTTTTAGAATTGGGTAAAGCATTTGTGGGAAAAGTCATGCGATGTGTGGAACCTGCCTTCAAATTCTCTGGCAAAGAATGAAAACTGAGGAACGAGACAGGTCTGGACAGGTTTGTAGTTTCCCTGTGACAAACTGCAATGGCAGCGTGGAGAGAAGTGTTGGGAGTGAGAAAAAGGCTGTCACCTGCACAGAGCCCTGGAGTCAGACCGGCAGGATGAGTTGCCAGGAAAACACAGGGCTGCCCTTGGTTCCGGTTTGCTCGCACGGACATAATCCCCAGACAAATGTGCAGTTTCTACTGCGTTCTAGAAGTACAGCTAGGTGTCCTGGAGTATGACTAATTCCAGCACTTGGGAGGGAGGCAAAGGCAAACAGATCTCAGAGTTCAAGACCAGCCTGGTCTAAATAGCAAGTTTCAGATCAGCCAAGGCTACATGGTGGGACTCCGCCTCAAAATAAGAATGAGCAACTGGGTGGGCTGGGGGGAGGGGTGGGCGAGAGGGGGAGAACAGGGGATTCTGTGGCTATTATGTTGAACTGAATGGTGTTATAAAATAATAATAATAATAATAATAATAATAAAAAAAAAAAAAAAGAATGAGCAACTGGTCAGTAGCTAACACAAAAGCCATCGTTTGGGCTCACCACATCCAGTGCTCTGAAGATGCCCACACATGTGGCATTCTGTACAGATGCTTCACCTGATCTCAGAGCAGCCTGGCAAGGTATGTCTGGAGCTGGTTTTCATCTGATGCACAAGGAACATGGAAAATGTGGTCATGTGACTCACCTGCACAAAACTAGCAAGTAACGAGACGGGCAGCAAGAAGTCCCTTCCTGCTGCCTTTATCCCCATCCTGCCCACACTGCATACCCTGGAAACGGGCAGTAATTAACCCCACTTCTTACAGCCCCCTCCCCATGGGGAGTGCTTTCCTCCCCTCAACACCATTCAAGAGAAACGGTACAAGGCTAGCCCTGCTAGTTCACACTACCCCAAGTGAAGTAAGAGCAAAGTACATATAGTTGTCACTTGGCATCTTCAGGGGTCTGTCCCCAATACCCCCTCCCTGATACAGAAACCCATGGATGCACAAATCCCTTATAGCAGGTGGCAGAGCATGTGCAGAAGATCTATATGCTTCCTCCCCAGATTTGGAATGTCTACATGATACTTAGAATCGCCGAATTTAGTATGGATGCTGTGGGGACAGTTGCTATGCTGTGTTGTCTAGGAAATCACGGCCAAAAAATGAGTCTGTATGTGTTCCAAACAGACATTTTTCTTTGTAGTATATTCTCTCTGTGGTTGGTTGAATCCTGGGTGTGGTACTCACAGACACAGGAAGTCATGTTATTGTGCTCTGTGGAGTTAAAATCACGTCCAGTAAGAACTTCCCTAGTTTGTAAGCTGTGCTGAACCTAGTCTGTGTTCTGATTTGTGGTTTGGTTTTGTTGTTGTTGTTGTTGTTGTTGAGATAGGGTCTCACTGTGTAGTCCAAGCTGGCCTTGAAGATCTCAATTTCCCCACATCAGCCTCCTCTCTGCTTTGAGGTCAGGAGAGTGCCACCATGCACGGCTCTTTCTAATTTACTCCATCTCTGGCTTGGAACAAATGGAGCGTCCTTGATTCATGGTGTCAAGCCAGCTTGTTTTAGCTTTTTAAAGAATTCTTTTCAGTGTCTCCCTGTGTGCCCACTAGCCTGGGCCTGTGATTCATACGTAAACCAGGCTAATCCTAAACTGCTAGAGATTCACCTGCTTCTCAAGTCCTGTGATCGACAACGACCTGTATCAACACTCCTGGTCTTCGTCCGTTCTTTTTGTCCAGGCTGTTAACTTTCAATTTTTCCATTGCATTATCTAATTTTTAAGGATTTATTTGACCTCTCCAAGAGAGCCAGTGACCTTAACCACTGAGCTATCTCTCCAGCCCCCATTTTAATATCTAAATGGGAGCTTCCTTGGAGGGGCCTTCTGTCTCCCCTTGGCAATTCTCAAGTGTACATCAGGATTCTCAACTGCTTAAATCCAGCTTGGCCAAGGTTTCTTCGGCTTTGATGGCCCACCAGTGAGAGCTGGCCAGGTGCCAAACGCCATTCACGTGCAGGAATGTCAATGCCCCTCACTGCAGTCTCCCAAAGTCAGAGTGGGCGGTTAGCCCAGTCAGCTTGCCCCCACCAACCCCCACCCCCACCCCCTGCAGCGTCCAGCGCTTGGAACCCCCTGCATACTAGATTCAATCCCAGGTTCACAGCAACGTACACTCCAGGGGGGCCTTGCTTGACTTCGCGTGAGCACCCCCAGAGTCTGCAGTCAGCTGGTCGGTCACAGTCCGCCGTCGCCCCAACCTTCCCACTGCACCTCCTTATCTGCCAAGATCTTCCTGTCACCGTTAGCCCTGTCTAGGCGGCAGAGGGAAGGTTGAAACAGTGCCCGGCGCCCTCGAGAGAGGGCACCGCAGCTCAAGCAGCTCCTCCCTGCAAAGTTCCCGCCTCAGAGAGAACTTGCCAGGCTGGAATCTGCTCCTGCTGCTTCTCACTAACGGCTCAGGGCACCACTCCCTCCACCTGACCTGTAGGCGGAGCTCCTACTTCCAAGACTAAATGTCATCGGGGCTTCTTAGAAATGCTGTGTTCTTGACAGAAGTGTCCGTTCTCCAGTCTGCAGGCAGTCGTCCATGGTCGGACTCCACGGGACAGTGTAAAACAAGCTGACTGGCTGTGGAGGTCTCATCTATGCAACGTGCGCGCGCGCACGCATGCACACGCACACTCACGCACACACACACCACACACACACACACACACACACACACACACCACACACACACCACACCACACACACACACACACCACACCACACACACACACACACCACACCACACACACACACACCACACATACACACACCACACACACACACACCACACACACCACACACACACACACCACACACCACACACACCACACACACACACACACACCACACACACACACACACACACGCACACGCACACGCACATGCACGCACACACACATGCACACACACACACACACACACACACACACACACACACACACACACGACACCTCAGTGTGTGTGTGCAGGAAGCAAACGGTGACTAGATCACAGAAGGGTTTGCCCAGGCTGCCTCGCTGCCCTGCTCTCCAGCACACGTCCCTCTCTGGCTCCGTCTCCCTCCCGTCTTTCCTCCATCTTCACTTGGCCCTTGCCTTCCGCTCTTTCTCTAGTTTACTTTTGGTCTGGAGAACATTGCTTTTAGCATCACCTTCTAGAGTTGCTGGTCTCTTTGCCACAGCTTTTCTGGAATTGGCAGGGTTTTCAAGTTGCTTTGGCATGGATTTCCAGGGCTTCTGCGTGGCCTCTCCCCAGGGAAACCTGTACCGGGATACTTGACCAGGCCCCGTGTCCCCCCTCAAGCCCCCATCATCCAAGCTGGGTGACCCTGAGCCGAGACACCAGCCTCCACCGTGCAGCTCAGAGTACAGGAGAAGCCCAGGACGCAGGCTGCTCTTCCCATCATTGCTGTGTCCTTTCTCATATGGCAAGAGAATCCACCGGCAGGCACAGGCTTTGCTGTTTGGTCCTCCATGCTGCCGGCCACACGAAAGTCCCAGATCCTTGGTGGCGGCAGCTTCCGCAATGGCTCCAGATCCAGGTTTCAGGACGCAGCCATATCCCATGGACCTTGTGGTCCCCCAGGCCTGGTGGGTGCCCAGCACAGCCTTCTCCGCTGTTAGGTGCACAGCCAGGGACAGCAGGGACAGCCAGGGACAGCCAGGGACAGCCAGGGACAGCCAGGAGCCCAGCCATGTGGCCCACCAAAGCAGGGCTCCTCACTCCTCATCAAGCACTGCCTTTTCAGAAGGAATTAGGAGTGCTTCCCCTCTGGGCAGAAAGGTTAGCATATTGGTTTGTTGTGTGTCTGTGCACACTTGGGTCTCCCCTCACTTGGAAGAGTCGAGCACGATGATTCAGCCCCGTCTGAGCCACACGGTGAGCCTGGCACCAGCCTGCACTACGGGGTAAGATCGGGCAGATGGCCAGTCCTCCTGAAGAAGTGCCGCGCTGGCCAGACTTAGCCGCCCTACCCACGTCTATACCGGCTGCTGATTTGATCAAGTTCTGTTTAAACTTTGCAGCACCATCCATTCGGTCCTTGAATGTTAGCCATAAGGTCTGGACATCATTGTAGTCTTTTCCTTTTAAAGGTGGAACCTTACTGTGTAATCCTGGCTGGCCTGGAACTCACTGTGCAAACCAGGCTGGTCTTGAACTCACAGAGATCCCCCTGCCTCTGCCTTCTGAGGACTGTTAAAGACATGCACAAAACACTAGAAAGAGAAGTGATGGACTTTCACATAATCGGAAAAAATTCTGTCAACATTGTGAGTTTGTGGAAGTGTTGTGACTGCAAATATAATTGTTTTTTACCAACAAAACTACCATAACCAATTTCCAAATAACCTCTTTTCAGATTGTCCTCGTGCTGTATATTTTCTCTGAACAGGAAACTTTTATTCTTATTCACTGTTAAATATATGTTTTCCAGGTATGGTGGTTCAAATCTTTAATCCCAGCACTCAGGAGGCAGAGGTAGGCAGAGCTCTGTGAGTTTGAGGCCAGCCTGGTCTACCTAGAGTCCCACCCCAGCCAAGGCTCAGTAGTGAGCCCCGTCTCAAAACAACAGCAGCGAAGTGTTTTCCTGAAAGGGCAGATCTGTGGCTTTTCTGAAACATACCTTGGATGAGTTAAGACCGACCTAGACCCTAACACGTTTAAGGAAGAGCGCTTCCTGGGAACCGGAAACACTGCGGCCCCGCCCACTTCCCAGGCGTTCCTAAGATTCTCCATCCCCAGTTTCTTTGCTGCGGTCCTTTTGAGTCACCTATCCATTTCTTCCTAAGCTTACCTTAGTTAATAGTAAACAAAAAACGAAATCCCTAAGTCCACATACCTAGGAGCACAACAAGCTACAGGCAATACGGCATCCTGAAATCAGAGGGGGACAGGAGAGTTCCCTGCCACCCCTGCTTACCGGTCACCTTCGCAGCGAGTCATTCATCTCCCCTAGGGCAGAGGTGAGCCTCTGACATTCAGGGCGCCAGCTTCAAGCTGGGTTGTGGCTAATTTGCTTGGTAGTTATTCAGGAAAAATCAAATAGCTTCTATTTTTCTCACTCTCCAAAGATACTGCCTGGAAACAACAACAAAAAGCCAGGTGGTGGTGGCGGCGCACGCCTTTAATCCCAGCACTCGGGAGGCAGAGCCAGGCGGGTCTCTGTGAGTTCGAGTCCAGCCTGGGCTACCGAGGGAGATCCAGGACAGGCACCAAAGCCACACAGAGAAACCCTGTCTCCAAAACAGAACAACAACAACAAAGGTTACCTGCTGGGGATGCTGTCCCCTCCCCAGGTGTTACAGCCAACCAAGCACGCCCATTGGGGAGGTCCTTGTCCCTGATTTTATTTGTCTGTTTCACTTTGTTTTTTAAGTGGGGGAGGGTTATGTTCTCCATCCGCCTCCAACTGGCTTCCAGTTACAGAATACCAGTCATCAGGCTTTCAAGACACATAGCCACCCTCTGGCCCCATTTGTTGTTGGTGCCGTCAACAGGGTCCCTAAAATAGCTCAGGCTAGCCTGGAACTCACGATGATCCTCCTGCCTCAGTCTCCTCGGTGCTGGGTTTGTAGGTATGAACAACGATGTCCTGGGTGGACTTGCAGGTGACACATGTGACTGTCACATCCCACCCCCCCCTTACCTAACATCACTGCTGGCTCCTCATGGCCAGTTGGATGATGGTGAGGGCCAGCGCTCACCGTCTAGAAATAGCCATCAAGGATGTTTCGTGGCCATGCATCTCCTGTGCCCCGCCCCACGTCTGCCTTTGGACTTTACCCCCACCCTCCCTCTCTTCCTGGGTCTGCCCCCGCCTCTCCCACACTTGCCGCTGCTGTCCCATCCACCCATCACCAGACACGTCACTCCTCTGTCCCGGTTCAAGTACCCGCTTCACCCTGTAACTTTTCCGACTTCCCTGGCTTAGAATGAAGTATTTTCTCTGCTCTGCATCCACAGCAGTTACTCGCTCTCACCACACTTCCTCCACTGAATGAGGACGGGGTCAACATGGCCGCCCCATGGCCTGTCTCCTTTGTCCAGGCCTTCCTTCTGCCAAGCAGCTGGTCCCATGCTGTTTTTTTTTTTTTTTTTCTCCCTTCAGTCTGGGGTGGAAGTGGACATCTTTTTCCCCATTCAGGGTTTCTCTCAGTTTCCCAGCTACCTGCCAGTCATGGCGGTGATGACCTGTTCCTGGCATGAGGTGTCCCGTTGTCAATACCCTGTCTCTCCCCTGGACTCCTCTGCCACTCTCCTTCCTCCTTTGGGGGAGGAAGAGGTGTGGAGCTCTGTCTCTCATGGAATGATGACAGTGACTGAGTGGCCCTGCCCATACTGTTGGTGCCTGTGAGCAGAGTCTGAAGAAGACGGGAGGGGTGTCGGCTTGGGTTCTCCCTCCCTACACCACTCTCCTGCCGTGGGTAGGTAGGCATCTTCAAAAGCCAGGAGTTTGGAGGTGGTCACCAGTGGCCGGGATCTAGCCTGGAGACATCTTCATTAACTGCTACATTCTAGCCCCCTCTGGGGGCAAATGGAGTGGCCGACCCTACCTGCACCACTAATCTGTAGAGTCAGGGGTGAGATCTCGAGGCTGCTATGGCCCCACGCTGGGAGAGTGGGCTGTCCTTTGTGCCTGTTTGTTTGATCAACTTGACATAAGCTGGAGTTGTCTGGGAAGAGGGGATTGCAACCGCAAACGCCTCCGTCGGACTGGCCCGTAGGCAGGTCTGTAGGACACTGTCTTGATTCATGATTGATGTGGGAGCGTCCAGCCCACTGTAGGTGGTACCACCCCTAGGCAGGTGTCTTGGGGTATAGAAGAAAGCAGGCTGAGCAGGCAAGTCCGTAATCAGGGTTCCTCCATGGCTTCTGCATCAGTTCCTGCCTCCAGGTTCCTGCCTGGAGTTCTTTCCCTGATTCCCCCAGCGATGGACGGTGACTGAGACAACTAAGGCAAATAAACCCTTCCCTCTCCAAGTGGCTTTTGGTCATGTTGTTCCCCACAGCCATACGAACCCCAAGAGATGGGCATAGCCCTGTCCTGTGTGGCACAAGGAGCCTCGGATCTGTAACCAGACTGGAAAGCACGGTGTGTAGACACCGCTGCCCTCTTCTCCACGGCCATTTCTCCACCCGTGAGTAGCTACGACTGCAATTTGCCCGATTCCTGTATGTGAGCTTAGCATCCATGGTATAGGGCTCTCTGAACGCCACTGTCATTGAGGTTTCGATAATTATGCACCTTCAAAAGATGCCCAATGTAATTCTGATCATTCTCCTCTAAAAAAGCCCCAGATTAAAAGCTTTCACCAGCTCTTTAGACCGCGGGCCTGCAATTACAGAGAAAGAACTGCATTATAGCTTTCCGTTGAAATTAATAACAACGTCTCCCCAGTTGACTCTGTGAATAGTTAATGGAACAAATCAGATACTTCAGTACAGCGTGGGTTGGAAAGCCACCTGAGTGAAAGTCCGGATTTCAAATGGGAAAATAATTCATGCAATGCAAAGCCGCACCCCATGTCAGTGTGTGGTGTGCGGTCCTCTGTAGCGGAAATGGAGCTAGTTAGTGAAGGACTGACCATACTTTGGTGAATAAGCACCCTGATGAAGACAGCTGTTTAATAATAAAGTCACCAAGGAGGCAAAAGACGGATCGCTGAAAACTACAAAGACTATTGAAGGCGGGCGGACATGAGAGGAGCCTGCCTGTGTTCACAGACTGGACACGGAACACTCTCAGGAGGCCGGTGCTGCCAAAGGCATCTGTAGTGTCAACGCAACCCACACCAAAATCCCAGTGACTGTTTTTCTTGCAAAAATAGAAAGATTGGAGGGGGTGGTTCCTAGGGAGATGGCTTAGAGGTGAAGAGCACTTGCCCTCTCAAAGACCCACGCTGGGTTCCCAGCCCCCGCATGGCAGCAGCTCACCGTCTCTGTTACTCCGGTCCTAGGAGTGATCTTCCGGCTTCTGTGTGTCCTGTCATCCTGAACTACGAGTGAGGCACCACCTCAAAAGGAGAGAGAGAAAGAAAAAGTTAAAGGAAGGGAAGAAGACAAGAGAGGGAAGGGGTATGCCTCACAGGAGACAGTGACGGCTGGAGGAACCTGTGACGGGCGGTGATGGATCCAGGCTGGCATGCGATGAAGTGCAGACACCTCAGCACAGGTGACACCCTGGCCTGACTGAGCAGGGCATGAAGTTATCTGAAGGCCCATCTTTCTGGGCTTAAAAAAGATTCATTTGGAGCTGGAGAGATGGCTCAGGGGTTAAGAACATTGGCCATTCTTGCAGAGGACCTGGATTCAGTTGCCAGCACCAACATGGAGGCTCACAACCGTCTGTAACTCCAATTCCCGGGGATCTGACGCCCTCTTCTGGCCTTTTTGGTTACTGCACACACAGTACTCACACATACATACAGGCAAACATTCATACACATAAAATGGAAAAAAAAAAGCTGGGTGTGGTGCTGCATGCTTTTAATCCCAGCACTCAGGAGGCAGAGGCAGGCAGAGCTCTGTGAGTTCAAGGCCAACCTGGCCTACATATTAAGTTCCAGGAGGGGGAGACACAGTGAAACCCTGTCTCAAAAAAAAATTAATTTGCAAAGTGTGGAATGGACAGTATTACATTCACAGATGTCAGAACATGGTTGAGAATCAACAGTCAGTGGATTAGAGATCAGCTGATGGCCTGGGGCAGAGCCATGTTCTTGGCTTGCCCTGAGTGACTTTTTATTTCTAGCTGGTACAAAGCTGATGTACTTTATGAGCTTAGGCAAGCCGCTCCTCTGAGCTTGAGACACTAGCTCTGTCCTAGGGTGGCAGGTGCGTATCCACATAACACCGCTGTGTGCTCCCCTGAGATGGTACCATTCCTCCTTACCCCCTTCCCACATGCGCCCTGCCTCGGACAACTGGAGTTAGTGATACTGTGAGAGTCAGTGCTGCTTGGTGCTGGAGGGGGCTGGGGCGAGTGGGAGGAAGAGGTCCAAGGGGACATACCCAGCTCTGCACTCTGGGCCTCAGTTTCCCTGGCTGCAAATGGGACCTTTTAAAAAAAAATATGTATACAGTATTCTGTCTGCATGTATACCTGCAGACCAGAAGAGGACACCAGATCTCATTACTGATGGTTGTGAGCCATCATGTGGTTGCTGGGAATTGAACTCAGAACCTCTGGAAGAGCAGCCAGTGCTCTTAACCACTGAGCCATCTCTCCAGCCCCAAATGGGACCTTTTGAGAAGTCCCCATGTGCCAAGGACTGCAGGGAACAGAGTGTGTCAGTTTTCTCTCTTGGGCTGTAATAAAATACCACGGGCTGTAACATAGAGAGCAAAACACCAGCCAACGGTTCTGCAAGCCGGGGAGTCCGTGATCCGGGAAGCAACAAGGCCAAGCATTCTCAGCTCAAGGTGACTCCTTGGATGCTGTGTCTTCCAACAGACCGAGACACTCAGTCCTCTTCAGGATGGAGGTACAATGGACAAAAAACAAAGGGGTGGACAAAGAACAAATTTCAATAATGCATCAGTCCCATCCAGGAGAGCCGAGGTCTCCTGGCCTCGTCATGTCTTAAATGCCCCACCTTGCAAACTGTTACATCGGTGGGTAAATGCTGTGTGAATTCCCTAAGGGACAGACACCAAGCCATCGCAAGATGTAGCAAGAGTTCCTGTGTGGGGGTTGGTGGGTGGGGGCAGCTGCTGGGCTATTGGTTACGCACAACTCCAGGCATACCAGAGCTCCCAGGTCACCTCGGAGAGCTGGATGAGTCCATTCTGGCTGTCTCTCCAAAAATGTCATCTTCCTCTTTAGCCTCGGGCTCTGGGTGAGCAGTCTGTGCCGGCCCCACTGGTAAAACAGTTCCTGTGACAGTGCGCCTTCTGTTGTCCCGTTGAAGCAGACACCAAGGAATGGGATGTGGCCACACCCTGTTAAACAATAGACCCAGGTGTGGCTTTGTGCCCGCGGTGGGTGGGTCATTCTACTTGTCTGTAGACTCCTTGGATGGAACTTGCTTGCCAGTGACATGTGCTGAACTGTCTCTGGTGAGGACCTGGGGGCTAGACGTCCTTGTGGGGGGTGTCTGCTGCTTCCCATGGCATTCATATGCGTGGTGGCCCATTCAAACTACTGGCGTTTCGTCACTGAACAGAACTAGTAAGTTGCTCTTGGTTACGGATTGGACTGAGCTCTAGCTTGTAAGAAGTGTAAATGAAATGCACCACCCCTTTACGTGTATCAGCATTTGCCTGCAAGTGTGTATGGGCACCACATGCATGCAGTACCCAGAGAGACTAGAAGGGGGCATCAGAGTCCCCTGGAACTGGAGTTACACATGGTCATAAACCATCATGTAGGTGCTGGGACTCAAACCTGGGTCCTCTGGCAAAGCAGCCAGTGTTCTTAACCCCTGAACCATCTCTTGACCCATCAAGTCTGACAGTTTCCCCTACACAGCTTCCTTTTTGTTGCACTGATAACTTCTGCCAGCTAAGGACCTCTTTGCAGAATGCCAACTCTAGCTTATGTGGGTTTTTTTAATTGCTGTTCTGTTTAATTCTGTTAAAAATATATAACATTAAATTACCTCCTTGACCATTTAAGAGGTGCAGTTCAGTTCGGCTGGCCACAGTTCCGAGCTGTGCAGTCATCATTACTGTACTTCTGGAAGGTCCTCTATACTTTTTTTTTTTTTTAAGTGAGTCATCATCTCCCTTCCTCTGTGAGCACCACGCTGGTTCCTCTCCCTCTCTCAACTGGCTGATCCCACATGTCCCATTGCTCCAGTTCGGGTCTGGATGTCCCTTAAACGCCCTGTAGCTTGCTTCCCAACATGGTGCTACTGGGAGATGATGGAACCTTTGTGAATGCTTAGTAAGGGGTCTCCAGATCATCGTGGATGTCGCTTCAGGGAGGACTGTAAGACCCCAACGTTGTCTCCTCTCTGTAATGGGAGGTGAGTGACTTTGCCCTGGGTACCAGAACCTGGACTTCACAGCCGTGAGCCAGAGGAAACCCGGCTTGCTCGCTCTCTCTCTCTCTTTGAGATTTTATTTTTAGGTGTGCATATATGCATGTGGGCGCACATGGCACAGCATGTGTGGAAGTCAGAGCACAGCATCCGTTCTTTCTTTTCACCACGTGGGACCCAGGGATCAAATGCAGGTCGCTGGGCTTGAGGCAAGCACCTTTGTCCTCTGAGGCATCCCAGCAGCCCACAACAGAAAATTATGGAGACAATCAGCGGGTATCCAAATTCCACACTGTAGCATAGACACCTGAATGCCGTCACTTCCTAAGACACAAGGGCTATGAAGAAGACACAGCAAATGAAGAAGTTTTCTTCACAGGGCTCAAAGGAAGATGTTTAGAAATTAATGTGGTACATTAATTTCAAGATCCACCAACATAACATTATCGAGGGGTTTTGTTTTTTTTGTTTTTTTACTGATTATTTGGGAATCTCACATTACGCACCCCTGTCTGCTCCCCCTCACCTGTAACCCTCCCCAAGAAAGAATGGAAAGATAAAAAAAATTAAAGTCCATTTGTGTTATCTATATACTCACTGGAGCACGGTCAAACTCCTAGGGAACAGCCTCCCCAAGGAAAGATGTGTCTTTCTCCACCAGCCAGAAGCCATCTGCTGTGGATAGCCATATGGCAGGTGGGGATGGGCAGGGCCAGCTCTCCTGTACCTACTCCACCGCTGGCACCCCCGTGCAGGGGCTGGCAATGACTAGTTACTGGCCAGGGGTGGACTCAGCTCTCCCAAAGGGTAGGGTCAGCTCAGGATGGCCCACAGACATCAGCATGGCTTTAGTCGGCAGCCCAGACCACGTATATCTGCAGGGCCTTCAGTGGTACTGCTGGCCACAGACATCAACAAGACCCCTGGCTGTATCAGGACCACTGATGCACTCATGGCCCTCAGTGACTGCACCAACCACGGGTCTCAACATGGCCTCCGGGGTCTACAGCAGCAAAGCCCGAGGACATCACCAAGGCATCAGTCAGCAGCACAGACCACATATATCCACAGAATCTCATGCTTCCTCAGGGCCCGGGGCAGCAGCGTGGACCACAGACACCAGCATGGTCTCCAGTGGCATCGTGGACCAGGGTGATCCTTCCAGGAGGTCTACTACAGAAAGCGAAACTTTCCTCGTCATGGGTTTTCGTGGCCCAGAGCCAGGGCGATGCTTCCGCCAGGCATGATATTGAGGAGCATCTTCATAAGCTCCAGGCTGCTGCACACACAGCCCGCACTACACTTTGTCTTTCTGTTTCTCCCAGAGAAGGCAGAGTGGCTTGGTCGGCCTCTGCTGCCTGCACTGAGAAGGCCAGTGGCCTGGAAATTATAAAGTTTTTATAAGAGAAGTGAGGTATTTCAAAGTTGGGCCGGGGCTCCCTTTTGGTGAGTAGGAAGATTTGAAATGGTAAAGGTCATTATTGAGAGACATCAAAAAATCCAAATCTCCATGGGAAGTATATTTAAAATTTACTTTTTTTTAAGGTGTGATCAGATCATTGTGTTAAGAAAAGAAAAAAAAAAAAAAACAGGACCTAAGGATTCAATTTCCCAAATGATCAGTGTGCGATGGGCTGGAGAGAGAGCTCGGCAGTGAGAGCAAGGCTCTTGCAGAGGACCCAGGTTTGATTCCCAGCACCCACATGCGGGCTCACAACCGTCTGTAACTTCAGTTCCAGGGGATCTGATGCTCTGTCGTGGCCTCTGCAGACGCTGTATGCACACGCTGTACAGACACACTTGCAGGCAAACCACGCCTACAAATGAAGTAAAAATGTGAAGTTGTGTGGTAGTGGCTTAAATAGAAAACCTTAACCAATGGAATGAAGCATAGATCCCCAATATATGCCTAAGGTGTATGATGGCTATTGGTAGCAGTAATGTGAGAAACGGGAAAGACATGGCTTCCCGGGAGTATCTTCCAGGAGACTGGATGACAGTGTCGGCTGGAGGTTAATGAACATTGACTCTGCACATGCAGTGACCTAATCCTAATAACAGCTCTGCGAGGCAAGCTCTGTTGTCCTCCAGTTTTATATAGGAGAAAAAAGAAGGCTTGTTCAAACTTGCCAGAAGCCACATGGGCAAGGTAACCGTCCCCAGGCCACACCCCACCTTCATGCTATGGATACACTTATTCTCTAGGAAGGGGACTCCTGGGCTGGAGAGATGGCTAAGAGCAAAGGATCTGGGTTTGGTTCCCAGCACCCACATGGTGGCTCACAGCCATCTGTAACTCCAGCTCCAGGGGATCCAACACCCACTACTGGCCTCTACAGGCACTGTACATATATCCATGCAAGCAAAACATCATACACATCAAATAATCTTTTTTTTTAATACAAAAAAAAAAAAAAAGGAGAATTTGACCCAATTGTTTAAATGCAAATGTTTTTGTTTTTGTTTGATTTTTCAAGACAGGGTTTCTCTGTGTAGCTTTGGTGCCTGTCCTGGAACTTGCTCTGTAGACCAGGCTGGCCTTGAACTCACAGAGATCTGCCTGGCTCTGCCACCCGAGTGCTGGGATTAAAGGCGTGTGCCGCCGCCGCCGCCGCCGCCGCCGCCGCCGCCGCCGCCGCCGCCACCACCACCACCACCCAGTAAATGCAAATATTTTTAAAGATCTAGTAAAAAAAATTAAGAAAATGGCGTTAAAATGTCTATTTCTAAAAAGTAGGAAATTATCAATGACATGATTTTCCTGCTACAGCCTCCTGGGACAATGGGTGTGTACAGCCACATCCAGCCTGCCAGCCTGACAAGTGGTATGTGAAAAGCCATTAAAAAATTAAAATTTTTTGCTACGAGGAATAAATTGAAACAAGGTAAGAGATAATGAAAGCATTGAACTCCTTGGCTGCCACTGTAATAGATGGTCAGACCGTATTGCTAAAGACACACGCGCGCGCGCATGCATGCACAAACACACTATGGCTGCAGGACTTAAAGAAATCCAGCTGGAACTGATCTGGAAGTTTTCTCCCTTCTGACTAGTTCCCATAGTGCTGGGAGGGGCCGTGTAGACTGCGAGGGGGTGGGGGACGGGGACACCAGTGGGTTTACCCAGTGGTGAGCTTTGCATGCTGCAGCTCTGACTCACCAGGCAAAGCCTGCCTACCTCATAGTGGTGTGATTGCTAATGGGGTAACCAACTGCTTTCTGTTTGGATTGGAGGCCTGCCCCCAGGAAGGAATCTGTGCCTGGTACTGTAAACCTGATCAAAAAAAGCCCATGGCCGGGGAAGTCAAAGGTCCTAGGGAGGGAAACCTACCACTGTGGGGGTTTTTTGTTTTGTTTTGTTTTGGTATGTTTTGGGGGGGAACTTGTTTTGTCTGCTAAATGGACATGCTGTCAAACTGCCTTCTAAATATTTACATTTAAGGCTGGAGAGATGGCTCAGAGGTTAAGAGTGCTAGCTGTTCTTCCAGAGATCCTGAGTTCAATTCCCAGCAACCACATGGTGGCTCACAACCATCTGTGATGAGATCTGGTGCCCTCTTCTGGCCTGCAGGGATACATGCAGGCAGAACACTGTGTACATGATAAATAAATAAATCTTTTTTTTTTAAGTAAACTAAATATTTACGTTTATACTCACAGATTATTGTTGCTCTCAGCCTTGGTCGGAGAAGTGGTTAATGCAGAGACTTATAATGGATCAAAGCGCTGAGAATAAGTGAGCATTTAACATGGAACCCAAATGATACGTGTGTATCAACCTCCTCGAGGCTCGAGGGACACTAAGGAGTAAGAGGCAGACAGAGTGTAAGAGCCGGGAGACCGGAAAGAGTGAAGGGTCCTCGCTGTGACAGGACTGTGGCGCTCATGAGCTCACCGCACCTAAAAGGACCTGCAGCAGGTCAAGCCAGCCTGCACTGCAGCGCGGATAGGGGGAGCTCTCAACAGCCAGGGAGTCACTGGCACCCAGTGGATGCTGAGGCAGGGGCATCGTTTTTCTTCAGGAGGGTGGCCGCTGTACGTTTCTCACGCTCCAGTGAATGACCCCCATATACTCATGGCAGCGCTAACCGTACTCAGTGGGTTATTAAAAAGGAGGTCATGAAAGCCGGAGGTGGGGTTTGAGGAACTGGGGGAAGTAGCAGGCAAGATTTGAGGTTGATAGGATGATCGAGATACGCTGCATACATGTATGAAGTTATCAAAGAATACATTTAAAATATTATTTTAAAAATTGTTTATAAGCCGGACGGTGGTGGCGCACACCTTTAATCCCAGCACTCGGGAGGCAGAGCCAGGAGGATCTCTGTGAGTTCGAGGCCAGCCTGGGTTACCAAGTGAGCTCCAGGAAAGGCGCAAAGCTACACAGAGAAACCCTGTCTCGAAAAACCAAAAAAAAAAAAAAGAAAAGAAAAGAAAAAAATTGTTTACACTAGCCTAAAGAACTAGCAACAAGCTAGGTGTCCTCGGGGTGGGCGGTGGTGTCTGATGAGAGACTCGAAGGGTCTTGTGAGGCTTGTTGGGATCGATCCCCTGGGCCTCCCAACACCGTCAGCTTGGGAGTCACCGTGTAGGCTCTGGTTGCGGTGAGCGAAGCTGTTCATGAAGCCAGAGTAGCTGGGGTGGGGGCATATTCTAAGGGCAGGGAAAGAGGAGAAATGGGTAAAAGTGAGGTGGACAGGGATGCCGTGGGGACACTGAGCGGGGGGGGGGGGGACGGTTTAGGACCCAGTGGGCACTGGAGACAGGTTGGGGGCAGGGTAACCGGTCATGTCAACAGGTGCATCCCTGCCCTGCGGGGGGTGTGCGGAACATCTGACCACTCACAGAAAAACAAGTTCTCTTAAGAGATAGCAAAGTCCAGGCAGCAGGTTGGGGTATCAGGATGGTTGAAAGATCATTTTTAAGCCAGTAGGACTGAGCATATCATTAATTCTGGGGATTGAACTATTCCGGCTTGGTTGGTGGCAAGTGTCTTTAAACGCTGAATCATCTCACAGTCCAACTAAGCATATCTATCTTTCTTTCAAGATTTATTTATTTCTGTTTTGTGTGTGTGAGCGTTTTGCTGGCATATATGTATGCATGTATGTAGGATGGATGGATGGATGGATGGATGGATGGATGGATGGATGGATGGATGATGGATGTGCACTACATGCTTGCAGTACCCATAGAGGCCAGAAGAGGGCGTTGGAACTGAGGCCGTTGTGAGCCTTACTGTGGGTGCTGGGAACTGACCCGGATCCTCTGCAGGAGCAGCCAGTGCTCTTAACCACTGAGCCATCTCTTCAGCCTTCCCACTACCCACAACCCCAAGCTTATCTTGAAGCTAACACAAAGGCTTAAGGTAGACTAGTCAAGGCCTGGTCTCGGGAACCGTGGAGCCATTTACCAGACACTGCAAAACTGTTACAGAGTGATTTTTTCTTTTTTTTTTTTTTTTTTTTTTTTTGAGTCAGATTGAGTTGAGGGACGCTAAAGAACGGACAGAGAATTGGTTGTGGCCGTGTCTGTGAAGACGTTTTTTAGAGAAGACTGGCATGTGGGCATTGAGGATGTGATGCTTGAATGGGGGCCCAGCATTGTTTCATAAACGGCACTGCGGGCCCCCGGGACACACCATTCACAGCACCTCCTGAGACATGTCTGAGTGCCCCACGCCTGAGGACCAAACTGCAGTCAGATGTCACTCCTACCCCAGGAGGTTCTGGGTTTATGTGCCCAGGACTTGGGTGGGCTCAAGTCCCTCTGAATCATGACCCACCTTGCTTCCCAAGGCACCTCCTGGAGATCCCCCCCTTAGCGCCGACTGGCACTAACTTCCAGCCCCGGCCACTGAAGTGGAGGTTTCTAATGGAAACCCTGAGCCCTTTACTTAGAGCCTCTCCGGTGGGTACCACTGTAATTATTCCACGGCCTAATTCCATTTATCTTTCGTGGTCCATTATGTGCCCCCGACAGGCTCTGTCTTCCTCAGCAGGTACACAGGCTACTCTAATGCACTCTGGGTGACAGCCGCCACATGGACACAGGGACTTGGCTGGCACCTAATTCTCCTCAACTATAATTTTATAAATGAACAAGGCAGACACATTTTCTGCTTTAAGATAAATATTTTATGAATTGCCCCTCTGATACATTACATTATCAGTACATTATCCTTCTTTCCTCCCGAGCCGAGAAGAGCAACACACACACTCGGGAGTACATTTGGGTGATATTATTGAATACTCTGCTTTTAAAATCTGTTTATATCTGTGGGGGAAAATAATTTTGTCTTATGAAAAGGAAAAGTTCTTAAAATGCTGTTTGGTCATTTCACTGTGAAAGTTGTCAACAGAGACTTTTTGTCGGGCCAGAGTGGAAGGTCCTACTTTTTGAAAAAGACATTGGATGACTGGATACTTCTTCCTGGAGTCAAAGATCCACACAACAGAGCCCACGGGGAAGTCTGGCAGAGTCGGGAAGGAGACTTTCTCACTGTCAGAACCAGGCATTATTTTCCTGAAAGACTCTCTCTTCCCTCACATGGTCTCGATTTCTTAGCCCAGGTGGTCCTGAGCTTAAAACCCCCCTGCCTCAATGTCTCTAGTGCTGAAATTCTAGGCACATACCATGCCCAGCTCCGTCTTTCTTTCTGAGTTCATATTTTTAAAGGATGTGGATTGAACTATGCAAGCCTTATTTTTAAAAACTAAATATGCGGTGTCTCAACCCACCCACCCTGTGGGTATTTTAACTTGTGGTGGTGGCGGTGGGTGGTGGCAGTGGGTAGTGGCAGTGTGTGGTGTCAGTGGGTGGTGGTGTCAGTGGGTGGTGGTGGCGGTGGGTGGTGGTGGCGGTGGGTGGTGGCGGTGGCGGCGGTGGCAGTGGGTGGCGGTGGGTGGCAGTGGCGGTGAGTGGCGGTGGCGGTGGGTGGCGGTGGCGGTGGCGGTGGCGGTGGTGACGGTGGGTGGTGGCGGTGGTGGTGGTGGCGGTGGTGACAGTGGGTGGTGGTGGCGGCGGTGGCGGTGGCGGTGAGTGGCAGTGGCAGCGGCGGTGGCGGCGGCGGCGGCGGCGGCGGCGGCGGCGGTGGCGGTGGTGGCTGTGGCGGTGGTGGTAGGATTGGGACAGATAGAGGCACCCATGTGTTTCAGCACAGAACTTCCCATGTCTCCTGCTCTCACGGCCAAGAAAACCGTGCTGTGACGTGCGATGGCCGTTGGCGCGCGCGTGCCACAGACAGTGCTTTCTCACGGTTGTGGGTCATTGCATTATCCGAACAAACACCTCTTCCAGCCTTTTGCTGTCCGGAAGCTTCGCCATCCAGAGCAGATGCACCTAGAGCATGGTTAAAGGCCGAGGCGGCCAGTTTGGGGCTCAACGGGATCTGTGAGGAAATAAAGGTTTGGAGCCCAAAATGAATACACCGGATTCTAAAGGGCTTTTGTCTTGTTTTGTTTTCAATGAGAACTAAGCCTTGCTGGTCTGAGATGCTATGCCAACATGTCCACTTACAGAAATGAAATTAACCATAATACCTTTAGTGACCAATTAGAGCCGAATCTGCAGAGAACATTAAATAACTGACAAAATGCCGTGGACGCGGGGACCGGAGTCTGTGGGGAGGGAAGAAGCAGCCCTCAGCCCAGGCCTGCATCTTCCTAGGCTCTCCCGAGAGTGTTTTGCCTTTGCCGCAAATGAAAACATTTAAATTTCTTTAAAATTACATTTGACTTAATTACACCCAGGCCCTGATACCTCGAGCCCGCATGCGGCCCGCTTTCCCGGTGGATGGAAGCGGCAGGCTCCTCACCCGAGAAAGACTTGTTTTTCCCCAGGATGCTCGCTATGTGCAGAATGTTAATAGCCGGCTGGGCATGAATAGCTCTGTGGCTCCACTTGAAATATAGAAAAATGGCCCAGACATTAAAAGAGATAAAAGCGAAAAGGGCAGTAATGAATTTAGAGGAAAATGAACATTAATGGCACTAACATTACTCGTGTTCCCACATAGCAGATTATTGGAAATCTGTCAAGCACACCAAATTATCTACTCGTCGGCTGCTGCGGGCCCTCTACAGCCATCCAAAACCAGCAAAAGCAAGACAATTTAAGCTAATTTTACTATTTATAACAATAGAACAGGCCATTAAGATAAATTAATGTCATTATCAAGTTTCTATGAAAATGACAAATACCACTATCTGGAGCAACTTAGGGGCTGTTGAGTATAATGAAACCCACCGCACAGGTACTAAAGACAGACACTCCAAGTAATTATATTCTAGTAGCCTGTTTGTTTCCTGACCATTCATTTGCTTTCCCCACAATTAGTTCTGTACACAATATGGTGGTAACTAAACAGTCAACACCACGCGGCATTAGAACTAATTGGGCCATTAGGATGCAGTTTCCAGCCTTTTCCTTCCTAAAGGGAGCTGGGAGTAAACAGAGCAGAGGGACAATGGCGTGGATCATCCTAATTTAAAGAAGATACAAACAGGATAATCCATCGGACAGGTGAAGGGCTCTGCATAGATTTCCCCGAACTCCACTGATGCTCACAAACTCCACCGTGAGGTCCCTTGCTCTACCCTCCTCCCGGGAAGCTGTCACCCCTGGATGGATGACCCAGCAGCAGCACTGTGGGCTGGAACAGAGCCACCCAGAGGTGCCAAGAATTCCTTTTGAGAGCTGGACCTGGCTGTCCTACCAGTCGGGATGACGCTGAGTCACTTGAAGTTTTGCTAGGAAGAGCCCAGGGCTGCAGCAGGGCTGTGTCACCATGGTCTCTGATCACTGCCTTAGGGACAAATTACTGTGAGAGCACCCAGGGCCTGTTCCCAGAGATCAGTGGGAAGGAATTGTCCCTGGCCACCCGATGAGAGGCTGGCTGAGCAAAGACGGTCACAGCATCACAGTCCTTAGGCACAATCGTGAGTTGCCAATGTGTGTCACGTCATAGTGCACCCTGGGACTGCAGGTGCCATACTGATATATGGGGTGGGACTCACGAGACCCCTCACGGGGGGAGGTGTGCAGCTGCCAGCCCAGGGTATGTGAGCAGCGGCCCTTTCCAGCCCATCTCTTCCCCCGCTTGCTCTCGGGCAGCTGAACCAACGGTGCTGGTGGTGTGCCCTGCTTTAAAAAGCCTGTGGATCTGAGGAGACAGGAAGCCTGGCACACAGATAAGAACCCAAAGATCTCTGTGCAAAGGAGTCAGCACAAAGGGACTACCACTAAGAGGAAGAAAACAAAGCAAATGGGAGCCAGTACACCAGGGCACAGCGTGCCTAGCAGACATCTTGGAAAGCCACATCACGTGGGACCTTGGAGTGGCAGCTACTTACTTTATCATGCGATGTCTGCCAGGGCTTGAAAAATACACCAGCCCAGGGGACCTTAGAGATCAGCTCTGTCTGCAGATGGCCGAGGAGCCCAAAACCAAGGACCAGGTTGTAGGGGGCTGGACTCGTTCACCTGACTCCTCCACACAGGTGTGTGTGTGTGTGTGTGTGTGTGTGTGTGTGTGTGTGTGTGTGTGTGTGTGTGTGTGTGCCTGTGCCTGGCTAAAATACCTGCTAACTCACTTCATGGATAGACCCATTCACAACTGGAATCGCAAAACCAGGTTTCTTCTAAGAAAAGCATGCCCCTGCCGCCACTGTGGGCCAGAAGAAGTGGGTAGATGGTTATCAGTATTCCCTTAAGTTTACATCACAGTGTCAGTCTTTCCCAGCCCATCACCTCCCACTCCCTGCCTTAAAGGCCCCGCCCCTGGTCCACTAGCTCTACCGCGACTACAGGACTACAGCCGCACCTACTTTGAAGGTGAGGCAGGCTGTTTACTTCCCTTCCTCTGTTCCGGCCCCGGGGCAGGTCGGGGCGATGGGCTTTCTCCTTCCTTCTCCTCTCCTACGAGCACATACTTACGTAAAACGATGGGTCGCTTTGTAACATTTTTACATATGAACATCATGTTCTTTAATAATACTCCAGCTCCCGATGCTCTTGCCCTTGACCCCCAGCTGACCTCTTTCTTCTCCCCAAGTCATCCCAATTCTACCTTCATGCCTGTCCTACTTGGCTTTCTGTGACCCTGGCCGAAAACAACTTGGGGAGTAAAGGATAGATGTGACTTACAAGTCGCAGTCCATCATGGAGGGACGTCAGGGACTGAAACCGAGGCCATGGAGGAAGGCTGCTTATGGGCTTCCCCAGCCTGCTTTCTTACATAGCTCAGGCACACTAGCCTAGGGATGGTACTGCCCGCAGTGGACCGGGCCCTCCTAAATTAATTAGCAATTAAGAAAAGACCAGCTGGGCATTGTGGCACACGCCTTCAATCCCAGCACTCGGGAGGCAGAGGCAGGTGGATCTCTGTGAGTTTGAGGCCAGTCTGGTCTATAATGCAAGTTCCAGTGTCTGTCTCAAAACAAACAAACAAAGAAAAGAAAGAGAGGAGAGAGAGAGAAGAAAAGGAAATGCCCCATGGTTATGCCCACAGGGCAACCTGACTGAGGAAGTCTTCCAACTGGACGTCCTCAGATAACCCTGGGCTCTGACCAGTCCAGTTGACAGCTGAAGCTAACAAGGGAGTGTCTTTATTGTACTTGATCTATATTTTACATATAAGAGAACACATGTTTTTCTGTCTAGTCTAATTTGCTTAACACGCTGATCCCCAGTTTCATCCATTTTCCTGCAAATGACATCATCTCATTCTTTATGACCAGAAAAAAACACCACTGTGTATGTATGTCACATTTTCTTTCTACGGTGACCTCTTGATGGATTCCTGGGCTGGTTCCTTACCTTGGCTGCTGTGAATAAACATGGACGGAGACTCAGGTGTCTCTGATACGCAGGCTTGGATTTCTTCAGGTATGTACCCAAGAGCAGCCTATCTGGGCCATATGATGGTTCTATTTTTAGTTTTCTGGGGGAGCCCCATACTGGTTTAGGGTGCTGGCTTTCTGATAGCAGTGACGTGAAGAGTAACTGGCAATAGCCAGGGGCCACGGAGTAGACAAGGGAAGCAGGGGGGAGGGGCTTCTGAGAACGAGCTATTTGCCAAGGGATCCTGAGACTTTGGGGTCTCAGCCACTCTGCTCCAGCTAAGATCCCTAAGGGAGACACACTGCTTCTGCTTCCTCCGTACACTGGGATGCTTGGGTGCTCAGGGACTTGGAATGCAGGGTCCGTCCCACATCCAAGTATCCTGGCCACGTGCCCATTCAGACGGTGTTATCCAGTTAGTAAATTTACTTATTACTAGTGGTCTTCAAAGACATTGTTTCTGAGCAAGTTAGACAGCGCAGTAATTATGGGCACCCGCTGAATGATGGCGTTCATCATCACCAGACTCCAGGTTCAAAGCACTCCACATGATGTGTTCTCAGCTCCCCCGAGGGGTGGCCACGTTATTGTATCAGCGTCCCTACAAGGAAGCCATGTGACCCAAAGGAACAGTCCAAGGAACATTGTGCATCCTGCAGCGTCAGAGGCCTCACTGGACCTCCCGGCCATCCGGCAAGCCTGTGGTTGCCTAGCCTTGTGCTGTGCTGAGACTCTCTGCCCCTTTTTGTGAGACCAGATGGCAGGCGTATTTTCTGTTTCACGCTTTCCCTGTGAGGCAGGTTTCCTTGCCAGAGAAAATGAAGCTTAAACCAGTCGGTAACCATGCCGTGCCCGGCAGGGCTGATGGATACAGAGATGCGTCAGCATTCAGGGCCCTGACGGGCTCTGTGCTGTGCTCCGGGGAGGCACCTCCTCCCTGAGGCGCTTCCACCAGCAAGTTCAAGTTTGCAGAATCCTGGCTCCATCACCTCCTGCCCTTCACCTTGGCCATGTTTTATAAATCCCTGAGCCTCAGCTTCCCCATCCATGAAATGGGAGTGAGTGTTAGCCCCATCTGGTCATTACGAATGTTAAGATATTTCCACTCCCAGGGCCTCTTTGACCCTCTCTGGTTGATTTCAAGGCTTCTAGTGCTGCGCTTGCCGATTACTGACTGTGACAACCTCGTTCTGCAAAAATCACGCAGGCTTTTACAGATCTTTACAGGAAGGAAATAGGCTAATGTACTGTTTCCCCGTGCGCGCTGGTGCCCAGGCTCTCTCTAATGGGCTCAAATTGCAGTTTTAAAACCTAAACCATGAACTTAAACCCTCCCGCAGACACGCACACGGGCGGTGTCCTCACGTCTTATGTTTTCAGAGAAAATGAAAGCTGAGGAAAACATCTGGCCTTCTCCTGCCTCCAAATTGCGGGGTGATGGCGACCTCCACTGAGCTTCTCCTAAAGGTGAGTGACAGGGGCATTTTAGGAGACCCTTCTGATGTCAGAATGGGCTGTAGCTTCCAGCACGGATTGATCTCTCTGTGACCCTCTTCCCCTGCAATCTTGAGAAGGGCAAGACAGACTTCGAGTCTCCCCAAGGGTCAGAGGCCAAAGATCAAGGTCACAGGTCAGGGGTCACAACTCTGGTGGTTGCAAGCCACTGACCTGCATTACCTCCATACCTATGGGGGCCTCACCTCTGAATGTTGCTCCCCCATTTCTACCCAGGCCCTCTGTGGGGCTTAGATTCTTGCGAGTCAACCTTATCTTTAATAAATACCTTCTAGCCAAGAACTAGTAACACCTTGCATGGCCCAGCGCTGTGTGTGGTGACCTTTCCCTGGAGACCTGTAGAGTCCTGTAAGATAGACACTGTGCTGGAACTGAAGGGCTAGACTTGGGCTTTGTCGGTTATCTGCCACACCCACATCATTGCTGATTGACAGGACAAGACAGCAGCTAAGTCACTTCAACTTTAGCTGGATTCCGGTCCTTCCTTTAGCTACCCTGCCCTGCCCTGTGAGCACCCACGACCCACTGTGACGAAGCACTGGTGTGCTGGTGCACAGGGCAAGAGTGATACTGTGACTAGATGATTAAGACATTCACCGTGGGGATGGAGGTCCTCAGCAGGCTAAAATAAGACTTTCCTCTTAAAAGCGATTATTTTTAGATTTGCGCGCGCGCGTGTGTGTGTGGTGTGTGTGTGTGTGTGTGTGTGTGTGTGTGTGACTGCATGGATGTGTCCGTGTGAAGTATGTGCACCTCTGTGTGCAGGTGCCTGTAGAGACCAGGAGAGGGCTTTGGATCGCCTGGAGCGGGAGTTATACCGGGTTGTGAGTCACCTAATGTGGGTGCCAGGGTCCAAACTCCAGTCCTCGTGACCGGTTGCCGAGCCATCTCTCCGGCCCCCAAACTTTCCTCTTTATAAGTTGATTATCACAGCTATCTTGTTACAGTAATGGAAATCTGCTCTCTGACACCGGGCTGCAGTCTCCACGGAGACAGGAAGAACTCCACAGGGACACGGAAAATATCGACTCTCCTCATTATTTTCTCCACAGCATGAGTTCCTGGCACAAGAGAGTGATCAGTGAAAACTGTGCACAGTAAAGGAATGAATCGCTGGTCTGGAGCACTGGCTGCTCTCCCAGAGGTCCTGAGTTCAATTCCCAGCAACCACATGGTGGCTCTCAACCCTCTGTAATGAGATCTGGTGCCCTCTTCTGGCCTGCAGATGAACATGCAGACAGAGCACACATAAATATATAAAATATAAATAGATAAATAAATAACTTTTTAAAAATTGATGAATTGTTGACAAGGTAAAAGCCCCTGGTGGGCCTCACCTAGACCCATTGACAGGGTTTGGGAACCTTCCCCTGGTGTTTTTTTTTTAAATATTTATTTTATATGTAAGACTGTTTTGCCTGCATGTATATATATGTGCACCATGTGTGCATAAGTCAGAAGAGGAGTCAGCTCCCCTGGAATTGGAGTTACAGACGGTTGTGAGTTGCCATGCAGGTGCCAGGAATTGAACCTGGGTCCTCTGCAAGAGCAGCCAGCTCAGCTCCCTTAATCCTAGCCCTCTCTCCAGCCCCTTGCCTGGGATTTTTGAGTGTTGCCTTGAGGATGGGTCCACAATTGATCTCCCAGTGCTCCTGTGGCCAGCAGAACTTTCCAGAATAGACCTCGCCACACTTGAGACCAGTTATCTGTGGGGCTTACTGTCCCCAAAAAGTGTTCAAGGGAGCACACTTGGCTCCTGTCGGAGCCTCTGAACTGGCTCCAGCTGGAAGCAGGGTGGACAGCAATGGCCCTGGCCCTTCAAAGGCCACTTCTAAATTAATAGTAATTTTCTAAATCTATACTTTTGAGGTTGCCCGGCTCCTGTTTGTGACAGAAACAGAGTCGGGTTTCTGTTACTGTAGCAAAGACCTGAGTATTGTAAGGAAGGAATTTGAATTTTTCACCCAGAGGAGAAAACCCATTCACCTCATAGCCAGGAAATAAAGAGAAGAGAGAAGGGCTGGAGAGAAGGCTGGGTGATTAAGAGCACTTGTTGCTCTTGCAGAGGACTCAGGTTTGGTTCCCAGCACCAACATGGTGTCTCACAACCATCTGTAACTTCGGTTCCAGGGGATTCAGCGCCCTCTTCTGGCCTCCTCAAGCACTGCACACAGGAGAGTGGTTATAACCACTTCATGGGCATACAGACAACTACCTAACTAACTTACCCAGACCTCAGTCTACTATTAAAAGTTCCATCCCCAGCCCCGAATCACAGGGGTTGGGTCCTAGCCTTTGATGCATGAAGCTTTAAGGGAGACTTTCTCAACCGCAATGACACCCAACCAACTTCATGGAATGAGGTGAAGCACGTATTTCTCCCTTAGTTCATTTATAGTAAATAATGTATGGTTTGGGGCTGGAAAGATGGCTCCAAGGGTAAGAACACTGACTGCTCTTCCAGAGGTTCTGAGCTCAATTCCCAGCAACCACACAGTAGCTCACAACCATCTCTAGTGGGGTCTGATGCCCTCTTCTGGCATAAAGGCATACATGCAGATAGAGCACTCATACATTAAATAAATAAATAAATAAATAAATAAATAAATAAATAAATAAATAAATAAATAAATAAACAAACAATGTGTGGTTTGGGGCTGGAGAGATGGCTCAGAGGTTAGGAGCACTGGCTGCCCTTGCAGAGGGAGCTGGGTTCGGTACCAGCATCCACGTGGATCTGTACATCACAAACATCTGTAACTCCAAAGACCAGTAGTATGGTTTAATTGTGGTTTGGCCCCATCAAAACTCAAGTGGAATGTGGGAGATGTGGGTTGTGGCAAGTGGTCCTTGCTCTTTGAGGGGCGTGGTTTTTACTCTGTATTGTTCTAGATCAAGGCTGGACCTTGTGTTCTCTGTCTTCTGTGGGCATTCATTTGCCCTTCCACTTTTCAGAGATATTAAGACCATACTAACACCAGACTGTCGGGCTTCCCAATCTCCAGCATTGTGAGCAAAGCCCGTTCCTTTATAAGTCATTCAATCTCATTTTCCTTGATAAGTCATGCAATGGCATTTTGCCATAGCAACAGAAAACAGGCCAAGTCAGCAGAATTCACCCAGGCCAGAAGCAGTGATGCCAGGGAATCACAAGTGAGTGTACCAGGGGGACACCAAGGCCAAAAGCCAGCAGACGAGCACTATGCTTCACACTGACCGGGTGCTTCCCCATGCAGGTTAGGAGCTGGGTCTGGGCAGCAGTCTGCGGCACCCACCTGACTTGGAACAAGTTCCCGAACCCCTCTAGGCCTGGCTTTTCTCACTGGGACCAAGAACACCTAATAATCCCAAATTTCACTCCAAATCGTAAAAGGGATACACTGGAGTTTTGTGTTGGGTCCCAAATCTATTTATCGTAAGCGACATCTGACTAGCATTGATTCTAATCATTATAGGTAAGATGGCAGATGGGTTCCCCCCTCCAGAGAGGCCACCCACAGAAGAGGGGGGCGGGTCTGTTTGTAATCCCTCAGTTCCTCCGAACACCAACACACATTTACAGTGAGCGTGCTGGTGAGCAGCACACGGAGCAGACACCCAGCGAAGCAGGAGTCGGTGCATACGGGCCATCTTGTCCTCATCTCTTCCTTGGAACTGTCCCCATTCCTGATGGAAGAATGTCAAGTCATAGGCCAAGCCATTTCTATTTACTTGGGATTCTCCTGTTGTTTGGGGTCCAGCTTATCTGACAAATTGGGATTTTATTATCAAACTAATGGTTGCGACAAATTGTGACTTACTGTAATTTTTAAAGGCTATGATCCAGAGTAGCTGAATTCTGTTACAATTACGACCTACCATGGGAGTCTGCGGCACTTCATGCATCTCAAGGGGGAATGTGGGAAGGCCTGGGAACGCGCGCGCGCGCTCACACTGCCCATCTGCTGGCTTACCCTCTGCTCACTTGCCTATGGACTAGAAATGAAAAGCTGACGCAGGAGAGACTCCCTTTGTCCCTTAGCTCCTGGTCATCACCGGTGTGCTTAAATAGCTGTCACCAAGGTTCAGCTAACTGTATCCCACAGTAACGATGACTGTGGGTGTCACACGTCCCCTTGCCGATGCGCCTGAGCTTGTGGGGCGTGTGGCAGCTGTTTCTGCTTGTTCCAGAGAGACGGAATATGCAGGCGTCAGGGTTTGGCTTGGGGTGGAAAACTGAGACAGGAAGCTACGATAAAGGAGCTGTCCCCCAGTCCTGAAGGAGGGTTCCTCTCATGTCAGGACACTGGGAAGGACAGACTGCTCAGGCTGCTGTGGAAGCGGAGAGGTTAGAGTTCTCCGCCTGTGGAGAACAGCACAGAGCAGGGAAAACGGGCATTATTTCTTTTCTAATCAGTATCATGAGGCGTTTTTCAAATTAACCACTTTCCGCCAACACTTACCGTATTGAGTGGCTCTAGGTACAGCCATCAGGGCGGACTCTGCCATCTGCATTTAGAAAATTGCCTATACATTTATTAAAGTGAAATTCACCCATTAATTAATGCCGTTCTCCCTGAAGACTCTCATTAGCACATTGAGCTAATTGCTGAAACTGCAGGCCCAGGGGTTGGTGGTGGGTTTTTGTGCCTTTTTTTTCCTATTGCAGTAAAATCTGCCCCGATTTGCCCTTTGTGTGATTTGCAAAGAGCTATGGCGGTATGAGAATAACCTTTGGAAGCAGGAACTGAGTCAACTTTCCGAGTCCTTTCCCTCCGTGTGAGGGACCGACAGCTGTTACTGCAACAAGAGATCCTTCCAGCAGAGAGAAGCAGCCGGCCAGCTCTGCAGTCTGTCCGTCTCTCAGACGCTGGCCTTGGATGGTTAGGAGACCAATTTTGGGAGGAGTTCCAAGTCCCCTTTCGTGAGTTCTGCCTTACACTTCATCTCCTCTTCTCCTCCCATCATCCAGTGTGGTGGCTCTCACATCCTTTTCAATGAGCAGAGAAGAAACGGACTCAAACAGATCAAAGGGCTTGGCTGAATTTCTATCCGTGGAAGGCATAAGCCATGCGGGAGGAAGTCATGGGGAGGGCGTCTTCCACTGGGGTGAGAACTGTGGTACAAGCCCGCCCCGTGCCTTCCTGCTAGCCTTAGTCCTCAGCACTTCAAAGAAAATCTTAATTTACTCTACTAGGCCCAAGGCCCCAGGTTCAAGTCCTGGCATCAACAAAAATCAGAACTATAGATGCTGGTTGGTTAGGCAGGATCAAGACAGGTCTTATCTCTTACACATCGCGAAGGTTCATATTCCTAAGCACATTACTCACTTGGCATGTTGCACTGCGTCCCCCCACACTGGATCCTCGGAAGATGCTAATCTTAGTGGGATAAATCGTGAAACCCCACCCATCATCTATACTCCAGTTCCTGGAGCTTCAAACGTTGCCTCATCCAACAACCAGGACTTCGCAGATGTGATAAAGCAAGGATTGGAGATGGGAATGCATTCTAAAAGACCCAAGAGGCCTTGACCTTCACACATGTCAGAAAAGCAAGGCAGAACACTGACCCGGAAGTGGATATAGTCACAGAAACTCTGGAGCCCACTTCAGTCCTCGGCAGGAAACGGACTCTCCCCTGGAGTCTCCGGGCAAACGAGCTTCCGGCCGCCAGAACTGCAGGAAAAGAAGGGTGTGAGGGTCACAGCTGCTCCGGTTGTACACCTTTGTTGTGGGGACGACACAAATGGACCCACTAGGTTGTCTGGATCGGGTAGAAGGGAGCTGTGTGTTGCCCTTCCACACAGTGTAAGATTCGAATGTTTGCCTTCCGCAGCAGCGGGACCTGGAACCTGGAGACAGGCTCTGCCGCTTTGACTCTCTAGCTTGCCTTATTCCCCCCTCTTTAAAGTGATGCACGTGCCTGATTCTTCCTGAGTGACGCACAAGGGTGAAATGAGGTCACGGGCATCACCCTGCACACAGCGAATGCTGTCCGTGTAGATGACGGTCTCACCGTCACACACACACACACACACACACACACGCACACGCACACGCACACGCACACGCACACGTGACCATCCTTGTAGGAATGACATCCGCTGTACCAGCCACAGTCTGCCTAGCCCAAGCTGATAACTACAAGAGACCTCTTGGGGATCAAACCTGAGTTTAGGTATGAAATTAACTGAGGCCCTAAGGTGATTTTATACAATGTTTTCAGTGTGTGTGCATTTTGAGTGTGCTGCCTAAAAGGACTTCTGCCTCCTGCCTTAAGAAGTAAACACTCAACAACTCATACAAAGGGTAATTCGCTGCAATAGAAACAGAAACACACACACGCACGCACGCACGCTCGCACGCACGCACATGTACTACAGGCTCATTGTAAATTATATAAATACAGTAAAATACTGTAAAGTAACACTTCAAAAAGTGCTAGATTTATGGCTGTGTTATGTCTTTTCTTTCCCTTACCTGAGTGATTAAGCTGAAGTTACCTAAATGTCTGGGCTTATTTATTCTTATGTGTATGTGTGTTTTGCCTGCATGTATGCGCATCATATGTATGACGAGCCCACAGAGGCCAGAAGAGGGCACTGAGTCCCCTGGGACTGGAGTCACAGACGGTTGTGAGCTGCCATGTGGGTGCTGGGAACCGAGCCCTGGTCCTTTGCAAGAGCGGCCAGTGCTCTAACCACTGAGCCTTCATCTCCCCAGGCCTGCATGGCATTCAAAGGTCCCTTTCTCTCTGCTTGAAAACTAACATATTTTCTCTGGTGCTCTCGCTGATTGTGTGTTTGTTGGTTGAGATCAGGGTCACTGTGCTGGCCCCAGACTCACTGCAATCCCCCTGCCTCAGACTTCTGAGTGCTACAATTACAGGAGGTTGGTGCCATGCTCAGTTTACTTTGGGCTTTTATTTTATCATGGTTTCCTTTTTTTTTTTTTTTTTTAATTTTTGTTCACTGACTTGTTTTCAGCTACATAACCGTGATGTTTTCTTCTTATTTTGAATAGGGGAATCCATTCACGTCGGGTTTTGTATCATCTTACAACTGGCTGTCTGCTCGGCACGTAGTAAATCATGAAGAGCCTTTGACCGGCTTTAGGAGCGTCCTCTACGTCCTGTGCTCTGAGCAGTGGGAGCTCGGGTGCCTTGAGGGGTCTCCATCAGTCTGGTTCCCTTTACATGCTTCCATGTTTTCTGTGGTTTGTCTTCCCCAGGATTCCCGGGCTGGAAGCTTTGACCCCAGGTCGGTGATGATGAGATGGAGCCGGTGAGGTGGAGGCGAGTTCGCTGAGGGCACCGTCTTCAGGCGGGATTTAGACTGTTTTTGTGGGGACCTGCGTTAGTTCTCTCTCGGAGCTGGCTTCCGGTCTCGCCGTGTGGCAGTGGGTACAGAAGGAGCGTAAGTTTGTGGGGCAGTTCAAGCCTGCACAGCTCCGTGAAGCAGCACGCGCACCCCAAGTCTGCATAATCGCAATTCTCGCCTCAGAGTGGCTCAGGTGCCTTCTCTATGACTGACGTAAGGAGGTCATAGAGAAGGGGCGACCTTCTGATGGCTGTCCTTGGCTGTCAAATCGACTACATCTGGAATTAACTCAAACACAAATGGCTGGGCACATCGGTGAGGAATTTTTTTCTTAATTAAGTCATCGGCAGTGGGAAGACCCACTTTTAATTTTCGTCTTTTGAGGTGGGAAGATCCACCTTTAATCTGGGCCACACCCTCCACTGGAAGCCTTCAGAGGGAAGCTTTTGCTCTCTGCCTGCTTGCTGTCGCCTTGCTGGCAAGTCCGTTCCTTCACGGGCCTTAGAACCGACTCCTTCCGGATTCCAGTGTGTGCTGAAGACCAGCCGAGACATCCAGCCTCACGGGCTGCACAGCTCCTAGAGTCTTGGACCTTCCATTGGTAGACAGCCATTGCTAAACTAGCTGGACCACAGCCTGTAAGCCGTTCTAATAAACCTTCTCTCTTGCTTTCTGTGTGTGTATGCACACGTGTGTGTGTGTGTGTGTGTGTGTGTGTGTGTGTGTGTGTATTCTGTAAGTTCTGTTCCTCTAATACATAAACATATGACAATTTGCCAGCTTGAAGCCAAAGGCCAGCATCATAATTACAGTTTTCCAAAGACAGCAGTGGCTGGGTGTGGTGACTCACAACTTTAATCCCAACTCCCAGAAAGCAGAGGCAGATGAATCTCTGTGAGTTCCAGATCAGCCAGGGCTATAGAGTGAGACCCCATCTCAAACAAACAAACAAACAAACAAACAAACAAAAACAAGTAAAATCCCTATAGTCTGGGACAATAATTGGGTCATGCATGGTATCAGGGTGGAATTTCTATTTCAAACGGAACCTTGGGACAGGTGTGGGACGATCTTCCTCAGTCTGGCACATGGCAGGAAGGCAGCTGTTTTTCTCAAATCAAGGATGGCGCATTTAGCTAAGTGTGCCACACTCCCGCCTTGTGGAGCAGCCAGCCAGGGTGGAGGTGATGGTCTGCCTATGAAGCCCAGGGTGCGCTGATGGATCGACATCATTTGGAAGTAGAAACGTTACTCAAATCCAGTAGCAGAGAAGTCCCTGGAAAGAAGCGGGACACACACACACACACACACACACACACACACACACACACACACACACACACACACTCATTTCCCAAGGCCTAAGAATTAGTGGAGGAACGGACTTCAAAGAGTGTATGGATCATCTTTGCAAAGCCTCAGGAGTCAAGCCCTGTCGGGTGTCTGCAGCTGCGTGAACGTGAACCGCCGTGAACGTGAACCGCCAAGCACGGCGAAGTCAAAGGTGTTGGGTGGGTGGTCACTGCAGGCTTCAGGCCGACTCTTCAACAGTGACACCTTGTGGCCGCCCTAGGAAACTGCAGGGCAGGCACCTGGGGACTTGAATCTCTCAGCAGGTGGTGTCCAGGGGGGAAGCAAGACTTCTTGAGCAATTCTGTCTGGAGCAGGGCTGGAAGGCCATTCTGAGAGAGACATATTGGACCCACAGTTCCGAGTGCTCTGTCAATTCATGTAAAGAAAGAATCTGACGAAAGAGGCCTAACCATCGTCTCACGCCGTGCTTGTAAAATCAGATGGGTTGTTTAAAAACCTATGAACATTACAAATACTGAAACTGCTCAAAATGTAACGTCAACTTTAAAAGCAGGATATAAAAGTGTATGTAGAGGCAACCCATTGGGTCCTATTTAATCAAAAAGAGGTCCGTGTGAGGAACCAGAAATAGCGATGAACCCAAGGCTGCGGAGAGCTGCTCTCTGGGTGCAGGATGAAGGTGGCTTACTGTCTACACTTGGCTTCTTTCCCATCTCCTCCAGCGCTGTCCATTCTGAAGAAGAGTCTTCTGTAGTGAGCGCGCCTTCTGCAAGGCCTGTGAGCTGCCAGCTTCTGGCCCCCCACAGGAAAGCAGTACACTGTTCAGTGGGTATACACAGAGCACAGGATGCCCCTGAACCCCTGGAGCTTGTGAATCATCATCATCATCATCATCATTGTCCCTCTTCTTTGAAACAGGGTCTTACTATGTAGCCCAGGCTGGCTTCAAGCTCATGATGCTCCAGCCTCAGCCTCCTAAGGGCGGGGGATTGCAGGTATGAGACACCATGCCAGAGCAGTTTAGTCTCTGTTGGAAGCACAGAGTGTTTTTGGTGTGGATGTTGGGGGCAGAAGAGATGCGGACAGAGGAGATGCGGATACAGCTCTTCCTCTCTTTGCTGAGCGTTCGGCTCTGGGAAGTAGACGGCTGGCCGCGTGATGGCCCAGGAGAGAGAATGAAAAGGGGATAAATGCAGATGGTGATTTGCATAGATGGAACCAGCTAGAGAGGAAGTCCCTAGGGAGATGTCAGGCCACATACCCGTCCTTCGTCACCCTGGGTCCCCAGCTCTGCTGTCTTCCTGGAAGTCCTGGAGCTCTGCCTCAGTGTTTCTCATTGCATGATCAGTGTGTGAGTCTACCCCTCTCTGCTGTGGGGAGGGGGACTGCCCAGACCTGTGCCCCTGGGAGACCAGGGTTGTGGCCAGTTGCTGGCTCAAAGCTCACCTGCAGAGAAAAGAGTGGCCCCGGTCACTGGTGACTTGGTTATCATGCTGAGCCTTCCTTCTGGTGGGAGCAGGCCTATTCTCAACTTCTCTCTCGGAGGATGATTCACTCACTTACTGGTTTTGCGGGTGGAGACAGGGAGTGTTTGTGCCATGCAAAGAAGTGTCTGAACGTTTGAAGGCACCAGGGACCCAGAAGTCCCTGCCACCCTCTCTCAAAGGGAAACGGCGGCCTCGTCTGTGAGACAGCACTCTTTGGAGTGCTCTGGGGGCGCAGATGCGTTCTGAGCCACAGCAAGATTTTTGTCTAGATCTGGGGTGGGAGGAGAGAAGAGCAGAGGCCTCTCGGAGTCTGCTAGGTGCCCAGCAGTCTGCTGGTGATGACTCCGTAAGTCCCTGTACCTGCATGATGGACCGATGGCTCGCTCATGCAGAGGAGGACAGGGGTTAGGGCATCTGACGGCCTCACACAGAGTCAGCCTGGCTCTGGACCAGCTCAGCTCTAGCTACACCCACCCCCAACATCCATCCTTCACCTCACTCCTGTCTGTGGGGCAGCTGCGCTCCCGTAGCCCTCCCTGAGAGGCTGGGACTGTGGAAAGACCAAACCCTCGGCGAAGCTTCACAGCTGTCCAGATGTGTGGTAACAACGGTGAGCTAACTGTACGGACACACAAGGGTACCCAAGAGAGACACCGCATTCCTGACCTGGGTGGCCCCATCTGGGTTGGACCTGTAGGGTGAGTCAGGCAGGTAGAGTGAGGAGAATAACTGCCAGGCCGGGCTGTGGAGAGAGGAGGGGATTGCCAGGGGCTGCGGCCGTAAGGAGCAGAGGAAAAGCAGGAAGACAGTCCCACACAAGGAGCGTGCTGGCCAGCAGGGTAAAGATCTGGGCCTTGCTCCATCTGTGTGTCTGTGTGTCTGTCTGCGGTCGTATTTGAAAAGGACATCCTAAAACACTCCAAGGAACCATTGACAAATAAATGGATACACTGTCTGCCTTCCCTGCCCCACTCGAGGGACGAGTGCCTTATTCATTTGGTCTCGCCTCCAGTTTGAACCTCCTGGGGAAGTTCTGCCTTCCAGCACTGGCTTGCTCGCTCTTTGTCCCACTGAGATGGGAATCTGTCAGCGGGGTGAGTCCCCGCCAGGTCTGAGCACTGCGGGGACATGATGCTTCCTGTCATCATCAGCTCAGCAGTGTCCCAGAGCGCTCCCCCCCTCCCCGGGAGCAGCGCTGGCCACTGTTTCAGGCTTTGGTTATTTGATGTAAGAATGGCCCGGTGGGTCTAGTCGTGGCCAGGTACCCAGTTGCACAACAGAGCTGTGGGAGGGGTGACGGCCCAGGACAGTGGCTCTCAACCTTCCCAAGGCTGTGACCCTTGTGAAAGGTCAATTGACCCCTCCCCCACCAGGGGGGCCACGATCCACAGGTTGAGAACCCTCTGCTCTTAGAACTCCATCCCAAGAGGAAAGCTCCCTCCACAGGCCTCATGCCCTGTCCTCCTGGGTTTGGGACTTTGTGGATCGCGATGAAAGGCCTGCCAGGGTAGTGTTTCCTCGGGGTCTCCACGGCGGGCCTGCGATGGTGACCGTGGGAGTGGCCTTAACATACAGTGATCCCCCTGCCCCCTTAGCCACTACTTCAGTCACGTGTGGTCAACAGTGGTCTGCAAAGGCCACATGGAAAATCCTAGAAATAAAAAAATTACAAATTTCAAGCTATAAACAACACTTATGACAGTGTATTAGAATTGTTCTCCTTTGTTATTCTTGTTACTAATCTCTTACCATGCCTAGCTTATCAGTTAAACTCAGTCAGAGGTGTGTGTGTGTGTGTGTGTGTGTGTGTGTGTGTGTGTGTGTGTGTGTGTAGGGGCCAGCGCTGTGTGTTGGGTGGAGGGCGCAGTCAATACCAGCTCTTGTTGCAGACGTTCACCGTGTGGTGTGGGGTGCAGGCCCCATGGTTAGGGGTGAACTGCTGCAATAAGGCTTGTTCAGAGAGGCAGGCAGATCTCTGAGTTCGAGGCCAGCCTGGCCTACAGATCGAGTTCCAGGACAGACAGGGCTATGCAGAGAAACCCTGTCTTGGAAAACATAAAACAAAACAAAAAAGTGATATAAACCTTATTCAAGGGATGCTGGAGAGCTACCAGGTTGTGGTTTTGTAAGTAGAAAAAGCCACTTAAGGAATTCCATGGAGTGCCAACAGTTACATGAATAATCCCATCACAGCCATGCTCAACAGAACAGCCTCACTCCGGAAGTAATTCCCACCACGGTCGTGATTTATTTGAACACGTCTCTGACAGGCTTAGTGAGCAAAGTTCTTGCTCAGCCTGCTTGAATTTAGCCTTTCGTGTCCTCAACCAGAAAGGAGTGGAGCAGAGACAAGTAGGAGACCTGGCACTCCAGTGTGTGTTTGCACTGCCGTCCATAAGAGCGCCAGTGACTGAACTGGGTTGTTTAGGTAAGTCTTCACATGCTTCCGTTTCTTACCGCTTCGACCTTCACACATGCGCACTCAGTATTCCCTCACCAGATGTTAAGGAAGACGCCTCTACGCCATGTGCAGTGTTGGTGAATAGAGCAAACCGTCTCTTCACTGTCTTCACCCTGACCAGCACCCATGGCATCCTCTCGTCTCCACGGCCTCTGTGGAGTGCACACGGGATGTCAGCAGCCAGTGACACTCTGCCGTCGCTTGGGGACGCTCACTTCTGCTCTCACCTGTTGGGTCTCCCTCTGACCCAAAGTTGGTTTTCCTAAAATCTGGTCTTGCGAGTCGTATCTGACAAGGCAATTGCACGATCTCATTAAACACAGCCATGTGCTGAGTTTCACCTCTGTCCAGGGCCCACCGACTGCAGGTACCATGGGGGTACGTAGGTGTGCCGTCGGCTATTTGTGGAAGTATATTCTAGAATGTTTGTGCAATGCCAGGGTGCCCAGTGACGCATCCTCCGAGTGTCTCTCTGTTGTGAAGTGATTCAAGACCTGAGTGCATAAACCATGAAACTGTGAATGCAGAAGGAATATTAAAAGCTGTCATCTCGGTGAGAATGAGTCATGGAAAATAAATGTCTGACATAGATGGGAGATAGCTGAAAAGCTGGGGAGGGGATAATGGAGAACATTCTGCAGTCTTACTGCTTCAGACATCGTTAGCGGCTGCAGAGATGGTTCAGCAGGTAAAAGCACCTACGGCTCTTGATCTGACCCCCAGCTGGCCGGGCCAGGTGGCTCACAACCACCTGTAACTCCAGCTTCAAGGGAGCCCAACTCCTCCGACCTCTGTGAGCACCTGCACTCACGTGCACATGTCCATACACACACACACACACACACACACACACACACACACACACACACACACACACACACCCCTTTAAAGATGTCTTTAGCTTCTTCCACATACTAATGAATGGATATGATTATGCAAAGACAATGTGAATTCCAGGCAGGAAAAAAGACAGGCTCTTCAGCAGAAGGAGGCAGATAAATGTAACTGCATTCTTTAAGGATAAACAAATATTAAATAAGTTTGCACTTAAAACATTTTTACTAGTTTTTTGAGACCTTCACGTGATGCGTTTTGGTCATACTCATCCCACACACACCCCTTAACTCCTCCCAGATCCCCCCCTGGCCTCTTACCCCTCCCAACCTCATGCCCTTTCATTGTTTAAGATGTGTTTGTTTTCCCTTTATGTGTATAAGTCTTTTACCTGCATATTTGCATATGTACCACATGTATGCGGTGTCAACAGAGGCCAGAAGGGAGCATTGGATCCCCTGGAACTGGAGTTACAGATGGTTGTGAACTGCCATGTGGGTACTGGGAACTGAACCCAGGTCCTCTGCAAGAACAGCCAGTGCTCTTAACTGCTGAGCCATCTCTCTAACTCCCTCCCCTTTTTAAAATAACCCATATGTGTACATTTTTTAATTGCTGCTTTCCATTGTCCTATACAGAAAGGATCTCACTACATCATGGTAAAAACCTGATTCCCAGTCCCATCCATGGATGGGCCCTTGTAAGTTGAATTCAAAAGACACCACTACAATGTACACTTCTGTGCTTTTAGGATAATACACAACACAAACACCTTTCTAGAGATTAGTGGGTGCCACAATTTGCTATCCAAAAGAACATTTCCCTGTGAGCAGTAAAGAGAATCCTGTTTTGTTTATTACGACAGCAACCCCCCTGTTATCTTGTGGATTGGAAGGAACACTATATTCTTCCCGTTCCTGAGGATTGGGCAGGCCTTCGTCCTCACCGTGGATTCCATGCCAATCACCCTGAGTCTCTTATTCAACTGCAGCAAAGAGCCCTGGGTATGTCCTGAGAGCTTGGGGTTAAATCTCCAGACTTCTGTTCAGGCACTGGTGGCACACACCTTTGATCTCAGCACTCAGGAGGCAGAGGCAGGCAAGTTTCTGAGTTTGAGGCCAGCCTGGTCTACAGAGTGAGTTCCAAGAAAAACAGAGCAACACAGAGAAACCCTGTCTTGAGGGGGGGCGGGTGGATCTCCGGACTTCTGATACTGTCCTTAGCATTCCCACGCAGAAATGTTCCCACGTAGAAATGGGAAGAAGAGAACTCAGCGTCTGAGAAGAAGTATTTGTCTTGAGGTCAAACATTCAGCATTCCTCCTTTCCTACCTGGCGCTAAGGCTGTGTAAAGGGTAAGGAACAAAAACAGACAAACGTCAGAACACAGCCCTGCAAAGACGAGATCTGGGAGGATTCAGAGGCACCCAAGTCCCGCCTACTTCAAGAAGGCTGCTAAGCGGGCGGGCGAGCAGTCCAGATCCCCACGGAGCCGTGGGAGTGGGACGCAGAAGGAAGACTTTTGTTCTGAGCTCATTCTGACTCCCGAATCCGGTATGCCGTTAATAATTACCATTTTCTTTTTTTAAATGCTACTTCAGCAAAGCCAGAGCGTCACCGAGAGAGGAGGAACACAAGAGATATAAAATGTATAAATAAACCCTGCAAAGGACAGCAAAGGCTGGCTGGGCTTCGACCTCCACATGGGAATCAAATGCGCGTCTGGAAAGTGACTCACTTATGATCGGCCTGGTCTCCACCCCCAAATCCACATCTCCCGCCCACCAGTCTCCTCTCTTCTTCTCTCCTCCTAACAAGAGGAGAGCGTCTGGACACTATAGATGGTTAGTTAGATAAGGTCCTCAGTACACCCCGCCATATCAGGACTCGCCTGGGACTTCTTGAAGGAATGTGGGTCCTGGGAGACAGTGTTAGCATTAACACCACATCAAATCTACTGCTGGCTAAAAAAAAATGCCATTGGAAAACCTCTGGAAGCCACCTGTCTCGTGCTGACCCAAAACTCGACCCACGTGTACAGTCCGGGGCAGGGAGGTAACTGAGTCAGCCGCGGCTGAGAAGGGGCATCACTGCATGGGAAGGGCGACTCTGCCGAGGCGTCAGGGTTCCGCCAGACACAAACGTCCCCTGCACGGCAGCCTTGCCCATTCCAGCCTCAGCCGCAGGCTTGCTGAAGCGCTCTCAGGGGCCAGGCTCAAGGTGAGTGAGTGCCTCTTTGGGAACAGTCCCACCGCCAGCTCCGCGCCTGCCCACCCTTCCGGTAAGATCTAACCATCAAACACTCAGAATGATGATATGAATGTGTCTCGTAGCTGCGAGACATGGGGAAATCAAGTGGAAATGAGACGGGAAATTTCCTCCCTTGTGGCTAGTTTTCGTGGTACCAGAAGGTGCTATGTAGGCTGCTGGAAGAAAGAAATCATTAATGGTTTAGTCCAGGAAATGAACAGTGTATGCTACAATACCAACCTGCTAGACAGCATATATCACCAGAATTATAGTGGCATAAATGTCAAGGGGCAAGCAGTTGTTTTCTGCTTGGATTTGAGGACTGTGCCACAGAAGGGAGTTAATGCCTGGTACTGTAAACCTGGTCAAAAGCCTGTGGCTGGGGAGGTCACGAGACCCAGGAGGAGCCTACCACTGTCGTTTTGTTAAATGAACATGTTGTCAAACTGCCTTCTAACTACTTGTGATTACACACATGAATGAGTTCTTCTCTCTGCTTTGGTCAGAAAAACTTATTTTTGCCCTGGACAGTGGTTAATACCGAAACTGATAACTGGCCAAAGTGCTGAGCATGAGTGTCTGGTGAGTGCTTAACTCTAGGCAGGGAGTCTTTGTCACACCTTCCTACCCAAGGCTCAAGGGGCATCACTGAAGAGAGGGCAACAAGGATGTAAGAGGGGGGCTGGAGAGACGGCTCAGCGGTTAGAGCACTGGCTGCTCTTCTTGAGTTCAGTTCCCGGCAACCACATGGTGGCTCACAACCATCGTAATGAGATCTGGCGCCCTCTTCTGGCCAGCAGGGATACACGCAGGCAGAACACTGTATACACAATAAATAAATAAGTCTTTTAAAAAAAGGGGGGGGCGTGAGAGGTGAAGAATAAGAGAGCTGTGAGATGCTGTCTTCTGGACAGGGCGCGGCCAGTGTTCCCAGGAACTCACCGCAGCTACAGCTCTCCACTCCAGACCGACACAAGGTCAGGTCCACAGGATCACTCAGGACTCCAGCACCGGTGGGGGAAGGGCTCCCGAGGCACCACCCCCAGCTGAGGAGTCATGGCAGTTGCTGTCTGCCCGGGGAAGGAGTCATTTTTCTTCTGGGGTGTGGCTGCTGGTGGACTGCCCATGCTCAGATGCATTGGCATCTGAGTCATACCTTTGGTATAGCACACAGTCCTACCTTTCTGGAAGGATGGTTCTGAGGTGGGCATGTGCTGCCAAAACCCTGCAAAGAGAAGGACAGACATCCAGGTAGTATTTCTTCTCACAAATACCCTCTACACGTAACTGATCTCCCACCTCAGGTTGGCAAACCGCCAGTCTGTAGACTGGCTTCCCATAAGTCAAACGTCTACCTGGGTCTTATGAACTACGGGCACGACATTCAGGACCCCTAAGACCAGCTGCATCCTCCTGGGGCAGCCTGGGCTCTGGGCCCTGCAGCAGAGAAGAAAAACACCCGGCAACCAGGGCTATTAAAAGTGTTGTGCTCTTAAGAACAGTTAGAGGCAAACCATTTCCAACAGGGGTTACTATTCCTGACTCCGTGGTATAAAATGCCTGTGGTGGGAACAAGAAATAGATGCTCAAGCTGGGCAGTGGTGGTGCACGCCTTTAATCCCAGCACTCAGGAGGCAGAGCCAGGCGGATCTCTGTGAGTTCAAGGCCAGCCTGGGCTACTGAGTGAGTTCCAGGAAAAGGCGCAAAGCTACACAGAGAAACCCTGTCTCGAAAAACGAAAAAAAAAAAAAAAAAAGAAGAAGTAGCCGCTCATCCTGGCAAGAAGGCCAGGCTGTGACTGAAATCTGTTGGTGGGGACCCAGGACGGCGTCTCAGCATTGCTGGCTCGGTTGATGTCGTCAGCACCCGAGTTGACGTCGTCCAGCCGTTGCCTGGTCTTGTTTTACTTCTGCTTATTGTATACTTGATAAATCACTCCTTGAAACCTGAAGCGTGGCTGCCATAGGTCATTCTCTGGACAGAACACCCAAGGGACGCATTTTTGGTTTGCGTTGTTGCTTGAAGGAGATGACAGGCATGGAGCTTTGCTGTGACCAGCTCATCCTGGCAGGAAGTGTGGGGTGATTTGGAGTAAGAGGAGCAGGAGCTTGCACTAGGCCCAGGGAGACTGAATTTGACTTTAAGCAGAAATTCAGGGGACAGGGTGTCTAACAAAGCTGATAGGCAGGCCTTGTAGATGGCTCATTTGTTAAGAGCGTTTGGTGTTCTTTCAGAGGACCCAGGTTTGAGTCCCAGCACCCACGCCAGTGACTCACAAACACGTGTAAATCTAGCTTCAGGGACATCTGAAGCCTTTGCCTCCTTGGGCACCTACATCTCACCACTCTCTACAGACACATAATTTTGAAAAAAAAAAAAATAAGCAGTAGCTGATAGTGTGACAGCAGACAAGAATAAACAACACATAAAAAGAATCACAAATTCAAAACCATGACCTCATGGCCACTTGGCACAGCAGTGTTTAACACAGGAGTGATGATGTTAGAATGCCACCTTCTAATAATACAGTCATGATGATGCTGCCCTTCAGAAGTCTTACGTTACAGAACACAAGAACATTATTATAGGGAGTATTCAAAAAATGCTAAGTATAGGAGCAGAAGAGATAACTCAGGAATTAAGAACACATACTGCTCTTCCAGAGGACCAGAGTTCAATTCCCAGGACCCACATCAGGTAGCTCACACTGCCTGTAACTCCAACTCCAGAGGGATTGATGCCTCTGTCCTCCTTGGGAACCTTCACACACATGCTCACACACACACAAACATACAGAAACACATAAACACATGTACATGCACACACACATATACACATATGCAGACACACATATGCATATACACACAAAATCACACACATACATACACACACATGCTCACACACAAACATACACACACACACAAACATACACACACATGCACATACACATGCACACACACACATATACACATAGCAGACATACATATGCATATATACACAAAATCACACACATACATAGACACACATACTCATACAATTACACAGACACACGCATATACACACATACATGCATACACATGCTTATACACACACTCATACACACAAACACACACACATACACACACATAATCATACACATACACAGGCATATAAATACAAACACACACATACATACACACAAAAGCACACACACATACATACATACATACATACATACATACACATGCACACAGAATTAAAAATAATAAAAATAACAAACCTTTTAAAATGCTAAGTATAAAAAATTTTGTATTTGTTAAGTTTAGGTGTCTAGAAGATTCTCTTACACAAAACATCTCATATCCCAAATAATAACTATACAAATTCTAGCCTTACCTGAAACAAATGTGTTTTCCAATGCACATTACTTTGCTGACCACTGAGTAGAAAGCATGGCTTGGGAATCCAAGTTCACTGTGCTAAGATATCCATTACTTGTGTGAATGAATATTCATATAAATATTGTACGAATGTACGAACCTCATCCAGGCAAGCCTCCTGCTGACAGAGAAACAGGTGAATAGTCCCAGAGGCCTGGGCAGGATAAAGGACCTCAGGTTAGCAGGTATCTCACATTTCCAACTGAAGGGTGAGCGCGTACAGACTCGGCGAATTTCCACAGCAGTCCATCCTTGAATACAGACTGTGGAGCAGCCAAATCACAAGAGAAAGTACTGGAGAGACGGCTCACTGGCTAAGGGCACTGGCCGCTCTTGCAGAGACCTTGAGTTCTGCTCCCACACCCACGTGGTGGCTCACAACCACCTGTAACTCCAGTTCTAGGGGATCTGGAGCCCTCTTTTGGCCTCTACAGGTACCAGGAATGTACGTGGGGCATATACATACATGCAGGCAAAACACTCATGCATGTACAAATAAAATTAATAATAAGAGAGAGAACAGAGGAGCTGTTCACAAATCTCTATCTCTTCTTTTGGCTTATATAGAAATGCAAAAACAAAAACTTCCTGCCCAGGATTATGCTCCAGGTTTAGAGAGCTATACCCCCATGGAAATGTAAGGGAAGTTCCCTGGGAATTTCTCAATAGCTAGAAATTCTATCCTAAGACGCCTAAGGGGAAAATACAAAGAATCTTCTGGAAGACGGGGCTCTGCCTCTGATGAACTGCCCCTCCTTTCTGATGAGAACGTTCTTCGGCATCCCTTGTAGATTATTTTTGACTTAGCCAAGCAGGGAGCCTATTTTAAAGCTCGCAATTTGAAGATCATGGGTGCTCTCTAAAGCCTCCCGCCTGCGCCTCCTTTTAGGAACACGGCCCTTTATTCTCTAATGGATGAAAGCCCCCAGCAAGCAAAAAACTTGGTTAAGCTGTCGCTCTCAATAGAGTAAGAAAAAAAAATGATGGACAAAAAAGGAACAAATTGCATCTTCCAATAAGTTTTCTTGAAGCCCTTGTTAGACGCAGTAACCGCTGATGTTAACTAAATTTAACCCACTGCGACCCAGAAGGTGACCTTCACCTCTCCTTTCTTGTGCTTCCTGAGGCTGCTGGAGAAAACTGGCTCCTGCATTGGAAAAGGCTCCTCTGTCCCACACAATGGCCCAGGCTTGCTGCCACCCTGCCTGGAGGCCCCCTGGTCGCCCGAGGGGTCAGCACCTGGGCCGAGAAGCAGGTGACAGTGGCCTGCCTGCATCCTTCTAGAGCAAGTTGTAAGAGTGTCTACCCGTCAAGGATCACGTGGCAGACTCGGGCATTCAAGCGACTCAAGTCCAGGTTTCCTTTGTGAGCGCAGACTTTACACAAATCAATCTATTGCTGTTCAGCTGACTGTAAAATTGGTAGATTTACTGTTGCAAAAAGGAAGAAGAAAGAGATAAAAAAAAAACCACAGTTTTCACTTCCACGTTGGCAGAGCCATGGATGCATAGGGCTGCCAACAAAGCAGCCTTTAAAATCTGTGCCGGGGGGGACTTAGCAATTTGTGGGGGGAGGGTGCTAAACAATGACTCCAACGGACAGGGACAGTCTTCTCTGTAAGCGCACATGTAAAACTCCACACCCCAGGCACTTGTGAAAGGACAATAATTGGCCTCTAATTCTATTTGCCTCAGGGAGAGTGACGTCCAACTATTCCATCATCAATGCACTTAGTGGCCGACCCATCCTCCTTAAGCAGCGAGTAACCAGACGATGTCACGTGACATTGAAAAGCAGGGCTGTGCTATATGTGAAATGTAGGCGCCAGGTGCGATCTTGGTCATGTTTTGCTGTGACCTCCACAGTGGAGAGCATGGAATGTCTTGTAAGTTTTCATCGTCTTCGTCCTTCAGTATGACATGATATGTGAGCAGTGGGAATTACTTTACCAGTTTCAAAAATGAAGGCAGTCGGGTCTAAGGACATAGCTCAGTTGATAAAGTGCTTGCCAGTGTGAGGACCTGAGTTCAATTCCCAGCGCCCATATAAAGAGCTGGGTGTGGTGGTGCACACTGGCAATCCTGGGGCTGAGGAGGCAGCGACAGGAAGATCCTTGGGCCTCCTGCCCAGCCAGCCTAGCCTAGTGGGAGAGGTCCAGGTCCATGAGAGACGGTCAAATTTGTCAAAAGAATAGTGCCTGAGGAACAACAGCCAACACTGATTTCTGGTCCACTGGTCCTACATATTTGTGTGTGTGTGCGTGCGTGCGCGCACGCACACGCACACACACACACACACACACACACACACATCAATGATGAAAGTTAGCTAAATCACTCCAAAAACCACCATCTTGCTTTTCCAAAGGAGACATTTGAACCCATTTCTGCTTCATTCAGCTGGGCAAAAAGACTATACATGGAAGAGAAATGCGTCTCCATTTGTAAACATTGCCTTTAACACACATGAAAGCTTTTGAAACATTCATCATGATGTGTAGACTCCGACATGCTTACTGGGCTCATTTACAGTTATGGGTGTGTTTTAATAATTAGCGTCATCAGTTTTTGACCAAAGAAATACTTGATCTGGAGTGTGAGGGACTTCCTACATGATGAAGAAATGTATCATGGATCTAACTCCAGTCTTAGGGAATATGAAGGGCTGCAACACAGATGTGGCTGCCAGATGCTCTCCAGGTCTCCTGGGGGACCTGCCTAAGCAGCCACGTAATAAATGTAAGTCCTACGAAGGGTGATTCTCAAGTCCAATACAGGTTGAAAGCGCAGCTAAACTACTGATGTTTTCGTTTTGTTTTGTTATTCAACATATGGGTGTTCACAGGTTCGAGTGGGTGAGCTATGGTCCCGCCTAAGAGTAAATGGCTGACATGATGACCTAGCGTGACAGTTTATGATGCTAGACTGATGGGTTCACGATAGTGGTCTCATTGTATGGGGCTGGCTGTCTTCAGGACATCTTGAACGCTTTTCCTAACACTCGGCCAAAGCCCACCCCACCCCAGCACACCTTGTCTCCTACATCCCTATCGCCATATTGGTAGGCAGAAGGTGAGGGTGTGTCTTCTCAGGCATTAAACCCACTCTGTATTGACAGAGGCACTGCCATGGACCCACGCTGGCTTGACAGCATCTATACAATTTCAAAAGAAACCCAAGAATTTTACTAGTATGTGGTTGGTTTTTTAAAACTGTTACCGCCCCCAGACACCAAGTAAGAGGGAGGGTACACCGGTGTGTGCGGACCCTTTCTTCATTGGCTTCTCCCAGGGTGCCCTCACGGGTGTCCTGGCTACCCTGGGGGGCCTGGCAGCTCCTCTGGGAGGTTGGACTCCTTGGCAGGCTTGCCATGGACATCAGTGTCCTTCTCTTTGGTGTATAAGGACCACTTGTTCTGAAATTAATTCGAGACAGAGATTTTGAAAGAGTTTTCATGGAGACCTTCCCCACCCCCCACCCCCAAGACAGGGTCTCTCTATGTAGCCCTGGCTGTCCTGGAACTCGCTCTATCGAGGAGGCTGGCCTCAAACTCACAAAAGATCGTCCTGCCTCTGCCTCCTGAATGCTGGGATTAAAGGTGTGCGCCACCACTGCCCAGCGTGACCTTTTTAATAAAAGTGAAATTTGGAAAAAAATATTGAGAATTTACAGACCTGCCCTCTTAGTTTAAATTACATCCTGACAGGACTTTTTGTGGAGCCACGAGACAGCATTCTTATGAGAGAGAAACGAGAGACAGCATTATTATAAGAGACAGACTTGTCACTGAACTATTTCCCCAATGCCCTTCACTCTTTCTTTTTTGTTCTTTTAAAATCTTTTTAAAGTTATTTCTATTTATGCTTATGTGTGTGTATGTGTGTGTGCCTGCACATTTGCATGTACACCACATGCATGCAGGTGCCTCCAAGGTAATAACAAGGCACTGGCGTCCTAGGAACTGGAGTTACTGGAGTTGTGGGTGCTGGGGACAGAACCCAGTCCCTCTGCAAGAGGAATACCCTCTTAACCACTGAGCTTCCCAGCCTTCTTTTTTTACATGCTTGACTCTGCTGATTATGTGATGTTGGGACAAGTTACATAACATCTTCATGTTTCAGTCCGCTCATCTATGAAATGGGTAATGACAGCGGTTCTCATGAGGGTGTCTTGAGGATTAAACTAAATTGATACACGATATGTGTTTAGAAGTATGGTACGTCTATAAATGTTACCACAAACGTGGGCACTTACAGCCGGTGTGGACCCAGCTACCCAGAGGGTGGGCTCCATACTTTATCCCCACAGCTATTCTTCCATCTTCCCGATGAGGACTAATTCTGGCAGGATAAAAAGGGCCTCTAATTCTTCATTTCACTTGGAAATGGCTGACATGCAGGCCCCAGCCCTGGCCAGATACAAGGCTCATGTGCCAGAGGCTGTGATCTGACGAGAAAAGGAAGACTTAGATGTGGCTCTCAAGAAGCTATTTAAGGCTTCCCTAGTTTCCTGATGCAAGAGTAATAGCTATAATCAGGTATTACCCTGGTTGAGTTATTTGGTGAGAATTAAGTAAGACAACGTGGTCTTGCCTTGTTTAACATACAGCCTACAAATACTATGGCTTCCCTACATAAAAGGAAGGTAGGTACCCCCGCTAAGGAATCCCCTGGTGAAGAACTTGACGCCAAAGCAGGGGGCAGTTAGCGGCCTGGTGGCGCGGGTGCCAGCCCCAGGAGCCAGCAGGTGTGACACAGAGGGGCGTGAAGCTTCAGGCTGCCCTCCTCCTGACTCATCCGCCTGGGGACGGGCGCTGACTTCCCCCGGTTCTGACAGCGCTTGAGCCTGCATCCATCACTTTTCGTCGGCAGAGAGTGGTCTTAGGGGTTTATACCTTGCTACCCAGAGCTTTCACGAGCCTGATCTGCTCGTATGCAGATGGCAGTGTTCCATACCGCAGAGTGCTGGTCCAGATGTTTCTGGAACATTGTACCAGGCATTTAACACTTTATTAAGTTGGTATTAATGTAACTGGCGAACGCGATGCACTGACTGCTCTGGGGACTGCACATTTTAACGTTCTCAGGAGCAGCAGAAGGTGAGTACGCAGCAATTTCCTCGGTTTCTTCCTCAGAACTTCTGTACCTTTTTTTTTTTTTTTTCTTTCCGGAGGACTTTATTCTATTAGTGGACCTTCCCTTTAAGGACTCGGGAAGTTCCGCCCGCGACGGAAGCCGACGCGGTCAATCCGCGGAGCCCGTGTACCGATCTGCTGGTTCTTCCCGCTCGCCGTCCCAGGCCCAGGTAGGGCTAAGGCGGGGGCTCGGCGGCGCGGGGTTGAGGCGGGAGGACGTGTCCTGGGGACAGTGTATGCAGAGCGCCCCAGGCGGACGGGGCACGGTGGCCCCAGGCTTCGGGGTCAACCCAGCTGCCGCGCTCCGGAGCCACCGACCCGCGATCCCGGCCATTTTCGCCGCGACGTGCGCACGCGCGCGTGCCCGGGGCCTGGGGCTCGTGGGGGCGGGGCGGGGCTAGTGTGTTTCTGGCTTCCGGGTGGGCGTGTCCCTCGGGTGGGCGTTCCCGCTGCCGACCCTTAGAGACGCCCTGTGAAGCTTTTCTGTTTTGTTTTGTTTTGTTTTTTTGTTTTGTTGTGTTATTGAAACAGGGCCTCCCTCCGTAAGCCCTGGCTGTCCTGGGATTCACTTTGTAAACCAAGCTGACCTCGAATTTATAGAGATCCACCTGCCTCAGTTTCCAAAGTGCTGGGACTAAAGGCGTGCGTCACCCTGCCAGGACTTTTGAAACTCCTCCTGGAAGTGAGGGTGAGAAAATTCACAGCTAGAGCAGGACGCCAGAGTTGAGTTCACGAATCTACTCGAACCTGTTCCTTCTGGAGTGGATAGGTGTCGGTAAGCTCGTGACTACGGAGTGTAACAGATTCGCGTCAGGGCAGGTGTGGTGGTGCACGGCTTCAGTCCTAGCCCTCACTCGAGAGGCAGAGGCAGGCTGATCTCTTGTGAATTGGAGGCCAGCCTGGTCTACACAGTGAGATCCTGTCTCCAAAAATGCATAAATAAAAATCAGTACCATCAGGTTGAAGAGATGGCTCAGTAGCCAAAGCAGAGAAAAACGGAATTCAGTGTCTGGAACCTACCTAAAAGTGGAGGGAGAGAACTAATTCCGGAAGGTTGTCCTTTGACCTCTGTACCGGCACCGGGGCGAGGGTGCCCAGGCACATCGGACAGTTACATCATAACCAAAAAGCAAAGACTTGGGAAGAAAGGGTTTGTTTGGCTTGCAGGTCCTGATCATATAGTCCATCATTGAGGGAAGTTAGGGCAAGAACCCGGGGGCAGAAACAAGTAACACCACAGAGGAACAGTCTCACTGGCTGGCTCCTCATTTTGTTTTCAGCCTGCCTTTTACAGGCCCAGGACCGGACCCTCCTACATTAATCATCAATCAAGAAAAATGTCCCCACAGGCCAACCTGAAGGAGGAATTTACTCAACTGAGGTTCCCTCTTCCCAGATGACTCTGGGACAAAGGTCATCAAGACAAAGATGACTCAGGTGGACAAAGGACTAACCAGGATTTCTCGGCAGTGGTGGCACACGCCTTTAATCCCAGCATTCGGGAGGCAGAGGCAGGGGGGTCTCTGTAAGTTCGAGGCCAGCATAGTCTACAAACCTAGTTCCAGGAAAGCCAGAGCAGTTACACAGAGAGACCCTGTCTCAAAAAATAAATAAATAGATAGATAGATAGATAGATAGATAGATAGATAGATAGATAGATAGATAAAAATAAAAAAACAAAAATCCCCAAAGATCTAACCAGGACAGCACACAAAGCCAGCTGTCTGTTTCAGTAAGATGAACATGATCTGCAGGCTGGATTAGTGTACTGACATGCCCATTTCTTTTAGGCCATCAATTCTTGTTTGTTTTCTTTAAACTTTAATTACAAAAGTAATTTAAACCAAAGAATGGGAGATGAAGAACTAGCAGCCATGTAGCCAGAGTCAGTAAATGTTGCCATAATAGCGTCGTCTAACTCCTATTTCCTGCTGCACCATTTCCAATCGTGATCCTAAATACATCAGTGTTTCTTTCCTGGGAATTTGATTTTCACACTGAGAATATCAGTGGTACTTTTTGATAGTTCCAAATACCTAATCTGCATTTCTATTTCCCCAGTTCGTCTTTTCGGAGGATTTTTCTCAAACACATTTCCTTTTGTAATTCCCTTATCTTTTTATTCAAAATTAGCTTTCCATCCTCACCAAGCCTTGTCTCTGGATTTGTGATTTCACTTCCCTGTGGTGTTTTCCAGGTCACTCCTCCCTGGACCTGGCCTTGTGCTTGAAGCGCTGTGGAGAGGTAGGCCAGCTTTGGATGACCTCGGGACAAGGCTGTGGTGGGAAGCACTGGGTGTCTGCTGTAGCTCATCAGGAGACGTGCCTGGGGTGTGCAGTTGTCCTCTGGTGGGGATGCCACTCTGACCCTTGGTCATGAAGGTGACAGTCAGCTTCTTCCTCAGCAGAGTACTTTTACATATTTAATCCGGTGTGTGTGACCGCCTGGCATCATCCTTGTACCTGAAGGTGTTTGTTGCTTAAATGTGCCATTTTCATTGGTGGCAAAATGGTGGTGATGATGATGATGATGATTTTAGTATTATATTAGCTCCATACTTGGGAGAGAGCTTTTCCTCATCAACATAGACAGGCACAGTTTTTCCTAAAAAGACAATAAATGCTCAGCTCTTTCAGTTTCCTTACCAATTTACCCGCTTCCAGTGGAGCTGGGGTGTGACAGTGACACACAGTGGCGATTAGCAGCCTCATAGATGTTTGCGTTTTCAGTGTCGAAAGGAATTACAGCCATTTTCCTTAATGTTTAAATTATATAACTGGCTAGAGGGAGCTCCTTCATGATGCCAAACTGTAAATGAAACGTCACCACCAAACAAAATGATAATGTGTTCAGGGAAATCTGGAAATCGAGTGCCTGTCAGGACCAGACTGTGATCATTAAAAAGACCCAAGAGCTGCATGGCAGTGTTTGCTGATGGCCCACTGGCCACTTTGTAGCAGATCCTCGCCGGTTGTGGGTGGAGGGTGGAACCGGTTTCAGCAGGTGCTGCTCATTTACATTGTTTCTCCACACACATTTCCCAGGATTGTTGCTCCTGTGTCTCCGTGCTGAGGATTAAACCAAGGCCTTGCACATTTTAGGCAAATGCTCTACTACTGAGCCAGATTCCCAGGCACCTATAAAGATTCTGAATAATAATAATTATGAATTTATGACTTTTTTTCCTGAGACAGGGTCTTACTGTGTAGACCAGGCTGGCCTGGAACTCAGAGATCTACTTGCCTCTGCCTCCCAAGTTGCAGGGATTAAAGGCGTGTGCAAGAAGTTACCATGAGAAGTGAGAGCAGCACTTTTCATTGTTTGATTGTGGTAAAGAAGAATGTTTTTAAAAATTGAAGTGCTGTTACAATTTTTTGCATTTCTTCTATTTTACAAGTGCTTGCCTGCATGTATGGTTGTGCACTACACGTGTGCAGTCCGCTCAGAGGCCAGGAGAGGGTGTCAGATCCCCGGAACTAGAGTTACAGTTGAACATCTGGACGCCATGTGGGTGCTGGGAATCTAGCCCAGGTCCTCTGGGAGAGCAGAGGACCGTTAACATCAGAGACAACTCTGCAGCCCCTGAAGTGGCATTTCTACCTCGTTCTCACAGACAAACCCTTAGATAGCGTCACTTTGGAGCTGGCACTATAGGATCTAGGAAAAACAGTTATGAGTAAGGGAGAAGAGTAGAGATCAAAGAACCATGGCATGCTGCTCAGTCTGGTCTCCGGCTGCACCAGGGGCAGCACCAGCCAACAGTCCATGTGTTGGTGTTGCCTTCCTACACGTGGATCTGGTGGTCTGTGTGCCATGAGGCTGCACAGCCTCCCCTGTGCCACACTGAACCATACTAGCAGACCATGGCATCAGTGATTGAGTTGTGATACCCATTCCCTGTTTCTTTTTCAGGATGGCTGTTCTTCTGAACAGGCTGATGCTACAAACCTCAGTTGGAAGATGTTTCAGAAAACACATCATGAAGCCAGCCCCGGCACAGCTGCCCCTGACCGCCTCCACCCCGAAGCTCTGGTACCTGGTTTCTACAGAAGGCTTTAGTACTGCTGAAGACGGCCACGGGCAGAAGAAACAGAAGAGGAAAGACGCTTTCACTAACACTGGCAGGAAGATTAGTGAGCGGGTTATCCGCGTCCTAGATGAGAAAGGCAGCGACCTGGGGGTGATGCACCGAGCGGATGTAATCAGACTCATGGACCAGCAGGACTTGAGGCTGGTGAAGAAGAACACCAACTCAGAGCCACCGGAGTACCAGCTCATGACCGGAGCACAGATCCACCAGGAGCGGCTAAGGCTGCGGGAAGACGAAAAGGCCAGCCCCAAAACTGGTAGGTGTTTGATGTTTGTGCCTTGACTACATCAGAACAGTGGTTCTCAACCTGTAGGTCGAGACCCCCTTTCCACAGGGGTTCCATATCAGAGTTACATTGCAGTTCAAGACAGTAAGATCACAGTTGTGAAGTGGCAATGAGGTAATGTTACGGTCGGGGTCCCCACAACATGAGGAACTGTATTAAAGGGCACAGCGTCAGGAAGGGTGAGGACCACTGCTTCAGAACAACACAGCAGCCCTCAACTCTTATATGGCTGGTCTCGCCGTCATTGCAGGGAGGCTGGCTCCTCCTTCACCCCATTCCCGTTCCCTCCCCCTCGTTTTTGATGTCCCATGTCCATCCCCTCTTCTTTTAAACCTGTCAAGTGCGGGGAGAAACAAGGTACGCAGACCAAAGTGACAGAAGTCGCCTTCATCTTGTAGCCTGGGCTGCAGATGCACTGGCGAGCCGTGTGGCCACCGGGGCATCGAAGCCGCACTTGAAAGAGATGCTCTCCACGTCCAGCCTCCTTCCTGTCATTTGCTTTTTAAGCACTTTGTAAATCCTGAAAGGGTTCACAGTAGCCCTGGCCTGTGCACATGGCCATTGCCTCCAGGCACCGGTCACGGAAGCCACCCGGAGGCCAGGCACTGGGCATTAAGTGAGGATTAGCTGACTTTTCCGGCTTCCAGGTATGGAAGACTGGCTGCTCCGTGGGCTTCATGCCGTGACGAGGATTGGGGGCTGGCCCCACTGTAGGAGGCCGAGCGCCGTGAGGAAAGAAAAGCTGCTTTCTAACACCCCAGGGACGCTAACATGAAAAGAGACCTTCATAGGAAGCTAACCAGGGGTCAGGAGTCAGCATGTCAGCCCATGTCCCAGTCAGAACATGGGGAGAGACTGCAGAGCCTGGAGAGTCGGGCTTCACCTCACTCTGATGGAGACCCAGAGCCAACTGGTGGGAAACAAGGGGGTGCTAGAAACTTTAAAGGCCTATAAGAAAAGGTAATAAAGCCAGGTGTGGTGGCACATGCCTTTAATCCCAGCACTCAGGAGGCAGAGGCCAGTTTGGTCCACAAATTGAGGGCTACGAGGCCTAGGGATGTTACACACAGAAATCCTGTCTTGAGGAAAAAAAAAAAAGACAGACAGAAAGGAAAAAAAGAAAGAGAGAGAGAAAAAAGAAAAGATAATAATTGTCTATCATCCAAAATCAGTGAATCTGGCTGTGATTCAGATTTTAAACATTACTGAAAAGTTGAAGCCTCTTCTACCCTCCAAAGAGATGTCCCTGTGTGCTCTCATGGACTTTAGCCAATGTTAATATGACAGATGTTCAGAAACAGTATGCAAATTATGTTTTTTAAAATGGCATATCCCAGGGGCTGGAGAGATGGTTCGGAGATTAGAGCTGCTCTTCCAGAGGATCTGAGTTCAGTTCCCAGCACCCACATGGTGGCTCACAACCATCTGTAATGAGATCTGGCGCCCTCTTCTGGCCTGCAGGGATACATGCAGAACACTACATGTAATAAATAAATAAATCTTTTCTTTTTTAAGTGCACAGCCCATGTTCACAGGATAGCTGTGGGTAAGCTATTAGGAACTGATCTGATTGGTTAATCCATTCCCATGGCACCTGGCCTCTTCCCAGTTCTTCAGTCTTAGGAATGCTCATGTGTACTCTGGGTTCTGTGAACCTGAATGGGCCAGGCTGCCATGGCAGCACCAGATGCGGCTCCTCTGTTCCCGGTACTGTCACACTGATGGTCAGCGCAGTGACAGTGAGGAGCCACTGCACGTCCTAAGGTTGCCCTTCTGCTGTCTGAGGCGCATCTCTGAGTTACCTACTGCGCCCATGTTTCTCTCGGATGATCTTCCTCCAGATTCATAGCTCAGTCTAACACAGGGCGTGGGGGAGGGAGGGGTCACTGGGTCAGAGTGCTTGTGCACAAGTGTGAGTTTGAAAGTCTCAGCAGCACCAGTGTGTGCACTCCAAGCCTGCCCCCTGGGGAGATGGGAGCAGGAGACAGGAGAGTCCTGGAAGGTCACAGGCCAGTGCCCCTGGTGTAGTGTGAAATCGAGACCTCTTCTCAAGGTGGTGAGGTTGTCCCAACCACACACACACACACACACCTTAGCAGGTATGAACTATTATTATTTAGCACATGAAAAACACACACCTTTATGCCTGTCTGCCCCACTAAAAAGCGGCTGGTGGTCACGAGGCTGGAGTGAGATGAAGGCTGTCAGAGTCACCCGTGGGCGGAAGCTGAGGTCAGAGCAGTGAACAGACCCAGCAATAAACTTCACTGTTTCCACCAGGACCAGCTGTGGTAAAGGAACTCGTTTTTTCTTCAAATATTGGACAGCATGATCTGGACACAAAGAGCAAACAGATTCAGCAGTGGATTGAGAAAAGATACCACGTTCAAGTCACAGTAAAGAAGAAGAAAAGTGCTGACCAGCCAGAGAACGAGACGGTGAGGAGGTGTGAGCACCTGCTGGGCCCTGCTTGTCTGATGCAAAAAGTTATAGAACTGGGAAGACCTTGACAAGCAAAGAAACTGACTAGTGATTCTACCGCCCTGTGTGGTGCCAGCTTCCTAGTGTCCAACTGTACACTTACTGTGTTTTCCGTCATAGCAAACTTGTCCCCTGGAAACTGTTCTGGGGACCAGAGAAATGGCTCTGTAGTCAAGAGCACCCACTGCTCTTACCAAGGACCCACATTCTGTCCCCAGCATCCACATGGCAGTTCACAAGTCTGTAACTCCCGTTCCAGGGACTCTGATGCCCTCTTCTGGCCTCTGTGGGTACCACATACACATGGTGCACATACAAACATACATGCAGGCAGAACACCATACTCATTTTTTTTAATTGTAATATAAAAGCTATATTGTCTTTTAAAAACTGCCAAAGAGCTAACATTTAAAATATAAAAAGTAGATGATTCACAGGAGACTCTTCCATTCACCTGTTCTCTAGAGAACTCCATTCTTAGCATCCCTGGAGTGTCCATGCTGCGTGGCCTTTAAGCCGAGCTCACTTTACCACCACCAAAGGCTGCACAGTACAGTGGGATTTCAACCCAGGCTGCCTGCATCATACTCGCAGGGTACAACTCACCTGCTTCAGACTTTGTGGAGTCCAGGTGGAACCTCCCTCCCTTCCTCCCTCCCTCCTTCCCTCCCGAATTAGGAAGGCACTCTGCCAAGACCCAACCCCAGTGCTTGACTTTGGGAGAGCACAGGTGCCTAGCTGTAGCCCCTGGGGCTGTGACAGAGCCGAGCAGGGGCTGCAGGCGCCAGTGGTAGTTGGCACATGGAGTTCCTGTGCAGACCCTGACCAGCCTGTCACAGCAGCTCCAGGGCTCACGCTCAGTCTCACCACAGCATCAGAGACACTAGGTTTAAACTAATCTTGCACTGCTGTCCTTTGTAGGATGAGATACTGAACCAGATCCTCCAGACTATGCCTGGACTAGCAACCTTCTCAAGCAGACCGAAAGCCGTCAGGGGAGGAACCGCCTCCACATGTGTTTTCCGCCCCTTGAGCAGGAAAGAAGAGAAGGCGTACAGAGACTCTCAAGAGGCCGAGAGAAGGGACACTTTGAACACAGACCACAGGACCACGGAGTCAGACGTTCTGTGTCAGTGATTTTAATAAACAAACCCAGGCTCTGCAGAAGCCCTGCTGGCTGCCCTGGAGTCGCTCACGCGGCCAGGGTGCCTAGTGGAGGGTAAGGGATGCAGCTGGCGGGAGCGTCTTGCCTTGCGGGCTGCTGCTGGACTCTGCACTTGTGGGCATGGAGGAGTCTGGCTCTTGTTTCCTTTTAGGAGGGAAGTACCCACTGAGGCGAGAGGCCAAGCTCCGTCTTGCTCGAGGCAGTTTTACCTTTGGGAGTAAAGAAAGAGACATCCCCATCCCCATCAGAACTACCTGCATCACAACGACACCCCGACAGTGACAGTCCTTGATGGAGTCGCACCTTCAACAGGCGGACATACCCAGGAGGGCGGTGGGGGGGGGGGACAGGCGGGGGGGGGGAGGGGACAGGCAGAGGGGGGGGCCGGGGGGGGCCAGGGGCAAGCAGCCCCACTTACTTTGGCCTTCATCCCCTTCTTGTCGGGATCATGCACGACGCTGTGCCTCATGAGGCTCTGCTGCAGTGCAGGAAAAAGAAGCCTGCTTCAGAAACCCTTGGTTCAGGGCTGGAGGGGGCTCAGTGGTTAGAGCACGTGCCACTCTCGAAGAGGCCCCGGGGTCAGTGCCCACAAACTACATGACGGCTCACAACCACCTCCATGCTGGTTCCACTAACTAATCTTTTAAAACAATCACAAGCTCTTGGTGTCTGCTAACATGAAAATGTCGTGAGATGGTGCAATAAACTACAGCTGCCTTTCTGTGGCGTGAATTTGACTTCCACCCGACTCCCTGCCCAGAGCCTAGGGGAGACTTCAACTCCTTAGCAGTGACTTTCACAGTCTTCCAAGGAGCATGCTGGGCACTGACTCCAACCCAATCTACTGACTTAGACCTTTCCCGAGAAGGGAAAGCTGGGATTGAACTTGCAAGCTCATGCTTGCTTAGCTGAATCTCTCAGCTGCATCCCTAAACACCAGATGGAAGTGTGGCCTCTGCCCTGCTGGCTGGCGACAGTGGTCACCACAGCACCTGTTGTGGGGACTGATCCGAGCTATGCTTGGCGAGTTGAAAATCCACAGTAAGAGCCCTGAAGACACCAGCTAGGCTGAAGCAAACTGCACAGTCCCCCGCCAGGAACCATGTTCCCACCTGACCCTTGAATCAGGCCAAAATCAAGCCAAGATCCCACAGCCCCCAGGCTGCCCATCTGTGTTCCCCACCTCTTTTCTCAGGCCCTACATGATGGTCTACAAGCCCAGAGTATTGGCTCTCTAAGATAAAGGACTGGCTCCCCCACTCAGCACAGCCAGAATGCCCTAGAGCAGTGCCTCTCAACCTGTGGGTCAGGACCCACGAGGAACGGTATGAATGGGTGGCAGTGTTAGGAAGGTTGAGAAGCACTAGTCTAGAGCACTGGTCAAAAGAAGCCGTCCGCTTCCCAACCCCAGGGCTTCCGGCCCAGCTGGGTCAGAATGGGCACCCGGGACTCTGCATTTCTCAAGTGTCCTGCATTCTCCCTGAGAACTGGCTCTCAAACCTGGGGCTGCACGGGGAGACCCCAGCCGGGGGCAGGACACTCACTTTCATCGCGAACGTCCTGCCACAGCCCGCGTGCTCACACACGAAGGGGCGCGCCTCCTCGTGGAAGGAGAGAATGTGGCTCTGCAGGTTGAACACGGTTGTGTAGGTTCTCCCACAGCCTTCGCGCACACAGCGGTACACGTCCCTCTCCGGGGCATGCGTCTTCATGTGCTGCTTAAGGTAGTCTTTGCGCTTGAGAGTCTTCTGGCACACTGCGCAGGTGACCTCCTCTGGCGGGGAGACACTCATTAACCACCTTCCCTGTCTGTCACCACACAACGGCCAGTCCTGTGACCTCACACAAACCAGGGGTTTCGGGGAAACGCCAACCCCTCACCTCACTGGCCCCGAACCCCAAGTTCTCCCCTGGCTCTCAACTAGGTGACTAGGCAGGCGGAATTAATGTCACGGCGTCCGCCTCCGTCCTGACGCACAGCAGCAGTTCCCAAGAAGCCCTGCAGAGATGCAGAGCCCCAGGAAAGCGGAGTGCATGGCCGCAGCAGCTCAGAGACCCACAGCGGCCCCTCACCGCGGCCCAGGAAGCCAGCACTACACACGGGTGATGCAGGACGCCTCCCTTACGGCACACGCCAGCCCTACACACGGGTGATGCAGGATGCCTCCCTTACAGCACACGTATCCATTTCACTCTTTCAAATCATGCCATCGGCTCCCCAGGGCCAGGGCTCTTCCTCAGCTCCATGTCCACCTACCTTTATGGGCTTCTCTCATGTGCTTCAAAAGCTCTGTCCACGTTTTTGCCACAAAAGAACATCCCTTTTGACACAGATAGCCTGTTAAAAACACCAAAGAGTTACCCACTGCCTGCTCTGAACACCCAGCGCGAACCCTGAAGACGGCCAGGAAGGAACTGCATGCCCTCTAGTTTTCCTCCTCTCAAAAATGTGCCGCTCTGCGGCATGCAATGAACTCCAACTAGCTAAACCTTTGCACACTTTAGAGTAGCTAGCTAACCAGAAAAGGAGACGCACAGCGGTCTACAAAGGGAGTTACTAATAAACTCAACAAGAGGCCAAGACCCAAACCACACAACAGTGTCCTTTGTTTGCCACACAGCTCTCGGTGCTCGGTGTGACCGCTGGGCAGACCAAGGATGCCAAGCAGCCCGAGTGGCAAGCACAGGCTGCTGCCGGTGTCCTCAGGGCTGCACGGTGACCATCTGTACGTACCCTCGTGAACCTTCCCGTGCCGTTTCAGCCTGCTGGGTGAGGCGAAGTGCTTCCCACATCCCTCCTGGGTGCACCTGGGAAAGCAGCACGTGAAGCATTAGCTGGTCCCTTCCGGTGGAGAACTTGGCTGAGATGCCCTCACCGCAGCCCATCGATCCCACACCGAACCTGTCACCAAAACATTCAGGGGAGCCCTAAATACAAACACCAGTGACCTGGCCAGCTTTGGAGCAAGCTTTTCGAGAAAAAGTCACACATCTTTTGTTTAAGTCATCAAATTAAAAGTTCTCATAGTTCTGAAAATACCGTTTTGTGGCTACAGAAACCACGTCAGGAGGCTGGCTGACTTGGTGACACTGGACCATCCTGAGCTGTTGGTCTGTGGTATGACCAGTGTGCTACACTGTCAGATGGGAACACAGCACGGGCTGGGGTGCAGCTCAGGGGGGCCCAGCACCAGAAAAACACCAACAACAAAGAGAAAGGTGTCAGAGCTGGGCGGCGGTGGCGCACGCCTTTAATCCCAGCACTCGGGAGGCAGAGGCAGGCGGATCTCTGTGAGTTCGAGGCCAGCCTGGTCTACAGAGTGAGTTCCAGGAAAGGCGCAAAGCTACACAGAGAAACCCTGTCTCGAAAAACAAAAATACCAAAAAAAAAAAAAAAGAAAGAAAGAAAGAAAAGAAACGAGACAACAGAAGCCAAGGGGGAGGGAGGAGCAGGCGAGGGCTTCAGGTGCCTGGGGAAAGGGCAGTGCGCTGCATCCTCAGCACCAGTGCAGACCGCACACCAGTGCAACCACAAGCCTGTGGCTGAGACCACCCTGTCACTGCAGCAGCGCCTGGGCAAAGGGCGGCCCCAGGTGCAGGGAGACACCACACCCGACCACCGCCCCCATGTGTCCTGAGTACCCAGGAAAGGCCCAGTGCAGGCGGAGCCCAGTTACTTCTGTTCTGTAGAAAAAGTCCTCATGAGGCAGTTCCTCACCTTCCCTTCAAGCTTAACCACAGCTGCCCGGCTCTCAAAAGCTGTTCCCCACACGTGAAAATTGGTTGTTAGGGAAACGGAAACAAATCTAAGTGCTGAGTCTCCATGGGCGCACAGGCCAGCCTGGCGCGGGACCCTTCGATCTGAACTCAGTGGCGGCCAAGCACCGACCTGAAGAGCAGCTCGCCGGTGTGCTGGCCCTGATGCGTCTTCAGCTGCTGGTGCTTCTTAAAGGCCTTCGTGCAGCCTTCAAAACTGCACTGTGAAGAAAGAAATGCCCCGTTTAGTAAAGGCAGAGACTCGACAGATGCTGGCGTCCTCTCAGAGCTGCAGGCGGCTCAGGTAAGAACACTTGCTTCTCTCTCGGAGGAGCCGGGTGCGGATTCCACATCCACCTGGTGCTTCTCAACCATCGGACTGCAGTTCCGGAGGAACCGACACCCCTCTGACCCCCACAGGCACCCACATGCATGTGGTGTGCAGGTACACACGCAGGCAACACACCTGCACATAAAATGAATATGAACCTTTTTCAAATTAAACAACGGTTTCTCAGGACCTAAGTGCCTCGGGGAACATAAACTTTCACCCTCTTAGTCCCTGTGAAACGCTTCATCTCAAAAACTAAGAGCAGTGGCAGTCAGAAAAGCATGCTCCTGCTGGGGTGGAAGCCGGGGTAGTCGGCAGTGACACAGATGTGCCCCAAGGGAGTTTTCAACATGAAAGCTTGCAGGATGAGGACAGCCAGTGCCGGACTTTACATCTCAGCAAGAGAAAATGGGGTTGACGCAAACTCACTTTGGTAGCAAATGTAAAAATAGTTGAAGTTGAAACCTATGAGGCCATACTCACTATATACTGTTTCTGTGGATTTTCATGTTTGCGTTCAATGTGCTTCTTCAAGTTCGATTTCGTGTTGAATTTCTGATTACAGCCATTATCTTCACAACTGCAGGAGATTGTATGAACAAAATATGACACACCAAGGCGAAAGAAGGTTTAGGGTGTGAACATGTGGGGCCGGAGAGAGGGCTCAGCGGGTAAGAGCACCGGCTGCTCTAGCAGAGGACCCACGTTCGGTTCCCAGCACCCACGTGGTGGCTCACAACTGTCTGTAACTCTACTTCCGGGGGATCTGACGCCCTCTTCTGGTCTCCACAGGCACCATGCACACACACGAGACAGAAATACATGCGGGCAAAACACTCATACACATAAAATAATAGTTTTTTTTTTTTTTTTTTTTTTTAAGATATGAACATCCTTCTACTTTATAAAAGCTGATGATTGCAAAAAACACTATAAAGTAGCCTTTCAGTAAATTCCAAAGTGTCAAGATGGGACTGTGGCCCAGTGGAAAGGTGGGGTGGGGGTGGGGACAGTCCCAAGTGCCAAACCATGTCATGCAAGCCTCAACTTGGACAGATGTGCAACAGAATGCTCTGCACTTGCACTCAAGGTAAAATGTACACTGGGTCACCATCCCTCCCTGGACACTGGGTCGCCCGTCCCTGGACACTGGGTCACCATCCCTGGACACTGGGTCACCATCCCTGGACACTGGGTCGCCATCCCTGGACACTGGGTCACCATCCCTGGACACTGGGTCACCCGTCCCTGGACACTGGCAAAGGGAGGAAACACTGGCCTCGGACGCCTGAATGCTGCTCAGGCTGCAGTGGTGCCCAGGTTCAACTACTTTAATTTAATCTAATAACCTCCTTTTGTGAGAAACGTCATCATAAGCTGAGTTCTCAACAAGGGAAAGAGCCTGGCTCCAGTAAAACATATGCTTGGCACAGAACTGTGACCCACTGTCCCCTCGGGACGTCACTAGGCCATTCCAGTTCCCCTTGTGTTGGAATCTTGTCCTTGAAAGAGTTCGTGGCCCTCAAATGAACGAGGACCCCTTTCCCAGTCTCACTGCATGAGGAGACTCCCTCAGACACTGTGCGCTTGGGCAAGGAGTCGGGTGATCAGTGAGCACAATGAGGGGTACAGTGCAGAGGCCACAGCAGCACCCGGCAGGCCTGTTACATACTGAGCTTCCTCCCCAACTGCCCCTGCAACGGGAGGTGGCCACTCGGCCAAGTTCAGGCCATCTACTCAACTCACAGTGCCGTAAATGGGGACAGCATGTCCAGTGCCCTCCTTGAAAAAGCTGGGCACCAAACAGGCGTCTTGGACCACGGGGTTGAAGCCCCAAGATGAGAACGGCAGTCTTCAGTTTGGAGCCCATGTCCCCGAAGACCCTGGAGTGCCCCACACTTTCCAATGCTACTTCTGCACTCCAGTCAGAACCCAGAAAGCCCAGTGGGTGAGCGCCTTGTGCTAATCTTCTCTTCACTCTTCACTCTATCACAGACATTTAAACACACGCGCAGGACAGGAGGACAGGGTCACAAATCCTGGCGGAACCAAATGGCGGGGGCAAGAAGGACCCTGGCAAACTGGAGTGGAAAGGTTGTCATTCAGTACAGCCGGGCCACAGCTTCATTTCTGAGGGCCAAGCACCCAGGGGAGGGTAAGGAGGAAAGTGCAGAGGAGCGCAGGCCATCACCACACATGAGGGGCGCGGACCTCATACACCGGGAGTGCAAAACCACTGCTGTCCGTCACCTGCTCGTGAGAGGAGCCAGTCGGAGCCACGAACAACGCTCCCAAGATCAAGCCTAAGCCACTTCACCAGCCCATCCTCCAGTCTTAACTTAGGAATCAGCAATCATCCTGCCAGGGCCCCCTTACTCACATGAACGGCTTTTCCCCGGTGTGAATCAGGACATGGCGACTCAGATGGTAGTCTCTGGTGAAGGCCTTGCCACAGCCCTCATGGTCACAAACAAATGGCCTCTGGCACAAAGAAAAAGAAGGAGTGGAAGGAAAGATTGTACATTGATTGACTGATTGATTGTGTGTGTGTGTGTGTATGTGTGTACACTGCATACATGGGGAGGTCAGAGGACAACTTTGGGGAGTCAGTTCTTCCCTACTACCCTTGAGTTCCAGGAACCTAGGTCCTCAGGTCTGACAAGTGCCCCTCCTCACTGAGCCACCCCATTGGCTCTGTTGTTGAGTCTGATCTGTGGTAGGCAAACGCCGTGGACTTCCACCCCAGGGATGCGTCCACACAGGAAGGCACCTGCTACATGCAGGCAAGAGCTCATTTTGCTGTACCAAGTTCCACACCATAAACACCCCATCTTCTCATAAGGCCTCTGAAGTAAGCAGACTTGGTTTGTGGATAGACAGCTGGTTTTGTGTGTCAACTTGACACAAGCTGCCGGTCCCGGGTTCTATAAGAAGGTGGGTGGAGCAAGCCATGGGAAACAAGCCAGTAAGCGGCGCCTCTGCATCAAATCCTGCCTCCGGGATCCTGCCCGGTTTGAGTTCCTGTCCTGACTTCTTCAGTGATGAACAGCAACGCTGGAGTATAAGCCTAATAAACCCCCCTCCCCCAGCTTGCTTTTTGGATCATGGAGTTTTTAGCACAGCAGTAGAAACCCTAAGACAGACAGCATCTGAAATAAGCAGGCTGACCTGCTCCTCTAAGAGACCAGGCCTCCCCAGCAAAGCCCTTTTCAAGATTACTTTGATATGAGCACATGTGGATGTGGCCTGTTTGCACATCGCTCCCACAGCATCAGTTTACCAACTGAAAAGAACTCAGGGCAGAGGAAGGAGCAGGCTGTCTCATCCCAGGAGAGCTCAGTGTCTGTACTAAGAGGTGCCATAAGGACCGATACAGGAAAAATGTGTCACCGTTGAAAACGCTCATAGGTGCAAGGGCAACCGAGCAAACAGCTCCCAGCCCTAACAGCAATTTCCCTTTGGGACCCAGGAGGGAGGGGAGGGGAAGATCTGGTGAATCCACAGTAAAGCTATATCATGTCCCAACATCCAATTTGGTGTACCTAACTACGGAAATACTCCGAAATCCAGGAGGGTGATACCAAGCCCTCCATCAGAGTACTAGACAGCCAGTGGACAGGAAGACATAGGTGAGCCGTACTGCCCTGAACAGTCCAAGAACCTTCTTCAGCTCCAGTTCCCAGAGGAGGGTCGATACTAGTCAAATTATTGTGGGACAATAAACACAGCTTAGTGTCCAACCAAAGTGCAGCATTCTGGTCTAGAGGGAAAGGCACACAGGGACAAACGTGGGAACAGAACGGGCAAGGGCTGAAGAGGAGGTTATGAGGGATGGCAGTAGTGGGTAAGTCTGCCAAGAGGGGCCCGGAGAAAAAGCCAAACAGGAAGGCTTTACCTGACCACCCCTTACCCAGCCTCGGTACCCGACCAAAGCCCTCCAGCAATTAAAAGGGTGCACACTTGTTGCTTGCAGGGAACCTTAGGCTTCCCCTTGCAGGAGCTCTAGTAGGCGGAGATTCTCTGGGCGGGTGGGTGTGTCTAGAGGTAGCTGACTTCCAGATCCCGGTACCGGTCCGACCCCGCTACTAAAGATGACCCGGGCAAGGGCTGCCCTAGACCCCCGTCCTCGCTCATCGCCCTCCCCGGCCAAGCCCAGGACGCAGCCCCCGCGCCGGGCTCGCCACGCGCATCCGCGGCCAGGTTACCTCCCCCGTGTGCTTGCACAGATGCGCGTCTAGCTTCCAGGCTTTGTTGTAACTGGCGCCGCAGTCGGGGAAGGAGCAGATGAACCGGCTGGGGGGCGCGGGGCGCGGCGGGGCGGGGCCCGCACAGGCCGCAACGAACGCGTCCGCGATGGTCAGGGACGACACGGCCTCCGCGACCGAGACCCGCGGCTCCAGGGCGACGTGGCCGCTCCCGGGCCGAGGCGGGGCAGCCACGTGCGGCTCCCGGGACGCCGGACGCGGGTCACCGGCGGACCGGCCGGAGACTCTCCACACTTCCGGGAACGCGGCCTCGCGGGGCTCCAGGCCCCGCCCACCAGCCGCCAGCGCCTCGACTGCGCATGCTCCGAGAGGCCCAGCCCGGCTGCGCAGGCGTCCCGAGGACGGCGTGTGTGCTCAGCCGTGGCGGCTTGCAGAAACTGGAAGCACTGCCTGCGCGTCCCAAGTTCCAACCTGACCTGAGACAGACTGTTCTGCACACGCCAGGTTCGCCCTCTGCCTCCTGCCACGAGCCCCAGGACACAGTGGATCCCAGGCTTGTCTGCTCATTCGAGTCACGTGGAGATTTTTCAAATTTCCAAAGCCCAGAGCTTATCAGGGCCAGTTAAACTAATTTCTGAGAGCGAATGTGCTCGTTACTGTTCTGTCGACTTTTTGTTGTTGAGGCCCCAGGTGTTTGGGGGCCATTCTCAGCCGTCGGCTTTCCTCTTTCCCTTCTCTTGATTCAATCTCTGTATTGGCAGAGACTGAAAAATACCCTTTCTGAGTCCTTACCAGCAAGGTGGTGTGCGTCGGCTGAACTGATCTTACTGTTAGTTGAGTGAAGATGACCATGAATAATATCTTTACAGAAGAATGTTTTGGCCAGAAGCGGTGGCGCACGCCTTTAATCACAGCACTCGGGAGGCAGAGCCAGGCGGATCTCTGGAAGTTTGAGGCCAGCCTGGTCTAGAGAGCAAGTTCTCGAGTTCCAGGACAGGCTCCAGAAATACACGGAGGGGGAAAAATGTTTTGAACGCACTTTATCCCAGTCAAACTAATCCACATGAAAAGGGGTTGATGGGCTAGGCGCACACCTTTAATCCCGGCACTAAGGGAGACAGAGGCAGGTTCCAGGCCAGCCTGGTCTACAGAAAGAGTTCCAGGACCCTGTCTTGAAAAACCAAAAGAGAAGGGGTGGGGGGTTGGTTGGAGGGATACAAGAGGGTCTCAACAAGCCAGCTGCAGAAAGACCTTGGAACGAGAAACTTGTTCACAGGGCATTTTCTGTGTCGCTATTGGGATCTCCTCATGCTCGCTCTTGCGCCTCCTATTCGTGTCCCCTGTGCATGTGTGCATTGCTGGCTGTCTCTCTGTCAGTCCCTCCCCACTCCCCTTTCTCACCCTTCATCTGCTCCACTCCAGCTTCAGATGCTCCCTTCCAGCCCCAGCCCTCCCCCTACCTGTCTGTCTCTCCTTTTCTCTGAAGATCAGCTTCAAGAAGATTCTGAGGTCCTGCGTCCGTCCGTGACTGTTGTTTTCCAGCGGTTTGGGTCTCAGCACAATCTCTCTTTGCATAATCTTCTACCTGTCCTCTTAGCTAAAGCCCTGGTTAGACAATGTGGGGCCCAGCTAGGATCAGGCTCTTCTCAGTGCCCCAAGGGCGGGATTGTGAGTCACGAGGGTCAAAGCTGAGGATTTACATAGAACTATTGTATTCATGTTCTAGCTGGGGGCTTTCCTTTACTAGTCTTCTCAATCACTTGACTAGCTGGGGGCTTTCATTTACTAGTCTTCTCAATCACTTGACTGGCTGGGGGCTTTCCTTTACTAGTCTTCTCAATCACTTGACTAGCTGGGGGCTTTCCTTTACTAGTCTTCTCAATCACTTGACTTTATTCATCACAAAGGGGGCTGGGGCCCTTGGATTCTGAACCCAACTTTGAGGCTACTTTGGCGCTATAAATCGAAAGCAACCATGTGTGGTTTCCAAGCCTAAGTCTCACAGAAACTTGTCTGTGAACCCTGTACCTTTGCCATTGGCCCAAAGATGAAGTTTCTATGCCAGTCTGTCCCAAGAAAAGACTAGAAGATCAAAGCTAGGCCATACTGTTGTACCCGTTTTTGCAAAACCCCCAGAGACCACCAAGGAGCCAGTTTCCGATGTAAGCACATAAGGGTCCTTTTATTCAGGTTCAACCTGGGGCACCGCATGGCAGATGGAAGGAAATGTGGTGGCGGCCACGAGCCCAGGTGTAGAGAGTTTTTATAGGGAAAAACTGCAACCTGGGAATTGGCAACTTGGGATTGGGTAGAAGGGATATGGGGCAGGGTGATTTTTTGAAACTATTGGTCTAGGCTTTAGACTCAAAGCCACATTTGAAACTACTGGGTTGTACTTTTGGCGGGAAAGCACAACCCGATGAACAGGATATCTGGGCTGGTCAGCAGGATCATCTAGATATCATCAAGGGCCATAAACTGCAGACAGAATGTCTACAGGAGCATACTGCCCTGTATCTGTTCAGTTGTCATGGCACATTCCTGAGGTCCTTCCTGGAACTGAGTACAGCAGGTGGTCTGAGATGGTGGCCCTACCCTAAGATGGGGTCTGTATTGCCTTCACAATACCAGCCAAGGCCAGCATGGATAAGCCAGTCAGCCATGTCAGCCAAGCCCAGCGTGGATCTGCAGCAATACATGACTATATGCCATTGAGCTGTAGAGTGGTTTTTCGGTCAGTGATTTGCTAGCAACAGCCAATACACCCTGGCTGGCTTGTGTTTATATAAGAAACATGCTCAGCTGTAGGAGGATTTTTCTTTGTGCCACCAGCTCACCAAAAACAACAGAGACTTCTTAATAATTATGGAAGCTCCACCAACAGCTAAGGCTTGTTTCTAACTAGTTCTTATAACTTAAATTAACCTGTATCTTTTAATCTTTTTTTTTTCAAGACAGGGTTTCTCTGTGTAGTTTTAGTGCCTGTCCTGGATCTCGCTCTGTAGACCAGGCTGGCCTCGAACTCACAGAGATCCGACTGGCTCTACCCCTTGAGTGCTGGGATTAAAGGCGTGTGCCACCACCGCCTGGCTAATCTACATTCTTTTATGCGGCTTGGTTACCTTTACTTTGTAAAGGCCATACTGCTTGCTCTGCATCCTTGGTGTCTCCTCGTGACTCCTCCCTTTTTCTTCCCATCCTTCTGTTGTGCCTGAAAATCCTGCCTATCTATTGGCCATTCAGCTTTTTATTAAACCAATCATAATGACACACTGTGATCAAATATCTTGCAACACTCAGCCAACAAACATACTCATTTATTTCTGTCATCTTTTTAACAAATCTTTCTTAGATCCCAATGATTACTCCGTTCGTTACTGATTATACCCCTTCCCTTCATACCCACATCATTTAAAAACAACTTATTCCTCTTTGTCCATTCACACTTTCATCACCACCACCACCACCACCATCATCATTATCACTATCATCATCATCATCATGAAACCTTTAAACGTGCCCCAAACTGGAATGGACACGACACAGAGCCCTTTGGACCTCTCACTCAGCTTCAGCCACCACCAAATTTGGGTCACTCTGGTTGCATCTGTCTCCATTCCTAATCAAAGACCCACATACCCTTAAGCCCAGCCTATCCAAAAGAATCTCATCTTACCCCTGTGAGTGCCTCCACAGTCTACCCGCCAACTGACCATAAATGTCCCATCATACATTGTACTTACTCATTTTCAATTATGCCCAAGGAAGAACTTGGCCCTCTAGTTCCTAGGCTGAGCCATGATTCCATCAGAAAGGGGGTATTTAGGGAGACCAGTCCGCCCTCAACTACATGAAGAGAATTCTGTTACTAGGGGCTATTCTTTTCCCCAAACTATTCCAGTTTATCCTCTGGTCTCTGGTCATTCCATGGAGACCTTCAAAACCATCTGACGTCTGTGATTGTATCAGGTAGGGCGTATTGAAAACAGATTACTCTCTCACCACACCACACTCCATAACTGAGGAAGGAAGAAGTCCCTTCCAGAAGCTGGGCCCTTCCAGGTCTAACATTGTCTATGATTACAAAGATCGATAGCCATCATTTTTTGAGCCAACCCTTGACAGGGTAAATATGCTACTAAGGAAGAAGTGGAGGTGTAGTCGGTTGGAAAGGAAGTTGTGGGATACTGAATGCACACTAAGAGGACCTTGTCATCAGCAAACTTGGAGGTCTGGTGTTGAGGGGGTAACCACGCAGCTGGGAAGGAGAAGGCTTAGATGCAGTGGGTGATTCAGCTTCCATGCTGGTTAGAGGTGTGGGCTTTGGGGTTCCGGGA